>NW_024498906.1:10390444-10844958 GCF_017590055.1 Onychostruthus taczanowskii
AGGAGGATGGTTGAACCCTGAGCAATAATAACTTAAACTGCTGCAGCTAAATCTGTCAGTGTTCATCTCTGGTGCGTGTGCTAGCAGGGAGCCTGTCAGGTAGTCATTAGCTTTGCAAATTCACATTTAGTGCTTGCTGCTCGCAGCCTTCTCTATGTAAAATACCTCAAAGTCCTCGGGTTTTCTTGGTAGACTTTAGAGAGATTTGCCTGCTTTCTTAAAAATTTCTGAAATCCAAACAAGTTGAGAAATTGAAATGACCATTTAGGGTACTGTAATTTCTGTAGCTGTCCTTTACAGTTGTCACTGTGTTTGAAAACCTGAGATGCCTTTAAAGTTTACAGAAGTCCCTTTAATCATATTGAATGTTTTGGGCTATACTCTGCTGTTTTCCATCCTGAACTCTGTTTGCAGTTATTTTAGTTGAAATGTTATCTATATTTTTCTCTGTTAGAATTCTTGTTGGAATTTTTATCGCCTCAATATATTTTACTCCGAAATATTTTATTTAGGATGTATGTTTGCTATATTTTATATTGCAGATATGGTGGTTTTGAGCATTACTCTTTCTGATATTTAAAAAATACTGTAAAAGCATGTTTATATCATTCTACAAAAAAACCTGCATCTGTTACTGTGATTGAGAGCTCGTAGTTCCTAATGTTGTGGGATTTGATGACTAATACTGATCCATGATATAGCAGTCTGTCACTATCTGTTACCAAGATAAATTTCATAAGAGAGAGAAAAAAATCTTTAGGGAGCCTATTTTGTCATCTTTCAAATATTAAGTCTTACTGTAATGTTCATTTCCAAGTGACATTGCTGCATATACTACATTCATAAAAATTAGCAGCTGAACAGCTTTTTTTTTATTTATTTGGGACCATGTATGTGTGCTTTCTAGTAGAAGTATGAAAATAGCTTCGGTGAATGGTGTTAGGATGAGTGCATTGCAAATAGGCATAATATGAACTGTTAGAGACTAAATTTTTTCTTAAAGTTTACCTAATCTGCCTCCAAAATTGGATTGTAGCTTTCTTGAGAGAATAATGGGTAGTTTCGCTCTAGTGAAATGTTGCATTTTGATGTGTTTGGTGTGCTGCTGTCTGAGAGGTCTGCAGTTAGTGTTCCTAGCAAAACATTTATCGTTTTAGCTACAAAGTCCGTGAACCAGCAGGTCTTTCTGGTTGTGCTCTTTGATGGAGGTGTAGTATTCCTAATGATCCTTAATTTCCAAGATAAAGAAAAGATCATAAAGGTGTTTCACTTGGCTTCTTCCAGTCAGTACCAGGCTCACGTAATCATAATTTTTCAAGGGAGGTAAGCTGATACTTCGTCCCTTGCAGTTTGCAGACAGCTCTGAAGGTGTTAGATGTGCTTTTTTCCCTTTCTTTTGTACGGACTAGAGATTGAGAGCTCCCTCTTCAGCCTGTCTGCACCTCCATTCAGCAAGGCAGAGCACTTAGAGCTGGGTGATAGGGAAGGGTGGAGGAAAGACTTGGTTTTCTAGCAGCTCTGAGGTCAGTTACTGCATCAGTCTGAACTGTGTTTACAGGTTTTGTGACAGGATTTCTTCTAGGCAAACAGAGCTTTCTGAAAATTCTGCATATGTCTGCTAATAATAACAGACTGAGAAGTACAGAAACTCACCTGTGCTTGAGCTGGTTATCTGTTATTTCATACTAGTAAAAAATATAACTGTACATAAACCCTGTATAATATATTAATAGTGGGGTGGTTTTTTCCCTGTCATTCTAATATGTCTGACAGTTTGTACTCATGAAGTCGAAGACAGGGATTTCCCAGTCTTTTACTGAGTAGCTGGTTAGCCCTTGCTTTGTTTTAAGATGTACAGGCATACACATGACAGCTCTGGAGCAGAATTTTGGGCAGAACATCCTTGTTACAGCTGTTGTGTGCATGACTGGCATAAAGAAAAATGTCTGGGAGGGAGAATTTTAAAAGATAATCTGCTCAAAGGCCTGCTGATTGGCAAAATATATATATTATATATATGTAGTAAAATGGAAGATATTTATATGGTAATATATCAGATACGTCAATACTGCATGCTGATCTTTATTTTAACACAGTGTGGGAATGCAATGACAAAGAATTGAAAGTACTTCCTGTAGTACTGATTATATTTGGGTGCTGTCTCTGCAGGTGGTATCTTGAGATTCAAATACGAATTTGTGACCAAAAGTGTTGACTTTACAATTTGCAGAAAAGCCACCCACAGTAGAAAACATGAAAATATTTTTTCTTTTAAAAAAAAACAAACAAAAAACCAAACAAAAACAAAACAAACAAAAACCAAACAAAAAAAAAAAAAACCACAAACCAAACACCCTGAACAACAAACTCTAGAACACAACAGATAAAAAGACCAGACAAGACCCCAGACACCTCTATTGAATAAGCTTAATGCACAGGGAGAGGGGAGTTGTTCTGTTAGTTTTTCTGTATTGGAGCTACACTGTACTGGGCCTTAAATGTATTCATGTGTGTCAGTTGTTGCATACATACCCTTATTTTATTTGATATGTTCAGAAAGACATTCTGGCTTCATCTCTAATATGGATAATTGTTATCTTCTGGCACATTCTTGTTGCTATCTGACAATAGTCACTTGATACAATCTGTTCCCCTGTTGCCTTGATGATATTCTCCAGGCAAAAATAGACATTTTTACAGGTAGGAACAGGTGGCTGTAGCTTGGGTTTTTTTAATATCTGGAGCACTAGATTAATAATTTTTATTTTCTTCCTCATTGTTCTGCATTTGGCTCTGTTTACTATATGCTTACTTCCAAACCAGGGTGTTTACATTCTTTGTAAGTTGCATTGAAGTTCTCAAATGTCTAGTTGTTAATTTTTTTTTCTTCAGATGCTTTCATGTTAAAAAAACCCGCCTTATCTAAGAGTCATTTTTTGCCTCTTTCAGACCCTACAGGTTTATTTGTGCTTAGAGCTCAAAAGACCTGGAATTAGTAGCAGTTTGGGATTAAGTAATGCACAAAAGTTGATTCACAAGGTAACTACAATTGACCTACTGCAGGAAAATGGAGTTCCTCATCTCACAGGAGAGATTTTATGGTAACGCTCACCACCAAAAAGTGACCTGTTAAAGTTCCAAGGGGTTTGTTGCTTAAAAACAAAGGAGCATCAGAAGTATGGAAATTTGGTGGTTTTTATGGTAAAAGCAGTTTATTAGAACAGGCATTCAGAAAGTCTTGCATCACAATAAAATAAAATCAGAATCAGTTAGACAAAAATAAATGCTGGAAGACTGTCATTTTGTGTTACATAAACAAATGTTGTCTTAATAAAAGCTGCTCAAGTGAAGCCATTAGGTGAAAGGAGATGCTTTGTACCATAAAATGCAAAACACAGGCCAAAGAGAAAACTCGGTTTGATTCTTCTTTTATTACGTGTGAATAGGTTGTCTGCTCTGTAGAAACAGACTTGGTAAATGCTTTGTTTTGCCAAAGACTAAAGTGAGCACTTAAGTAGGGCAAGATAATTGCGGAGGCTGAAAAGTTTCTTTATATCCATCTTCCTTGGTGCGAATGTTGAGGAAATATTTAACAGAGCTCCATTCTGTTCCTGGGGTGAAATGAGGTTGTTGAGGAGGCTGAGAAGGGGTCAGACATAGGGTGCTGGCACAGCAGTTGATACTTGTACAAGGAGCTTCCCTTGAAGGGCCAGACAATGTCACTGAAAAGCCACAAGGAATTGAGAAACGCAGGAGCTGAGCTATTGACTCAGATATGCAAATCTCATTAAGATGCTGTTCTGGAGAACAGTGGGGTGGCAAATGTGCTCATCTTGTTAAACTGCTGCTGGAGTGTAGGGATGAAAAGCAATTGAGGAGGTGATGCAGGGAAGTGTGATTTGGTTAGTCTTCCTTACCAATAAAACTGGTTGCAGCAGTAAATTTTAAGGTGGTTATAAACCAACTGAATTAAGTTTGGTAAACTGTTTACATAGTAAAGTAAAATTCTTCAGGCCTCTAAGAAAATTAACAGGTAAAAGATTGCACTATTAGATTCATTATCCTTCCTGGGATTCCTAAAGAAAATCTCCTGTTAAGGTCATTTAAAAAAATAACCAGCAACAACAAAACAACAAAAAACCAACACAACCCCAAGTAATTTTTGAGCATAAGTGAAACCCGTGTAATTAAAAGAAGAAAACATGCTAAGAATAACTGCTCTGAGTTTGTTATTAGAAAAGCCAATTGTTAATAGGGGGAGAAAAAAAGAGTGTGCTTCTTGGTCTGGTTGTGGATCATGTTTCCTTAAAAAGACTGTTATCAAAAGCGCTTTTCTGTGCTCTTAGAAATGTAAGTATCTTTTCCCTGTGAGCAATCTTTCTGAAAGGAGAATTAATGAAACATTATCACAAGACTTGAGATTCAACACTCGAGGTGTTTATTTCTACTGAAGTGAAACCAGCTGATTTCTCACTCAGTGTTTCAACTGGTGCATCTAATTAACATCCCAGAGTAGGGATAGAAACCCAGGATCCATCTCAGTTAAAGTCTACCAGTTGTCCTTTCTAAAACTGATCTGAGGTCAAGTCCTTAGTTTAAGCAGCTCCTGAGTTGATTTGTATTGTTTCTCACAAAAGAAGTAAGAAATATCTTGGTTATTATTTTTTTTCCTCATTGTTTATTAAAGTTTGTTCACGTCCTTGAAAGAACAGGCAGAGGTCCAAACAAAACTCCAGAGGTAAGAGGTCCTCAGGCAGTTCTGAAGAGCCCAGCTGGGTAACTGGGCTCAGTTTATGTCAGCTGGAAGTTGTCCTTGTCATTTTTATGGTGATACATGGAAAGACTAGTTTGACAACTCTGAAGCATTTCTGAGCTTGAAAGCTTTACTAATTTGGCATGATTGGGGAAGGCAAATGAGAGGTGTAGCTTTGACTGTAATGTGTATCAAAATGAGCTAATAAGGCCTTTCTGTAGTTCTTTTTGCTTGGTGTTCAAAGAGGGAAAGTGTAGAGCAATCCATTGAGAAAAGTGACAGGAGACCAGGAGAGATGAGCTGCCTCTCAAGGGGCCTTGTCAAATGATAAAAATACAAGACAGGGAACAAACAGAGGAATTTTTTGCACGGAAGGAGTGCTAAGACATTGGAATGGGCTGCCCGGGGAGGTGGTGGAGTCACCCTGCCTGGAGGTGTTCAAGGAACTGCTGAAGGTGGCATGTGGTGCCACGGTCAAGTTGACAAAGTGGTGTTTGATCTCAGGTTGGACTCCATCATCCCAGAGGTCTTTTCCAACCCTTAATGATTTGTGGATTCTATGAAGGTGGTCTGGGCTAAACAGTCTGGAAAAAGGTCTGATAAATGGCCAGCTTTTACCCAAGGGCAGTAAATGCATTTCCTGAGGAGCAGTGGGCAGTGCAGAGGCTCAGGTGGGCAGACTTCTCCTTGCTCAGAGGGTTCTCTAGGAGCCCAGGGCAGAAGAAATTTGTTCTGTCCTTACTGACGTGCTGCTCCCTGAGCCTGGTCTGGGAAGTCAGTGAATCACTAGTTTGGGATCTCCTTGGTCCACAGGAAAAGAGCCTAAATCTATTTGAGGGGAAGTATTTTGTGGAGGAAGGACCTGGATTGAATTAGTGTTTTGTTTTTAAAAACAACAAAAGCAATTCTTGTTTTATTGGGCATTTTATTTACAAACAAAGGACTTTTTTGGCTTCAAGACAGAATTGCTCAGTTCCTCTAAAAGCACTTTACATCTTGCCAGCGATCTTCACCATAGCAAAAGTTTTAAGAATAAAATTTGAAGTACTGTGATTTCACAAGCTGAACACTGCTTAGAATAAGAGATTCTGTTTTGTTCAAAAGGCAGATACTTAACTCTGCAAATGGGAAGCAGAATTACCTGGGAGTAAAAAAAAAATTTTACTGTTCAGAGGGAAAGGCAAGCATATGAAAAAGTTTGGTGCCACTTGCTATAATGCTTTTCTTACGTAAGTCAGTGATGTGATTCTGTTTGTCTTACAGCCTCAGAGCAAGGTGATTAGCAAATGAAATAGAGGAAAGATGTAAAAGTCATTAAGAAAAGAAAAAAAGGAACATTACTTCTTACATAACATGTAATTAACCTATGAAATTCACTGCCAACCTGTACTATTGAGGTCAAAATCAGAACAGAATTGAAAAATAATTAGAAATACATTTGCATAATGAGAAAATCCACGGTTCTATTGTAGGATTTTCTGTAGTTTCACGAAAGATCTCCGGGAGTATTGCCAGCTAGTACCTGGTTGTGAAAGGCTGGGGTAGAGAACTGCATGATAAACAGGTTGTGTAATTATCTGGCATTACTTGCATTTAAGCATAATGTAAGCTTGACTTGACTTCTTTATATTCCCTTTGAGAGCTCCTCTCGATGCCCTGGCTGCAGAAGGAGCTTGGGGGGGGAAGCTCAGGGAGCCGGGCTGGGTGTTGTGTGTGTACCCACCTCCTTCCCAGGCTGCTGGGGATAGACAGGCGTTTTTCTGTGGTTTTTTTTTAATAACTCACAGTAATGAATCAACTGATTGTATCTGCTAATTGTGAAGGGTGGGAGGTTCTGGTCTGAAGCAGGAGACCACCTCCTTCCCAGGCTGCTGGGGATTGACAGGCGTTTTTCTGTGGTTTTTTTAATAACTCACAGTAAGGAATCAACTGATTGTATCTGCTAATTGTGAAGGGTGGGAGGTTCTGGTCTGAAGCAGGAGTGCACCAAGCGGGTGCTGTGCAGCCCAGTGCTTCAGCTGGCTCCTTCTGCAGGCACGTTTCGAAAAAGTCTTGTTCCTTCCTCTTTGTGGGTTAATGAATTCTGATGGGATTGAGATAGAGTATCAAGTAAATCCACAGTTCCATGTGTTCATTTTAAATGTGATTTTTATTGGAGGAAGAGAGGGTATTAATTTTGTTCTTCTGAATAACTATAATCTCTTGAGCAGTAAAACCTTGTTAATTCTCATACAGCTAATCCTCAAATAATAATTCGCACATCACAACAAAAATAACTGCTTAAGCACAAATGCTTGTAACTTACTCTGTTTTGACCTGTAAATTGTACCTAAAATCCAAATGTATAGATAACTAGAAGTTGTTTAGGAATTTTTCATTATCACCAAAAAGTAGTAATCTCCCAAGCAGAAACAAAAAGAGCAAATATTTTTTAAAGAATTGAAGGTAAGAGTTCTAGAAAACATAGAAATTATGTTTGGAAGAGGAAAACCTTTAGACAAGAACAAAAAAGAATAAAACAAAAGTCTGCACAGAAGTATCAGAATGTTCAATAAGGCAAGAGTGTTCAGTAAATATTTTTGTTCTGTGCTTGGGAAAAAGGCAGATAAAATGTTCACATCATGGAATGTATTCTCTTGTCAAGGAGAAGGTTAAACAGCAGTTATACTTAAATATGGCATTTTTAAGTCAGAGGCCCAGATAACATGCATCCGTGAACTCTGAAAGAGCGAGCCAGAGAACTGTTTGTAATTCATATAGGGTTTTTTTAATAGTTCTTGGAAAACAGGAAAAGTTCCAGAGGACTTGAAGAGCACACTTCCTGAGAAATAGACATAATTCTCTCAGTCTGACATAAGGGTTGAGTGAAATAGTAAAAGTATTGAGGTGTTTAATAAACATAAAGAATGATAATTATTGATAATGATTCTTGGTCCTGGGAAAGTTTTATCCTGTTAACGTTATTATTTTTTGAGGTAGAATTTTTATTTTAAAATAGAATTAAAATAGATATCGCTGTGTAACACAGGTAGCTTTAAACCTGCATGATACCTTATTTTTTTTTTGGACAGGTGGGATGATGCAGGATCAATCCTGTACCTAAAAAGTGTCTGGAAACTTCCTGATAAGTGTTCTGTGGGTGACTGTTGAAACTGTGTCACACCTGGGCTTCTGTCAACTCTGTGTTTAGGTACAGCCAGAGAGGAAGCTTTTACCTAAGACTGAAGGCTGTAAGCTGTCTCTTAAAAGCTGTGGGAATGTATCCTAGAAAACAGTAAAACATAATTAAAAGGGGTGTTCTAATGGATGTGATGATTGCTCATTCAAGAGATCCCATGAAATATTCCCAGGCAACCAGTGACAGGAAAAGAGGACATGGTCTTAAGCTGTGCCAGGGGAGGTTTAGGTTGGACATGTGGAGGAAAGGAGAAATTCTCCTTTCACAGAAAGGCTGATTAGACATTGGAATGGGCTGCCCAGGGAGGTGATGGAGTCACTGTCCCTGGAGGTTGACATTCCTCCAAGGCTGGATGTGGCACTCAGGGCCATGGGCTCGGTGACACAGTGGTGACTGGACTCAGTGATCCCAGAAGTCTTTTCCAACTCAATTGATGGAGTGATTTGTGTAAAGTTGAGGCACCAGTTCCATCCTTAGTGGCTGATGTTCTCCTAAGCACAGCGGTTTGGGTTTGCTCCTCAGGGTGAAGCGCTTCCATGGTGCTTTGACCCCTGGAGCAATTTCCAGTGGCCTGAGTGCTGCAGCTGTGGCTCAGGACAGGCTGCCTGTCCCTGTGCGCCCCTGGCTGTGTCCCTCTGAGCCTTCTCTTCCCACTCTGGGAATGAAGGGTGTTGTCCAAGTACAGTCCACAACAAGGCAGTTTCCTCTGGAAGTCAGTTTGAATGAATGAAGTTTGTCCTTCTCTTCATTCCTTCATCACAGATGACTGGGTATCCTCTTTCTTTTGGGGGCATAAATCAGGCTTGTTTTGTCTTGAGCAGTGCATTTGTTGCCCCTTTCGGCCACTATGAAATCCTTTCACAAAAACTGCATTCTTGAAACTGAGATAATGTGGGATTTTCAGCACAGGTGCTGTGGTCAAAAAGGGTTTTTAACTTTCCTTGCAATGGCTGTAATTCCATATTTCCAGAAGTGGAGAGGCTGGCAGTGGATACTCACACCATGGTAGCAAATATTTTTAGTATTTCTATAGTGTTTTTTATAATTTCTGTTGCTCTGTTTGGCACACTAACAATTACAGAATTGTTCTTTAATAGATCTCTTGCCTTGTTATTAATAGTAAGATATTTTGATTCATAGTTAAAAAGATTATAGGAAAAAAATTATGGTAGAGTGAAGCTGGTCTGTTAAAGACAACTTTAAATATTCTGCCCATCTGTTTCCTGTGCCACTTAAATTATGAATGTTTTGCTATCTCAGCTTTGCTATTCTTCGTTCATTTTCCTCTTAAAATTTCTACATAGAATTTTAGTAGCTTAATAGGAAATTACAGCGTGCAATTGGTAATACCAGCTTCAAGTGCTGGGTTTATGAGATATCTTTGTTAATCTGATCTTTTGTTTTGTGCTGTTTCTTTCCCTTTCTCCTCTGCCTTTTCAGACCTGTAGTTCCTCTAAGAAGGAAGGAAACAGAAGTTTCTCCTCTCTCCATTGTCACCTTCCCTGAAACCCCCAGGTGCTCTGGCTTTACAGAGCTTTCACAGTGATTACCTTGCTGTGATTGCAGCAGCTCAGGTCCTGTTAGTTCTGAGCAATGTTCCTTTTTCTTCAAGTTCGCTTCTCCTCATTTTCCTTAGAGTTAGAAATTTCCTGAGAACTGTTTATCAATGCATACTGAATTTTGTCAGTGTTCTCTCCTGTTTTTAATACTATTTTGTTTTTCTTGGGTTTATTTCTCTGTTTGGTAATGCAGAGGTTATAGTAATGTCTGATACCTGCTGTTCACATTCTAGTTTCACTTTGCGTAGTCTGGATCTCAGGTTCATGCAGCTATGGTCAATAAATTTCTGAAGGGTGATGATTTTATATTGCAATATGATTTTGGGGGTTCTTTTTTTGTTTGCTTTTGTTGGCTTTTTTTGGTATATGTGGGGACAGTGAAGCCTTTGCAATAACTACATCAGACATTAAGCTGGCCGGTGATTGTTCTGCCAAGTTGGATGATGACTAATCAAAACTTCTGCATCACTCTTTCACTTTCTTGGAAGTGAAATTCTGGCATTGGATTCACCTAGCACAAGGAATGAGCTGTGTGACAGGTGTGCTTTGTGGTGTGTGAGATGTTTGTCCATTTTGTTTGAAGTGTTTGTCGTGTCAGTCTGATCCCATCTCAAGCCCCAAGTCCATCCTGTGGGTTCTGCTACCTTCATTTCATGACTCAGTATCTGGCTGTACTATGTTGCTCAGTTTCAGAAAGAAGTTTTTGTCACTCGGAGTTTCATCTGATAAAAATTTTTGTTTTCTGCTGAAGACTAGTTGTTATTTAAAAAAAACAAAAACAAAACAAAAAAAACCCACCAAAACTTTAGTAACCAGTGAATTTTACGAAGATATGTGACTAAATTATACATTAGAAACATCCTGTTTTGTGGGAGGTAACAACAGTGAATCAAAGGAGTTTGGAAGAAGGATTTGAATAGTGTTTAGTGGGAAGAATTTTGAAGTAGTTGAGTAATTTTTAACAAGAATTTAAGAGATGGTTTGTCAGTACATTCCCAGTGATGGTGACTGGGTATTGACTACAGGCTCAGCTCAGGATGGAGACTTTTCAGGTCATCCATTAGAGGAGAAGTTACACATCCAGTGGGTCCTGCACACCTGGAAATCTCCAGGGAGAGGCTGCAAATGCAGGCAGAGAGGTTCTCCCTGGAGTCACACACAGGGGCATTGACAGCAGCTCACTGGGGGTAAAGGCCTCTCCCTTGTTGCTCCAAAAAATGGATTATACAGCAGTGGCTCCTTCTGCTTCAAAATGTGTAAGTCGGGGAGGGGTAGGTGTGGTTCAGTTCAGTGTCTGTAGTGTAGCTGTTGTTGGGTTTTGTGACTCAGCAGTTTTTTGGCTAAGACATTGTCATTTTCTGACTTTTGCTCTGCTGCCTCAGCTCCTGTGGAATGATCATCCACCTGCTAAGGTTCAACATTTGCAGTTGAAACCTTCTTTTCCTGTTAAATTTTATCAAAATGTGTCATACTTGCTCTTATTGAAAATGGCTGTATTTTTAACTAATAGTGGTGATGTTGCAAATTCAGCAGGCAAAGTGGGAATAAGTTTGAATTATATCAAATTATACATGGAAAATTCTTGATTAAAACATACGAGCTTTATTTGCATCTTAAATTATGGTTTCTCCTTATACAACATTATTTTGCATAAGAGATTACACTGATATGCATTTATTTTATTTGTCAAGTATTGACAGAGACAGCTCTTGTTTCCTTTTAGGAATCTGGGTAAAAATGGCTTATCTAACAGTAGTATTCTATTGGATAAATGCCCACCTCCACGACCACCGCCTCCACCGTACCCTCCCTTGCCAAAGGACAAGCTGAATCCACCTACACCTAGTATTTATGTAAGTAAATCTAGTGGCAGAAGTACATTGCTGCCTGTCTTTTGCAATTGTTTGGATATCTGAATTACATAATGTAATTATTTTAAAGATGCACTGTTCATCACTGAGTTCTAATTACGGTGCTCTCCAAACTGGTATATAGGCAGGAGAAATGCCAACCTTAAATGAAATTTTGAGACATAGTTTGACACAACGACCTTTAAATTAAGGATTTCAGTAAACAAAATTAAAAATTCTTCTGATTTTTTTATTTTTAATACTCAAAATGTTGGCAGAATAAGCAAAACAGTTCATTATATACAATGCACAGTATTTCAAAAATGTATGTACAATTTTTTGTAAGTGACAGCTTATGTATAAATGAGCATGTAATTAAACTAAACTCCCATAACAATCTGCTTCAAAACATAGTGAAGAAAAATGAATAAAAGTTGAGGTGATGTTAGGAACAAAATGTCACCAGGAAAAGGCAGGGTTTAGTTGAGTAGTATTTTCTTATGCAAGCATTACAACTTTTGTTCTGAAAATAAAGTTTCATAATAGCGTTATTGAGCTAACTTCCTTAGTAATAGAAGAATAAATTACAGGATATCCACTTCCTTAATAGCAGAAAAATAAATTACAGTACGTCCATACAGGCAGTGTGAAAAGCTGAAGCTGGCTTTGGTCACCTCAATTTGGGGACCAGGTGAGGCTGGCACTTGGCTCTGAGTGTGCTGAGAGCTGGGTTAGGCTGGATGCAGTGGTGCTTCCAGGTGTTTTCCAGGTGTTGCACCTGAACTCATTTGCCTTAATAAAAGTCCATCCCGGCTTTGTTGGGTCCTCACAAAGCTGGAAAGTCACCACACTGCCACAGACTGTGCAGTTCTGCCACTCTTTGGGAACTCCCTGTTGTGTTTTGTTTATTGCCAGAAATGCCTTCAGCATTCTAAAGGATTCATAGCAATTTAAGACAAAACCAGGAGGGAGGTTATAGCATAAAATTGAGGTTATAGGTGCAGAGAAGCATGAGAAAATCAAATCAACCTTTCTGGTTAACATGAGATATACCATGAGAGTAGTCTTTTAATTATGCTGTTTGTCGTATACATTAGCTGTAAAATTAGCACTTTTTTTCTTCTGAAAAGTAACTGTATTGCTCTTCAGAGAATTCTGTAGATTTAGGGAATGTACAAGGCTACTGTCAGATAAAGAAATTAAGTTCAGGAAACCTGAGTTGCAAAGCTGAAGCAACCTGGGAATAATTCTTGCCAAGAAACAAATCACAGTAACAAATTAATTTCAGGAGTGAACCCAGCATTTACCATAGAAAGAATTGTATGGTGTAGCTGTGCATTTCCCACAGTGCATGGAAATGCAGGAAATTCCTGTTTTCTTTCTGTTATTTCTCTGTTTTATCATTCTTTCTTGTTTTAAAAATAAGGAATTTAGATTGATCTGACATCTAATATTCCATTATAATTTTGCAGTTGGAAAATAAACGAGATGCTTTCTTTCCACCTTTACATCAATTTTGTACAAATCCAAACAACCCTGTTACTGTAATACGTGGCCTTGCTGGAGCGCTTAAATTAGGTAAATTTACCTTTTTTTTTCTTCTTTTTTTTTTTGTAACTTTGGGGAGTAATGAATTTTTTTTAAAGAGAAGTCTCTCATTTCTTAGAAGTGGATATTTTATTTCTGTGATACTATTTACCTGTATATTCCAAGTTGTTAGAATAATTTGTCATTTCTCAGTTTGCTGTTGTTTCTAATCTTGGTCTTGTCAAAAAAATCCTCACCACAAATACAGCAGATTTTGTTGAGCACAGAGGGGAGCTGAGCTGTGGATATGGAAGTTTACAGCCAGACATTTTCCTCTAAAAAACTGGATGCATGTCTTCATGTTTAGATCTAATGATCTATAATTTGACTGTGTGCAATATTTTGAAGTCTCTGGGTAGATAAACTACCACTGCTGGTAGGAAACGTCTTTTATGATGGCAGTACATTCATTAAGCTCTGCTCTGAAAAATACTTTCATGGTAATAGGTTTAAACATTGTTTGCAGATTTGTTTAGCCAAGGCATGTAAAATGTTGCTTGTAAAATAGTCAGTAGCTGCCAAGTTTTTTCTGATTTTCTACTGGGTATGTGGAGGAAAGTTTTTTGGATGTTAATAATTAACATTCAGGTGGGCAGTGTTGTGAAGACTTAAAGGGTAAAAATTATTTTAGATGAAACGTTTTGATAACTTCAGTTATTTTCCTGAAATTATTTTATTATATTTTAACCTTCATTTATTAATTTCATTGCTGTTAATTAGATCTAGGACTCTTCTCTACTAAGACATTGGTAGAAGCGAATAATGAACACATAGTAGAAGTAAGGACACAACTACTGCAGCCAGCAGATGAAAACTGGGACCCCACTGGAACAAAGAAAATCTGGCGTTGTGAAAGCAGTAGATCTCATACAACAATTGCTAAATATGCACAGTACCAAGCCTCCTCATTCCAGGAGTCTTTAAGGGTAAGTCAATTGCTACTATTCGAGTTATTCACAAACTCCATACTGACTCTGGAGCCAATTAATAATGGCTGTTGGAAAATGTGAAAACTGCTAAGGAAAAAGAGATTTCCATTAGCATGAAGAGCACAGGTAAATTTTCAAAATCTGTTTTGAATAGAGGGTCAAATACAATATTGTTCTTCCCAAATGCTTAGTGTAAACTTCAGTTTAATAATGTAAAACTCATGGTTGTTACATACTTCAAAAGTTTGTTAGTTTAATCTTTTGTATTATAATGTCAAAATTCACATTAAAATATTTAGAACTTGAGGCTATTTTACAATTTGGGTTGCTTCTGATTTCACATGTTTTGAAATGAGATTTCTTTGTTCTTCCTACTCTCCTGAATTAATTTGGATGTGGCTTATTAGAAGTTTACACTAATACTAGTCTTTTGTTGGGTTCCAAACATAACAGTTCATATTTAGTTTAGAAGTTTTTAGGCTTATGTGACAGAGTGAAGTATTAGAAATAATATTTCCCCTTCCTGCCTTGGCAGAGGGGTTGGGACCCCATGATCTCCAGAGGTCCCTTCCAATCCTAACTATTCTCTTACTCTGGGATTCTGTGAAATGTGATTTTATTGGTATTTTTAACATTTTATACTGAAGTTATGAGCACATTATTAAAACTGGCTATGGGCACTCCTTGGAGGCTTATGTTACCCGGTGTTGCAAAAAGATTGGGCTAAGGTAGAACTAAGACATGAAGGTAATTTTGACTAGTTTGTTAGAAAATAGGGAAAAGGTCAGTGTGGAGAATTGACTATTGCAGTTTCCACTGCCTTTACACAGAAACAGGAATTATTTTAGTAGGAAGGGAAAGAGAAATTCTAAGAGAGCAGAAGGGAATCCAGTCATAAGGCTGTGAGCTGGTACAGGATGAAGAAAAGAAGCAGGAATACCATGGGAAGTGAGGGGCACAGAAATCTTCTAGAACCTGGGATTTTTCTTCCTCTGTCATGGTAATAAATTTCAGTAAGATATTCAGTAGGCTGAAGGTTTCTGGTGCCCCCTGAGCAGTGGCACCAGTGTTGTATTCCTGTATGTCATTCCAGTGGGGCTGGAGAACATTACATCGCTGGAATATAATATCTATCTGCATCTGTTTATCTATATATCCTTTTTTTTTAATTGTATATAATTTAGCACATACCACTGAAAGCCTCAGCTTTGGGTTTACACCATGTTGTATTCCTGTACGTCATTCCAGAGGGGCTGGAGAACATTACATCACTGGAATATAATATCTATTTATATCTATTTATCTATATATAATTTTTTAAATTGTATATAATTTAGCACATACCACTGAAAGCCTCAGCTTTGGGTTTACACCACAATGTGTCCCATAGGGTGTTCTGATTTTTTTTCCTCACTGTTAACAACTGGTGGTAAAAATGCAATACATAAAATAGTTTTTAAGAGTAATGATTTTCATTTTTCCTCTGGAAATTAGAAAGACACTGTACATGTGTCCTTTGCCTAACACTGCTCTGACCTGTCCTTAGGTGACTTTCCAGTGTTTAAATGAAAGCTTTATTTCTTCTTTCTATAGCCACAGTTCTCTTGGCTTGCCCTAGGTGATCTTTTTTCTTTATTCCTCTAACAGCAATTGCATTGCTTTTCTAACATGTCTTGCAGCATTTGATAAATCCATCATCACTAGGTTCCTTTTTGTTTCTCTTTGTCCTTCATTCAAAGGATGAATAAGACTTTCTCAGGTATACAGGGCACTTTTGAGATTTAACAACAATCCCATTCAAAGCCAGAGATCTTTGGATAGAATCCAGACAGCTTCTTCTTCCTTTTTGTCTCTTTCTTTTTCCTTCTATGTCCATGTACTTGCCAAAATAGAAGTCTTTAGAATAGGGTTTTGAGCACAGTCTGCTAAAAAGATCAAATTGCATTTTTTAATATTGGTTGGATTTTTTCCACTAGTCATGGTCTCAGCTACTGCTAGTGCAAAAATAGCATATGGCTATGAAAAATTCAAAAGATTTTATATAATGCATTTTATTAAATTAGTTTTATAAATATTAGTCATCCTAGTTTCCTGTCAGAATACCTGCTTGACTTTGCAGGGAGTTAGATGTTCTTATTTGAAAAAGTTAACAGAATTCCAGGATTCCAGGTCACCCCCAGAATGGAGCAAGCCAATATACTCATTTCCAACTTGAATGCAGGCCAGCAGAAATATTTACAGTATAGACATTCTCTGTTGTCTTTTCCTGAGTGTCATGGAATCTGCAGCCATGAAGAAATTTATTTCAGTGCATTTGACTGACTTTTTTTATTTTCTTCACAATGAAGAAATGTTGACATAAAATCTTAGACATGGATATTTCAAAGATTGCGTCAGTATCTTGAAATAAATGTACTTATATCTCTGTGTTATCTCTTTATACCTGTATATTTTATATGGGTTTTTTGGTGTGTGTGTGCATGTGTATGTATGTGAAAACATTTCAAAATTGCATTTTATAGGAGGAAAATGAGAAGAAGAGTCACCACAAGGACCACTCAGATAATGAATCTACATCTTCTGATAAGTAAGTGTGTTATAACTCTATTCATTCTGTAGTTGGTTCTTTGTGCTATTTTACATCAGTCCCTTTTCACGTTTACCTGATACATTTGTTACATTTGCAGCTCTGGGAGGAGGAGAAGAGGACCTTTTAAAACAATCAAGTTTGGGACCAACATTGACCTGTCAGATGACAAGAAGTAAGTTGATTACAGTTTCTCCTGCTCACAATGGGATCCTAGATGATGATAATCCTTCTGGAAATCAGTGAAGTATTCTCAGACATCAGTCAGTCTGTTGATAAATTCCAGTTTCCACAATGAAATGGTTACCTTTGGTCTTCAAACTGTTGTTATGAGTCCTTCTCGCGTTAAAATATATTTTCAAACTTCTCTTCCCAGGATTTTTGTTTTTCCAGAAATGAATTGAAACATCCATCAGAAACCATTCTTTCTAGTCATCCTTCTAATCCATTCCCGTTGTTTTATTGTGAGGCTTTAAACTGTTTGCTTGCTACTTTATTACTTCTGACAACACCAAGTTCTTAGTTTTTGTGTAGAAATTGTAAAATCAAAGGGTTTTTTTTCTTTTTTTGTCTGAATTTTTGTTTTTCATGGGGTTTTTCCTTTCATTCATACTGTCCTCTGTTTTCACCTTTACATAACTCTTGCTTCTTTATCCAGTAAGAGCGTTCAAAATATGTAGGAAAGACCAGACCAATGCTTACCTGTGTGGGTAAGCCATGATACCTCTCAAGAGCCTCAAAACCAAAATTGAGTATTACTTAAACTATATATCCTTCTGTGGGTAGATGAAGGTGGCTTAGATAATATTAGAAATAGTGTGAAAGCATGGTTTTATTATCCAGTAATAATTATTTGGTTCAACCTCTGGTTAATACATGCTTCCATCAAAGATCCAGCATGTCTAGGCTGTCAGTCCCAGCAGCTCCAGTACTAAAATTCTGGTCTACTTCAGTCAGAAAAAAGAAGAAAAATTTATGGTGTTTGGGGAGTAAGGACCACCTAAGCTGATGACATCTTTTGTGGCAGAGTCACTGGAAGATCAGTGTGTGCATCTATGGATGTGATTAAAGGTTGCTACAAAATTTTAGATATTGATGCCATTTTTCTGTAAAGGAAATTCCATCTGTAGTTGCAAACTAGTTGAAAATAAACTATTACTGAACAAGCCATTGGGAGAGAGACTTCAAATGAAGTTAAGCAAAGCTAACCTCACAGGGACTCATAGGGACTTGGATTTTGATACTTGAAATAGTCCTTGTAGGATCCTGGATAGATTCCAGATCTTCTGATCTGTTGTTTCATCTTTGGCTGCAAAATTGTGTTTTCTCTCATCTAGCCTGTCAGATTTGCGATTGTATTTGGAATTATTTTAAAATTGAAAGAGTAACACAGATACCTTTGCTAACAATTTTTTTGAAAATGTTTGTTTCCCAGACTCTTCTAAGAGTTTCAGGGATTCACAGTTTGTCAATTTGCTATTTTGCTGCAGGTGGAAGTTGCAACTCCATGAACTGACAAAACTTCCTGCTTTTGTACGTGTGGTATCAGCAGGAAATCTTCTAAGCCATGTTGGTCATACCATCCTGGGCATGAACACAGTGCAGCTCTACATGAAGGTTCCAGGCAGCAGGACACCAGGTGAGTATAATTATCATAATCCCATGAAAAAAATCAGATTCTCCTGTGGGGTGTTGGATTTAACTGCACTGCAGATTAACTATATCTTAGAGGATGCCTAAACAGGATAAATATACATATTCATGATTTTTATCGTTCTTAATTAACTGAACTCTGCATGTTCAAAGCACTTAGAGTGGAAATTTCTGCATTTCTGCAGTGCTGGGAAATTGCCCTGTTGACCTCTTGCATGCAATAGTGGATTCTTTAAGGAGAAAAAGACAGTTTGGTTTATATACATGGACAGTATTTTTATTTTATATACCTTGGAAGTTGTTAGAGGCTTCCAAAGATCATCTGGTGCAATCTTAGAAATCAGAGGCTTCCACTTTTTTTGATTTTTATTGTCTGAGAATAGAACTCAACCCTCCATGATAAATTGTGCTTTGTTGGGGGCCTGGACTAGAACTTGAGGAGTCTGGACTAAATTTCAAGGTCTTTTTTTTTTTTCTGAAGTAGATCTTCAGAAAATTCCATTAGGGATTATGGCTCAGTTTTCCAGCTGTCTAAAGATAAAATACTGGGCGTTGCTACATGAATTTTGAAATCTCTTTCAGAAAGATTTTTGTACTCCTTGTCTGTTCAGTGCCTGAATTCACAAAGTTTTGCACCTGACCAGGTCTGTCAGGGGATAGCATGAAACACAAAATCTGAGCTTTTGAAGTATTTGTTTCTGCAGGAGGGAGAAACTGCTGAAATATTGGTCAGATCCCCAAGACTGGTAGTTCCAATTTTGTTTTCCACAAACTAACAAAAGTATAATTTTCATGTCACTGGTAGCTTAACTGTGTGAAGCACCTAAGTATGTAAGTGTCATATAAAATATATAAAAATACTTAAACTGTGGTGTAAGTTTTTTTAGAAATTGTATTTTTGCATTTCCTGGCATTGTTTTGATAGGAAGGCCTTGCATAAAGTGTGTTTCTTTTTCTCTTAAATTTCAGGTCATCAAGAAAATAACAACTTTTGCTCAGTAAATATAAATATTGGTCCAGGTGACTGTGAATGGTTTGTTGTCCCTGAAAGCTATTGGGGTGTCATGAATGACTTCTGTGAAAAGTAAGCTGGACATGGTGTTTTTCTCTTACTTTTATCAATTTTTTTGGGGCTTGTCTCAGACCTGAGGGGGGAAATTACTGAGGGTGTTATAAGGGGATATTATTTTATGGGTTTTCCATGTTGTCAGAAAATTCTTTTAAAAGTGGGTCAAAATGCAAAATCTGGAGTTCGTGGAAAATACCACATTTGTACAATATACAGAAACTTGGGTTGTCTGTGACAAAAACAAAAGCAGAATTCTCTTGTCAGAAGCAAATAGAGAGTCACTGGTATTTTGGCAGGTTTTCTTGTTGCATTTAGAGTGAAAGCTTAATTTGCTCAGATCCCAGGAAGTGCCATGGCAGGTTTTGCTTAGACTTACATATTTGTAACTCCCTGGAAAAGCTGAGGTACCCTGAGCATTGGGGAACTACTCAGCCAGCTCTAAGATTAGGATTTCTCTGCTATGCCTTGTGTAGAGTGGTTTTAAAAACAAACAGAGCAATACTTGTTTGTACATGCCCACACAAAAAAAGAGGGAGCATCAGTTTTGTCCCCTAATCATGCCCAATATTCAAACAGGAGCCTTTGAGGTTGATTGTGTGGGAGAAGTTTTTCTTACCCAGTTGAGACTGGATTAAGCTCTTGACTTCAGAACTTTTCCAGAGCTCTGTGAATTCATCTCAATGTCTCTGTATTTCCTGCCTGTCTACTGACAGCTGTTCTTATTTCACCCACCCTTAAAAAGATGAGCCATCTCAAAAATGTAATTTCTGCTGATGGAATAGTGATGTCTCTGGCACAGCAGACCTTTTTGCTTGCATGTTACTGTCCTTCTGAGGCTGACAGAGAAACCGAGAGCTTGGTAACCTCACAAAATGTCTGCAGTGCCTCTACAAAGGCACTTGATTGTCTTTGAAAACTGTGTATTGCAAATAATCTCTCATGGTGCATATAGAAGCAGTGTAATATTGAGATAAGGATGGAGAGGAGTGTGGATTTTGCATAACCATAGGGGAAGACATCATGGTTAGGAAATCCATATGGAGGTGTTTGTCCGTGCTGCTCAGGAAGGGTCAGCATTTCTTGGCTGAAAGCACAAACCCATGGATCACAGTTAAAATGTTGCCAAGAGGTTGTTTGTTGTGTGAGCAAGCTGCACATGCACACACAGGCAGTGTGAGTACATGCTCAGAGAACAGAAAACATCCTTGGGCGCTGCTGTGGTCTGTACAGGAGGTCAGGCAGTCATGGAAAAAGCAGCTTTGGCCATCAGTGCCACACTGGATCTGACCAAGGGTTGGTCTGCCTCAGCCTCAGTAAAATACCGGGAAACTTAAAGGAAAATAGAACTTAACTGGAAGCTATAAACTGACTTCACATGGACAGGTGGATGGGAAGGTGTTCTGATATATTGCAGGATGTGAAATGTAGAATTATGATCTGGAATTGTACAGATGACACTTTCCTTTTGGCTACTGTTTGTGGGTCACTGAAAACATTCATGGTGATGGTCATTTTTCCCAGGTAGTTGCATTGAAGTATCTGCCTCTAACATGTCCACTGGGAAATGCTGAAGACTTAATCTTTCCTCTTGTTTCAGGAACAATATGAATTTCCTGATGGGATCTTGGTGGCCAAACTTGGAAGATTTGTATGAAGCCAATGTCCCAGTTTATAGATTTATTCAAAGACCAGGGGATTTGGTGTGGATAAATGCTGGCACTGTTCACTGGGTTCAGGCTATTGGCTGGTGCAACAACATTGCGTGGAACGTTGGCCCTCTCACAGGTATGTGTGAGCAGTGCCTGAGCAGTGCTGAGCTCTCTGCAGGTAACATTATCCTGCACATGGCACAGAACCTGACAATTCTTACTCATTTGCCATGCTCTACTAGATGAAAAAAAACCCATTGTGTTGTATTTTTTAAAATATGATGTGTTGAAGCTTTAAAGAATTCCATTGTAAGAAGAAGAGAAAGCAGCAAGAATGCAATCTTGGCACTCATGCTTTGAATGGGCTTTTAGAAGTAAAATGTGTATTTTAATTTATGTACTGTCTTCTTAAGCCATTTATTAACTTTTTCTCCCAGATTTGTTCTACCCAGCAAACTGCACTATGGGTTTCATATGAATTTAAGGACTAGTCTTCTAGTATTGGTGGGACAGTGGGTACCTAATAGCTCTTTGGTGATAGCATCAGGAAATGCAGACAGCTGTAAAATCTGGTTCATAAGGGAACATTAGGTTTCTCAGTCCTACTGCTCTAGAATTCTTCAGTTTTGAACCATGGTCTTGGAAGGATTTTTATCTGGGAGTGTGGAAGGAAATTCTGCAGCTAAAACAAGAGTCTGTCAAGTGTTTGAAGAGAATGTACTTCCAAAAAAACTTCTGTTTTCTTAAGTAGTTTAAAATATGTCTTTATATGGTACAATAAAGAGTGTATCTCTAGGGTTATGTGATTGACTGAGAGACCTCTCATGTTCAGTCACAGTAGATTTTGTAAAACATTTTTAAAAGAAGGGTGGAGTGAGTAGGCTGCTTAATGAAAAAGTCTGACTCACTTCTTCTCTCAGTAAGAGCTTATATACCATAGCAGTGTAGAATCATGATAAATTGTGAATAGAGTGAGATGCAGACATTTCAAACCTGGATTTTTTTAACCTGTAATATTTTAAATTTTACTAATTCACCATTTTTTAAATACTGCTCCATGTTCAGCAAAGAAATCAAACACTTTTCAGTAACTTGTGTTGCTGCTGTGGCATTGTGTGTTCTTTCAGCATCATAAATACACTTTTTAAGACATTTTAAAAAATGGAAATGCAGTTGGAATGAATGGCTCATTGTGAATGAAGTTTAGCTGTTAGAGATATAAATTACTATTACAAACAGAGTGATCTTGGCTGATAATTGTTCCTTCACCTGGCTGATTGCTGCTGTGCCTGTGTGTTTGTGCAGCCTGCCAGTACAAGCTGGCAGTGGAACGGTACGAGTGGAATAAGCTGCAGAGCGTGAAGTCCATAGTGCCCATGGTTCACCTTTCATGGAATATGGCTCGGAATATCAAGGTCTCAGATCCAAAGCTTTTCGAAATGATAAAGTAAGTTTTTGTTTATTTGAAGATTTACTGTGCCCTTTTCCTTTTCACACGTAAACCACTGGTTGATTTATAAACAGGTTTTTGTGAGACTTTTCTGTTCCTGGGAACCAAACCAAAATTACTTTAGATTGTGTTTTTCAAACACAACATTTATAGGTATCCCTAATTTTATTATGTTTTATATGATGTTATTGTGGCATAGCTTTAGAATCATGTAAGTTACTTGTTTTAGGTTAATGTGCCATAGACTTAATTCAGAAGTTTACAGAAAAATGGCTTTGATCACAGCAGCTGTTTAGAGTATGTATCATCAGAAACAGGAAAATTAGGTCATCAATCCAAATATTAGAATTGAAATATATAGTCATTTTTACAGCAAAGTTAAATTCTGCATTTCTAGAACCTGTAGTTAGTGTTCTTATATTGTCATTTGGAGATCCAGTATAAATCTTTTAGGCAAAGGCAAGTAGGAACTTGAGAGCCTCCTTCCCTTTGCTCTTCTGAGCAATGAATTGATTGATGTGTAAAATGACAATTGAGTTTAGTGACATTTCTCATATGCACATTCCAAAATGCAGGAATATTCCAGACTTCAGGCATCTGTAGTTATTTTCTTCAGAGGGTGCAACTTCAAGAAATGTAAATCATATTACAGCACCATACTGAGGTTGGGGAATGAATGAACATTTCAGCATATAACACAGCTTTGTCTTAAAGTGGGGGAATGAATTCCAAAGCATATTACTCATCATGAGAATCCTCTGGTAGCAGCACACTCTGCTTTGCCTGAGTCTACCAAAGTACTTCTGAGCCCTTCTTAGTCTTACCAACATACTGGATCAACAAACATTGTATCTTTTTATTATTTGCCTTGAAATGGGCTTTAAAAAAATGGGTGAGTTAACTTGTGAAAAAAGGGGCAAAGAAGAAGAGTGTCTTTTTTTTCCCCTGGTGGGATTTTTTGGTGACATCTGAGTGCGACATCTTTTTACAGCAGAAATTTAATTTAGGCTTGAACATCTGTTGCAGAATGGTGGCATTGGGGAAATGTTAAATTTGTAAGATCTGAGAATGTTGGAAGTTGACAACAGGGAGGTTGTAGTCACTCTAAAGCTTGATTATAGGGTAGCATTTGTGTGTGAATACTTTACTAAAATCTAGGAAGTGATACTTGGGGTAAATGAAGTATTTGCTGAAGGCCTGGCAGTCCTGCCCCTTCAATTAAACAATTAGTGCTCATATTCCTAATGCCAGCTGTCGTAAAAAGGAGAAGAGAAATTGAGTGGTTAGAAATGAGAAATAGGGGAAAATGCAGGAGAGTGTGGGAGGGAGAAAGCCAAAAAGTCCATTTAAAAACACCAAATCCACAAGCTTCACTTTCATCTTTATTTATATAAAATACATACAAAGCCCAGCAGACATCTATTGTAAAGCTCAAAGCAGTTCTGGAATGTTCTTGAAAAAATATGATTTTAGTATTTTGGCCACTTGTAATTTTGCATTTGCCATGGTTTTGGATTTAAAAGGAGAAGAATGTGACTGAGCACAGCATCCTTCTCCAAGAGAATCACTTCAAATGTTATGAAGAAACACAGAGGACAGAATGGTAATTTGCTGTTGTCTTTCTGGCTGACAGCAGCCCAGGTTTTTGTAGCAAGAGACTCAAACTTTAGTGTACATTACAAAGAAACAGATGCTGAGGAGCAGATAGAAATTTTGGGTGCGCATGTGCATTTTCTTTTTCCAGTCTACTGAAATAATTTCCAGTTTTCTCAGCTTAAGCCTCCCCCATCCAGGTTAGTTGTCAGCCAAAACTCAGGTTCCTGCTGTGGCTGCAGAGGGGATGATCCCCTCCAAAAGTGGGGATGGTTAGCTCTGATCTGTAATGTCCAGTAGCAGCAAGCTGAGATAACTTTTTGTTTGGTCACTCCTATGGTAGTTCTGGAATAGCAGTTCCTAGAAATCAGTATCAGCACAGCCTGGTGTCTGACCTTGGCTTTGCAAACACACTGGAAATGCAGAAACCTTCATGAATTTCCTTAAGAGAGGAAAGCAGTTGCATAATTTTCCTGTGGGCTCCTTGTCTGCAGGAAAAACCATCTGGGATCGTGGCTGTTGTCCACGGCACCTGGATTTTCTATGTACAAAATAGAGACATTTGTGAGTTTTGTATATGGGAGTGTATGCATATGTATAAAAATGCTGGAAAAAATAGTCATTTTTGATAGAGCTGGTTGAATTTCATCTTGGATAACTGGCTTCATTGTCATCAGGAAATAAAAATAAGTGGCACAGCTGTCATCTTTTTGCTGAGCACAGGTCTGTCAAAAATTGCATGTCAAAGATACATAAAGTGTTAAGGTAATTTTGACTTCTGTCTCTGGGGCTTCTTAGGTACCAGCATAGTACAAAAGATTAACTCTTGGAAAATGATAAAAAGTAACTTCTAATTCAGTTTGAAAGATCAATACAAATATGTCTTAGTGGGTTGTGTGAAAGCAACTACTGCAGAGCCAATAAACTAAAATTTGAGCATAGATACAAATATTGGGAACCAGGTTAGTATTGAAAAGAAATGGAGTAGCAGAAGAGAAAAAGTAATAGAAGGAAACTTTGCTTTTGGAAGAAATCTGATGCCTCATTATATTTTTAGTTAATGTGCAGTTCAGTGCTGTCTTGCAAGATAAAAGTCAAAGAGCAAAACCTGAAACTTTCTCATGAGATGTTTTTTAAAGATTCGATTTTAACAGTAGAAGCATGAGCAGGAAGACAGCAGAAAAAATTATTTAAAACTTGGTTGAGAGAGGACAGCCCTCACAAAAAGAAAAATTAACTGCAAACCTCTTAGATGGGAGCCAGGAGGACTTTTACAAATGCATCTGAGGAAGAGAAGAATTTTAGAGTTAGAGCGAACATCGTAGTAAAAGCTTAAAAAATTAATTCCAAAGTAACTGAAATACTAAGTTCTATTACAGAAATAGTTTCAGAAATGTAAAAGAACATGACATGGGAGAAATTATTTTGCACAAAATCATGAAGTTAGGTAAAATACTTTTCAGCCTCAGGGAAGATATATTACTGGAAGGTATGAGAGGTCGGTTCTGCATTGCCATTGGGGTAGTCTTCACACTTTTGAGAAGTTTTACTGAATATCTAAGTATTTAAATGGGTTTATCACTGCCTTTCTAGAATAAATCAGGATTATGTCCATTTTTACTTCTCTTCTGTTGAATATTTGAATTTGACTGGACATGATTTACTCATATCTTTATGCCTTACCTGCAAGGACATTGAGAGGGGGATGGTCTAGATGTTTTTCCAATTGAATTCTCACTGTACCAGAATAAAAACTGGCCTGCAATCCTTAAAAGCTAACCCCACTGAATTGCACACTGTCACTTTGCTAGGAACATTTTTGGCTTTCTTAAGGCTTCCCAAACTTCAGGAAGTTGTGTTGCATATTCACAGTGATGGTTTGTATCCTTTCTCTCATATTTAAATGCATGAAATAGTTAAGATTTACGTTTTCAACTTCCATTACTAGGACCTGAATTTTATCCAAGGAGGGGGAGTTCACCTTCAAGCTATTGTTTTCTGCTTTGTTTGTGAAGTTGGCAAACATTGTAGCAGTGTTGTAAGTGGGTTGCATTCTGGGCAGTTATTATTTCACAGCTGTAGCAATAGAAAATGCTTTGAAAATAACACTTTGGAAAGTCTTTAGAAGTCAAGAGTGGAGAACAATGGTGGCAGGTGTGCAGGTGTGCTAGCAGTTGATCTTTGGGATGCCCAAAGACTTTTCCAGGTATCAGCAGAAGAATGGGAGCTTTTAAGTTTATTTTAAAGAATTAGGCCATATTGCATAAATGCATGCTTTTCCAAAATTACTGAGCTTGTCAGGAGCACAGTAACCCAATACTTGAATGAATTAATACTTAATCCATCACCTGTGGTTGGCCTTAACATCATAACTCACATTCACATCATACTTTAAAAGTGTTGAAGTATTTACAGCTTAATGAGCTGCATAATTTTCTGAAATTTGGTACATGAAAATGAGATGTTTGACAGAGAAACACACTTTCAGTTTTGTGTTATCCTTACAGTGTGGAAGTTAGTGAAGCCATAGTGAAGACACTGTTTTTAGTGAAGATGAGCAGTATGAGTGTAAAACAAGAGGAGAGTATTTCAGAATCCTGGGATTCTATTAACTACTTGGAAACACATGAAAGAAATGTGGTGTTTTTTAAAATAGAGAATGTATGTATTACATGTTTAAGGCTCAAATGGGAGAAGGTTCAAGTTGAAAATACTTGATAGAACTCTTGAGCACTTCATTTTCTGTCCAGTGTTTGTTTTTACCCTTAATTTCTTTTCAATCTTCCTTCTGCTTCTAATGAGCATGTGGCATAACCACCCTGTGGAGGAGAAAATTGAAGGCTGCAAAGGCTGCAGCTCAAATAAATAGGGTAGCTGAGAGCTAAAATTATTGTAAATAACATTGTAATTTGGAAATTTGGCAACCTATTTTGCCTTTTTTTTTTTTTGAAGAACATATGTAGCTCATAAAATGCTAGAAAACAAGTTATATTTTCTTGTAAGGAAGAGAACTGTATAAAATTGTGACACAAAATTATTTGGTAGTTTTTGCTTTTACAGGGGTTATGACAGGGAATTGTGAGTTTTAATTTGACATTTGAACAGTTATTCTCTTCATTCATAAAATAAGTGCTAGAATTATTTTTTGTGTTGATTTTTTTTTTTCCCTAATACCAACCTGTCTGTTCTTTTTCCATTTGCATGGGAGAAGGTACATGTTCATAGATTCATTTCCCACTGTGTGTAAAGTGATTCCTGGCAGAACTTGGGGTTTCAGAAAACTTGGGGTAATAAAGTTTTAATAGTGCTGAGAAAGTAGCAGGAGTTTAGGATGTTAAAAGAGTCCTTTGGATCAGGCTATAGTCACACAAAATGTAAACAGCTATGCAGAACTTGGCAGTTCAAGCTAACTTTTTGCTGACAAAGTTATGGTTCAAAATAAAATATGTGGATTGCTTTTGAAGACACATTGTTTTATTGTGCTCAAGAGAGCATTCATGTGATTCAGTCAAAAATGAAAGGTACAGCCTGTTTGCAGGGCAGGGGGCAGTCCTGACAGAGGTCCAGAAGCACAAGGTCTGACTTTTCCCTAAGCCATGAGTCCAGTGATTCTTTCTAGGCAGCTGTTTCCGAAATCCCAGAGGAAGAGCAAGCTCCAGGTACAAGGAAGAAACTGAAGCCTTCTTGAGTTTTGCTCTCCAGTTGAATGTTGAACTGAACACACAACTGCTTTTGGTTGCAGGTACTGCCTGTTAAGAACTCTCAAACAGTGTCAGACACTGAGGGAAGCTCTGATTGCTGCAGGAAAGGAGATTGTCTGGCATGGACGAGCAAAGGATGAGCCAGCTCATTACTGTAGCATTTGTGAGGTCAGTAAAAATGTCTTGGGTCGTCTACTCTTGTAATATTTATTTACGTTTTGCCCTGTCTTTTGTTGTTGATGATGTTTAAATTTTGCTTCTAAGCTGCAAATCTGCTCTGAGCTGTAAGCACATCTGTGTGATGCAGTAGTGCCTTCCAGGAGCTCATCCAGATGTTTTTCTAGACATGGGCTGTATTTTGCTGAAGGCTCTCTCACAGTACTTCCACAACATTGCTTTTCACTGTGTCGATTTTCAATTTTCAGATATTATAAAATGTTGTTATCCCTTCCTGCATAAAATTTTATCTGCTGAGCTTCATTTTAAAGGTATATTGGTCTTCATTTCAGAAGTCACCAACACACCCAGAAGAGAGAGAGCTTAAATCCTTTTTTTCTGCAGGACATACCTTTCTGCTGAATTTTTTTCATTCTACTTACTGTTAATAATTGCTTTAAAGTATTGGATAATAATTTTCATGAAATTTAAAGGAAAACAACATTTTCCTACCCCCTGATAATCAGTTTCTAGTTGTCCTCTGACAGAGCCTCTTGGGCAGGATGAGCATGTGGCTCAGTAGTAAGGAAATAAATAACAAACTTCATTAGCAGACAGGAAAAAGGAAAAATAAGTATATTTTTTTGAAATCCTCACCTTACTATTCAGCAAATGAATCCTGCTTTGTCAATATTGACCCAAAGCTTTCCCGTGGTGCTGTTCATGCAGACATCCTAAGTGTAATATTAGTGGTTTTACACTGCTTCACTTCTCTGCCCAAGCCCTAGGAGAATAGATTTTCCCTGAACAAATCTAATTTTTCTCTTTGCATGCACAGGGTAAGCTTGTAAATCTTGAAGAAAACACAGTTTTCATGGTTTTAACTTTTTAAAAAATGAAATTGTAACGCTTGGCTTTCTGTTTCCTGTCTAATAGGTGGAAGTCTTTGATCTGCTTTTCGTCACTAGTGAGAGCAATTCTCGAAAGACCTATGTTGTACATTGCCAAGACTGTGCACGAAAGATAAGCACGAACCTGGAAAACTTTGTGGTGCTAGAACAGTACAAAATGGAGGACTTGATGCAAGTCTATGATCAATTTACATTAGTAAGTCAAATTAATAAGTGGGTGCATAAATACATTATTTGTAAAGCAGTTGTAGACTGTCTTGGTGCTCCGTTGTACGAGTACCACGGACTTCCTGATTCAAATGGAGGTTTGGGTTGTGTGTGATATTTGCAGAACAAAACCTGAAGAGTCAGAATTGTGTGAAATACTACAGTAACTTACTGCAGAACATAACCACTGAGTTTTCAGGAAAAGTATGATGTTACAATTCATAAAGTTGTGGCTTTAAAAATCCAATAGAGATCACCTGAAGACCATAACTGGATCAGATGGAGATGGGAAGAATCAGGACAGTGAAGCTTGGAGAAACTAGCACCAGGTTCAAGAGCATCTCTAATACATTGGTTGTGGTATGAAGTCAGTATAGCAGCAGAGCATCCTATGCACTCAGACCCTTCCTTCCCCTTCCCCACCCATCCCCTACCAAATCAGCACTGTCCTTCTGCTTAGCAAGTGGATGCTCTCAAACAGTTCTGTCTCTTGGCTTGGGGCCTCCTTTGCATTTCAATTTAAAGCAAAAAGCCTCTTTGCCATTATAGCTCTGTGCTATATATGGCAGCCTCCTGCTTTGAACTGCGTCAGCACAACTGTCCTAACATTTCACCCAGGTTTCATTGTTCCAGGCAAAGATGGCTTTTTTTGTAACCACAATGAAAGCGATGCTGGATGTGTTTATAAGCCTTGGCTTTCTGTTGAAGGAGACAAACATTGGACTAAGTGTTATGGGAATTTCATGTTGGATTTAATATGACAGCCCAGTAAGGGCTGTGCCTTTTGGTTCATTTCCAGGTGCTGCAGAAAATGTGTGTTTAGTTATTTCATGTGTTGGTAGCATGCCAAGTTGTGACCTTCTGAGTTAAGGCCTCAAGGTTCATCAGTAGAGGCTGGTGAGACTGTGGGACCATGTCCTCTGAATTTAATTCTCTTCATTAGTCCCACAGAGCCTGGGTTGGTTAAACTTCAGTTCATGCTTCTAGAAGGTCACTGTCATTATAGTCTGTGAAATGCTGCAATTTCAAAGTGATGATCTGTTATAGAAAAACATATAAATAAACACCTGTTCTCAGATACTTCATCCAGTTGAGTGGAAATGGGGAAGAATGTTTCTGTATGGAGATGAGAGGGAGGGAAGGGTATTTTGTTGTCTGTGCTTATACATTATATAGGTAACAGTGATGATACTGTCCCTAGAACAAGGGTTCTCAACCTGTGAGTAGCTCCTTCCCCCACCAAAACCTAAGGCTAAGGACACTGATAATTGTTCTTCTATGAAGTTGCTGTGCCATTCATTTCTTTCAAAGGGGATATACACTCACTTGGGAGGAGTCATAGCCCAGAAGTGACATCTGTCAGATGTAGGAGGAGAGTTAAGGTTTGTTGTAAATCACAGGATGGAGATAATCTCAGCTGGCAAAGGTGAATTAGGCCAAAGAGAGGGGTAAAGTACCAGGAGCAAGCACAGGGATGAGCCAGCGTTACAGGTCCTTAGCTGGGTACTCTGGTATGATCTAAAGTGTCTTCAATGACTGTGAGGAGCTTTGTGAAAGGGTTCCAGAGATGAGGAAAAGAGGAGGAAATGCCATCAGAGACTCAGTACTTTGATGGAATGCCACAAAGGTCATTTTCTGGGCCTCCTGGCAGCAGGAACAAGACACCTCACTTTATTCTTGGCACTTGGTCCCCATGTCAGAGAATCTGAGACTCTTTCCACAGATACCTTAACCCCAGGGGGATTAAGGTTATGTTACTGCTCAGGTAGAGGGGAGGAGGGAAAATGAAGTCCACAAAGGCTTTGGAGAGCCACAAATGGACCATCTCCCCATTGGTAAACAGGTTGAGAATCCCTGTTTTAGATTGTATAAAGATATATCTATACTGAGGCCACATGGAGCTCTTGGCTGCCACTGTGGGACGTGTGGCTGCTCACATCACATTAACGCAGACCCCACAGAATACTCCAGTCTGCAGTACAGGCAAAATCCTAATGCAGAGTGTTCATGAAATACATGTTGTATTTGAGTAAGGTGGAAAAAAAATGCCACTGTTGTCTCTAAAGAGTCCTGAAGTGTAAAAAGTGTGTGTGACTTTTAAACTCTCATGGTTACAGTTTGTGCAGGTCTTAGTTAAACACAGAGTTTTGCACCCTTGTAGAAAAGGTAATTTAATGTTTTCTCTTTCAGGCTCCTCCATTGCCATCCTCCTCATCTTGACATTTTTTCATGGACATTAAATGAAAACTTTTCTGATATTCAGGAAGTGACCCAGTTCTGCACCACTGATTTTTGTAGCTATCCCGTAAGGCTGCTGGCTGAAAGCTGTGTCTATGCAACCTTCCAAGTGCGGAGTGTCAACCAACTGGACAGGAGAGAGCACTGCCTCCTACTCCAGAACTCAAAACAAATAAAGCTCATCCAGCTGTACTTCAAAAAAATAATTCCATGTTTTGTATATATCTGACAAAACTGGCAACATTATACAGACTACTGACTTGAAGACCACCTCTTTTGTATTTCTCTGTTTCTGGGCTGATGAGTTGGTTTCATCCATTTTTCCCCCTTCAGAGTTTCCCTTGGAAAAAAGTACTAGCTTAGCTGGTCATTTCTTTGTAAGGTAGTTAGAAATTTTAAGTCTTTCTTTGGGCAACTTTTTTTTTCTTTTCTTTCTTTCTTTTTTTTTTTTTTTTTTTTAATGTGAAGAGTTAGGTGATATAAATTTTTTACTGCTTTTATGTTTTTCTGTCTTGTTTTGAAACCATGACGGTTACACTTTTGGTTCCTAAATAAAATTTAAAACAATTAACAGCCAAGTCACAAAGATAAATGGGTTGCACATAGACTAAGGAATAAACTTCAGATTTGTGATTTTTGTTTCTAATCTTGATGTAAATTTACACTATTTATAAATACATATTTATTGCTTGAAAATATTTGTGAATGGAATGCTGTTATTTTTTCCAGATTACCTGCCATTGAAATTTTAAGGAGTTCTGTAATTTCAAACACTACTCCTATTACATTTTCTATATGTAAATAAAACTGCTTAGCATTGTACAGAAACTTTTATTAAAATTGTTTAATGTTTAAAGTTTTTCTATTGTTTGAGTTTTAAAAAGATTTTATGTACAGTGCCCAGTTTTTGTTCTTTTTTGAATCTGATTATATATATTTTATATATACTCTTGTGCTTGTGTATATATATAATATATATAGAAACTCGAATATAAATATGTGTATAAAGATTTAGAGACTAAATTTTTCTCGTTTTAAGTTTTACATCTATGGTAGATTTGAGGTGTCTACTGTAAAGTATTGCTTACAAAAGTATGATTATTTTTAAAGAAATATATGGTATGTATCCTCAAGACATAGAATGACCTTCAGACTGGTTTATTGTTAAATTGCACTTTTTGCAATAACAGACCAATAAATAGTTGCTGCCAAAATGTAGTAGTAGAAAATAAGTAATGGCTAAATTTTAAAGCTCTTCAAGAAAATACCAACTTTGACAGGAAGTTTGGCACTAGTTTTAGAGGAGGAATGAAGAAGATTTGAGTTTTGGTGGGGATGTTCTCTAGATTTCAACCAAATTGCAACTTATATATTACAAGATGTTCTATTAACAATTTTAAAAGTTAAGACTGAATCATCTTGGCGTCATTGTTGACCCCAAAAAAGGACGTTGTTTTGTGGTATTCTATTGTATTTTCACATATTTTGTAATACGAATTCACTGGTAAATTTTTGAAGCACTAGGTTTATTTAGGACAAGTTTATAATATATCATTGTAACAGTTTGCAGTTTTAATGATGGTATTTATTTTAAGTTGCTCCTTTCTCATTAGCTTCTTGAAAATGCATTAAATCTAAATTTCAAAATTGATAGCTTTCTTATCGATCAGAGTTGACTGATGCACAAGGTTGTGCATCAAACAGTTTCTCATAATTTCTTATTAGTGGGGTATGTTAGTGGTTGCATTGTTAAATTTTTTGTAATCAATGTGAAGTGTTCCAGGCACAGAGCATGCAGATAGTTCCTTTTGAACAAAAAGAATCGCCTCTTATGTTGTAGCTTCAAACGAAGGGTGTTTTAATGAAGAATCAGCACAGTTTATCTAACGCTGTTAAAACAGTTTAACCACAGGTAGAGCTGACTTTCTTGCTAGTTCTTACTAGTTGGACAAAAGGGTGTAGAGATTAAAGAAAAGCATATCTGAATGTTCTTGCCAGCAAAATTATCAACTAGCAGTTAGGAAGCCAGTATTTGCAGTTCTGTAAAGGTGTAAGTCTCAGCTCTTGATAACAATCTCTACAAATCATAATTTTTTTTTTTACTTATGTATTTTATGCAGTCATAAATATTGTAATCTTGACAAACCATGCTGCAGCTGAAAAGCTACTCCTTTAAAGTAGTCTTAAACCCAAATAAAAGCAAGATACACTTACCTCAACTAATGGTAAACAAAAAGTCCTCATTTCTCAGTGCTTTAAAAGAACATTGCTAATTAGGGAAAGAGCTCCTGTGTGCTGATCAGAAGGGCTTTGTACCTTTCCTCCCCTTTGGAAAAGAGGATATGGCATTACCAAGGAAGAATATTCATATTTTGCCAATGAGCAAGTAGACAAAATCGGTAGAGCATCAGGCAGCATTCCTCGTGCTGTGGGAAGGGTTGTCATGAATTGGAATTGCTGCAGGGCTTTAATATTTTGCAGTTTCCACACTTCTTAATCACACTCTGCTCCCAAGCGATGGACAGTTTGGATCTATAAGCTGCTATGATTTAGAATGCTTTTGTTTCACTTTATTAAAAAAGCACAAGTTAATATTTCGTCAGTTGTACTTCTTAAGAAGCGCTTTCTGCTTCTTCAGTTGTGAAGCACATGATGCCAGGTGAAGCATTTGTAATCTCTGGGTGTTTCCAAGCATTAGGAGTTGGGCAGGGTGGGGGAGGCTGGAGTCTGGAGCTGAACTTTCCAAGGAATCTTGGTGTTGGGGCCCTTGAACTCCACAGCTGAGCCCTACTGCAAGTGATTCTGATCTGCTTGTAGCTACTAATTGTAGTAGCAGGCAGATTTAAGATGAAAATGGCCAAAGATGTGGCATTTGTTGCAAGAATTTTCATTAAGTTACAGGCTGAGAGAAAAGTTACACTGTTAGGAGATGGATAAAACCAGAGATAAAAATAGGTGTTCTAAAAAAATAGTATAAAGTTGAATTACAGATGAAAAGGAATTAGAAAGTAAGAGCAACATTTGCTACTGAGCTGTGGGTCTGAGAACTGTCCTTGAGGAGCTTGACAAAAAGGGATCCTTAAATGAGGAAATAAATAGTTGTGTGTTTCTGAGCTTAAGTTCTTCCATAAATATATTCAACAGCATTTGATTTTAAAACTTTCCTCCAGATACATAACTTGGGAGTAGTATATCTTTGCTTTTTTGGAGAAGTCCTACCAGTGGTTACAGTTTAGAAGTAGTGGTGTTGGTATCTATATACAAAGTATTTACATAAAAATCACTAGAAAGTGAGAAGTACCTACTTATGGGAAATCCCAAAGCTTCCTGAATTTGTGTGGCAGAGGAAACTTGTTGGTCCTAAAGGCAAAGTACCCTGAATCTGTGCCTTGCTGTGTGGAAAAAGGACTTTCCAAGTAGCAAAGTGATGATGCTTTGCTTAAATGAGCGTAGCTTGACTAAGATGAGGTTATTCTTGGGTCAAAGGTGGGCAAGGCTTGGGGATTTCACAGCTGGTGATTTCCTGGCCACAAATAGATTTATTGGTCAATAAAGAAAAGGAAGTTGCAGGGGTTCTGCCAAGACCACAGGGAAGGTACTCATCCTTGATAGCTGCCCTGATCATGGGAAGGGGCTCAGACATGGTGCTTAGTGCAGGGGTTAGGAGGGAGGAGGGTGTTTAAACCTGAGCTTACCTAGGTCAGAACCATTTTGTGTGGAACTAGAGCAGAGCAGATGAGTGTGGTAGGAAGATGAATGTGCTCATGTAAGGTGGGCTTGTCCATAAGAAGGCCACGGAGCTGTTGGAGCAGGTTCAGAGAAGGGCCATGAGGCTGACAAGGAGGGCTGGAGCACACCCCTGTGAAGACAGGCTGGGGAGGTTGGGGCTGCTCTTCCTGGAGAAGAGAAGGTTGTGTGGGGAGCTCAGAGCACCTTCCAGAGTCTGAAGGGGCTACAAAGAACCTGGAGAGGAACTTTTCTGCCAGAAGCTGTAGTGACAGGAAACTGGGGGAATGGTTACTAATTGAAAGAGGGGGAATTTATTTCAGATATTAGGGAGAAATTCTTCCCTGTGAGGGTGGAGAGCCCTGGCACAGGTTGCCCAGGGAAGCTGTGAAGGCCCCATCCCTGGCAGTGTTCAAGGCCAGGTTGGATAAAAGCCTTGAGGAACCTGGTCTGGTGGGAGATGTCCCTTCCAATGGCTGGATGTTGGGACTAGATGAGCTCTAAAGTCTATGATTGAGTATAAATATGACTCTGTGATCTTCCATGGCTGCTTTAGCCCGTGTGGGAACAGGCAGAGGAATCACTCCAGCTGGGAGTACAGAGACAAGGCTGATGAATGTGAGGATTTACCTCGGGGACAGGTCAAAGCCAGCCAGTGCTGCCCGTTCCCGTTGTGCTGGTGCTGAGTGGAGGAAGGAGGGGTGCAGGTGGTGCCCACACAAGTTCAGGCACAGAAGGAAGCTGAAGCCCAGGCCCAGGTGAGCTCAGTGCAGGGCTGCAGCCCGAGGGCCCTGTGGAGGAGGACACAGGGCACCAGGGACGAGGCTGCCAGCAAGGCAGCAGTGCAAGGGGAAGGGCACAGGGCAGCCTCATGGCAGGAAAACAAAGGCATTCCTCCAAAACCAGGAGAGAGCAGGACATTTGGGGGAGGCAGAACGTGACATTTCCTTGGTGCTGGATGTTCCATGCAAAGCTGAAAACAGAGCCCCTGTGGTGACAGGGCCGTGGGGAGGGGGTGCAGCACAGCTGTGTGTCTGGACAGGAGCACAGGCACCATCCCGAGCCCCACAGGAGCTGTCCCCTGTCACCACAGCAGGGAAGAGCTGCCCTGTCAGCTGCTGTGCCCAGGAGGAGCAGTGCTGGCCTCTCCCATTGCACTGGGACAAAAGGAGCAGGGATGAGTTGTAGAGGTGAGGGGTGAGGTGCCCTTATCCATATTTATTTTGGGAAGCCATAAAAACACTGAAGGGTTGGAAGACGGGAAGAGCAGCAGCAGGGAGGGCTCAGCTCCCAGCCTCCCTAGGGCAGCAGTGTCAGTGTTTCACTGCAGCTCCTGCTGCCAGGGACCTTGTTAAAGGGTTAAAATGCAATTGCTGCTGTCCCTGCCTGGGGAACAGTGGGCATGCACAGCAGTTGGGGGACATGAAAATGGATTTACCATTTGAGCCCTCGCCTCCCTTCTGTCCTGCCCCCAAGCTCCTGACAGGCAGTGGTTCCTCTCTCACAGAAGGCAGCACACTCTGCTTTCTATTAGGATGGAGCACTGCTCCCAAATTACATCCCACCTTTTTTTTTTTTTTTTTTTTACACTCTGCTTTCTGTTAGGATGGAGCACTGCTCCCAAATGACATCCCACCTTTTTTTTTTTTCCCCTCATAGAAGGTATTTTCAAGCTGTAGGAGAGAGCAATTTAAAAGCAGCAAAATCCCAGGCAAGGGTTAATGGATGGGCTAATGGTTGAACAAAGGGGCTAAAAGCACTGACTCCTTTAATGCACAGAGCTGGAAGATTCTTGGAGTCACACCCGAACAACTCAGCCATTGCCAGAGTCCATGGGAGCACTGAAACGTGGCATGAGAGTTGGCTCCAAGTACTTGCAAAAACTTAAAATCACTGAAAGAGTCAGGAAGGGACACAAGAGAAGACTGAGAGAAGAAGTAGCTTAAGATGTGTGCAGTGGCATGGCTGGGATATCATTTAGTTCAGCCTTGTGGGCACAGAGAAATCAACAGGTATAAAGGGTGTTTTCACCCCTTTCCTCCTCTGTACTTTTCATCACCAAATCAGTGGGAAACTGAGGAATCCTTTGAGGAAAGTGGGTTTTTCTTGTGGCAGTGGTCAGTCAGCTGTAGCTGTCAGTGCCTTATGCTGAGTGCAACTTGCAGTTCACATCCTGGATGCTGCTGGAGCTTTAATCTGTTCAATTTTAACATATATAAAATGTAGGGGTTTGGGGCTGTTTTGTTCCCCCAGAACATCACTGCCAGTGGGCTGTCCCACAGGCTGACCTTCACAGCAGAAACTTGAAGGATTTTTATGGCACCTGGAGAAGGCTGAGAGGTGGGCAGGGGGTGCAAACAGAGTTTGGTCACCTGTCTGCAAGCAAGGTGCAAAAATGACCAATTTAGGAACCAAAGTGGTCCTCAAGTAGGAGTGAACATTGGCTCCTGGAGGGAAGTGAGCCACCAGGAACAGCCTCATTTGGGCTGTGATGAAATCCAAGGACAACAACTAGCAGCCAGTCACAGTTGCCACATGTTTTGGGTTTTTTGGGGGGTGCAGGGGGGAGTGTGAAGGGCTTTTTAAGAGTGGTAGCACTAGGGAGGGTATCCAGTGCAATGTGATAAGAGCCTCTGCTGTGGTTCCAGTAGTTGAAGACCTCCTTAAAGGTCAAATGCCTTCGTAGTGAAGATCTGCAAACCTATTCCAGGGGCTCAGGAACTGCTGGCAGGCTTGGGGCAGACTTACAGCTCAGTATTTACGTGCAGGACTTTGTTTTGAGATGCCAGTGTTATCTCTGCTGTCCCAGATTAAATGGTGATTTAGGGATGCATCCATTGCAAGCAGAGCAGCTCTCCCAGCCCCTGTGCTGGGCACCAGGAGGAAGGAGGAGCAAGGAGGAGCTGGCTCAGCTGGCACAGGAGAGAAAATTATTCCAGCCCTGCCACAGCACAGTGGCTGCTGGATCCCCTGGGTTGTGTGAACCTTCCAGGAGCACAGCAGCTGCAATAGGACTCATCCTGAGTCCTGTGGGAGAGCCCAGGGCAGGGCTGGGTGCTCACCCACACCCCTTGGGAAGGGCAGACAGCAGGAGCTGGGAATGTGTTGGAGAGGGTTTAGGGCTGCTGCTCTTTAATACTCTGCCCATCTTGTTACCTCCTGATGCTTCCCAGGCTGGTGCAACCCTGGAAGCCTCGGGAGAGCACCCAGAAAGGTTTGTTTTTAGGTGGAAAAGGGATTGTAATTATTCTTGAGGAGGCAGAAGTGCCTAGGCAGCCCAGGGATGCTGATATGCAGCCATCAGATAAGGGTGAGGATACCGGATACCTGGCTGGGAGATTTAACAATAAAAGATTGGTTTCAGTGACAGGCTGATGGGGTATAATGTTGCTGAGAAATAGCAGTGTGGGCTCAGCCCAGGGGTGCCTCATGGCACACATTTTGCATCAAAATACTGAGCTTTGGCTGAGAACCAGCCCACAACAGACCCTGGGCAGATGGACATCTTAGGAGAAAAATACCTCAGCTCCACATGGATTAGGTTTTCTTCACCATTATCCATTCCTGCACTCAAATGCAATGAGATTTTGGTATTCCTAAACATGGATGAGGGGAATTGCTGTGTCTGTGTGCACTGAGCTCTGTGCTGTAACCATGTGATTCCAAGTTGCAGCCACACATTTAAATCCTGCATCTTCATTCTCAGGAGGAAATTATTCTCTGAAAGGGTTGTCAAGCAATGGAAGGGGCTTCCCAGGATGGTGGTGGTGCCACCCTGAAATGTTCAAGAAACAGCTGGATGTGGCATTTAGTGCTGTGGTTTGATTGGTGTGGTGGTATTTGGTTAAACGTTGGACTTGATCTTGTAGGGTTTTTGCAACATTAATAATTCTGTGATTTTTTAATCTTTCAGCTTTTACCCGTGTTCTCCAGTCAGAAATTCTACAGGGTTTTTTCTCTAAGACAGATACAGACATGTCCCCTGTAAAAGAATAAAAAATCAGGGGGAAAATACCAGTTTCTGTGGTATTAGTGGTACAAGAATACAAGAATAAGGGTCTTAGTGGTACAAGAATACAATTTTTTAAAGGTAGCAAATGAAGACGTAGAGAAGCAAATTCTGGCAGGGCAAAAGTCTGGAGAGGCAAAAAGTTGTTTGACTGAGAGCTTTGTAAACCCCCCTCAGTTCTGTTAACAGAGAAATAATGTGTGTGCCAGTAAGTGATGATACCTTTGAAAAGCTGCTTCAGCAGCTACAAGGGGAAAAGCAAAGGTGGAATGAGTTTTCCAGCACCGAGCAAAATGAGTTGGCAATTATCATAAGTGCAACTTCAGCTCCTAATTTCCAAAATCAGTGCAAAATGCTGTTTACAGAGCTCGATGGAGCCTCTAGCAATTAGGGCTGTGTTATGAAGAATGCCATGGCTAATGCTCTCTATGGCTTATTTACACAACCACGAGATGGGAGAACATAAGACAGCCTATGAATGAAGTGCTGCTGTGTTTGAATAGGTATTTGATTGCCCTGTGTGTGCCAGGAGCTGCCTTTTTCAGCTCTCTCTGGTGTTTCTCCACCTCCAGTCCTGCTGGCGCCTGCAGGGTAGGAGCCCCAGGCCCTGCCAGCACAACCCATGGCTTCCTTCCCTCGGGGTCGTGGCCATGAGATGTTTTGGGTGTGATGCTGCACTCTGCTGAGCTGTGCATTAATGTGGAAACTGCGCTAGAAAAATCAATTTGGCCTCCAGCACGGAAACATTCCCAGCCCTGTGCTCGTGGGTCCCCTGCCCTCAAACCACCTCCTGTCCCCAGCAGTCCGTCCCAGGGGGCTGGGGGTCACAGGGGTGGCCGCTGCAGAGGTGCTGGCTCCTGAAGGAGGGTGCTGGGCCGGCTCAGAACCTTCCTCCCTTGCTGCTCATCACCAGCCAGGCCGAGCGGCGCTGCCAGGAAAATGAGGAACGCGCTGTTTTCCCACACACGTCCCTGAGCTCTGCTGAGAAAGGGCCTTGGAAGGAATGAGGAGGTTTGTGCTGGTGGATTTTGGTACCTGGAGAGAGGATAGAGGGGTGGAGCACCTTGCTTCAGTGTTCCTTTCCTGGTTACCCACGTTTGGCGTTTCTGCCCGGGGACCCCCGCGCTGCAGGGACGGTGGGTGCGGGTTCAGTGTTTCCTTTCCTCCCTGCCCGTGGTTACCCACGTTTGGCGTTTCTGCCCGGGGACCCCCGCGCTGCAGGGACGGTGGGTGCGGGGCAGCAGTGGATGATGTGACTTTGGAAATTGAGTTTTTCTGTGGCTCAGGAGAAGGGACGTGCATTTCTTCTCATCTTCCAGAAGCTGGGTGGTGTGACTGCTTTTGAAAAACTTGAATACACGGAAAAAAAAAAAATCTCACATAGAGAGGAAGTGCTGCTCATTGCTCTGTGTCTTTTTTTTTTTTTTTGCACCTCCTTCCTCTTCCAGTTTGTTTGGCAAGCTATCTTGCTTGAGATCTGCCAGAGAAGAAGCCCTCTTTCTCTCTATTCTGGCAAATCTCTTCACTTCTTGAATGTCTCCTGTGCCTTATTTGTGTGCTCATTTTGGTGCTTTTCAGTGGCTGTGCTCATCTCTCCTTCTCAAAATATCTTTCTTTCTCTTCACATTTATCTCCATGCTGTCACTGGCAAACATCCCTAGTGCAGCCTTTCTATTCATTGACACACTCCTTGTGTCTCAGCCATGCTCATCACCTTCTCTTGGTGGATTTAATGCTCAAAGGGGAGGGAAAAATTGGGTTTGAAGAATAGGTTGGCATTAGGAGAAACTTCCAGACCAAAGGATATCATAAAGCAATTAGCTCAATACTGTAGGTAGGCCTGTGCCTGTCACTGATAATGGCAAATCCCCTGGGATACAAGAAAAATAGTTCTTTTAAAAACAGGCTTTTATTTGTCTCATTGCAAGGTGATTCATTTGTTTGGGCTGTCTCAGAAAGCATTCAATGTCTTTAAAGTTTTAAAAACTGAAGGTATAATGTCCCTCCAATGCTCCTCCACCTTAGTCCCCATTACTGAAATGCTGTTTTAAATGTTGGTTTGACTTGAATTGCTTTGTGGTTCTCTACTTGTTTTTTCACTTTTGCCTCTTGCCGTGCTAAAATGCTCTGGGTCTGCCACACAGGGAAGTGTGGAAGTGTTTCCCTCCTCTGCCTCCCTCCTTTATCCCTCAAGGTTGTTGACCAGTGGTTATTGGGTCAGCTGGGGAAAAAAAATGGTCTAATTGATAGAAAATGAACTAGAAAGAGTTGCATTTACATTTTTTTTCAGTGAAACCTCGTTCAGTTTCTGCTTTCTTTAATGTGTTTGTTACACCTGTTTGGATGGCAGGTTCCCCTGAGCACAGTTCATCTCATCTGATGTGCAGAAGCACAGAAAACCTCGTGCCCTGGGGACCTCTGCCCTGCCATGCTCCCTTAATTGACCTGGAATTGGAGGGCCCAGTGCTGGTTTGGGTGATAACAACCTTTCCCTGTTTCTGCTCTTTGCCATTTCTTTCATCTTCTCTGGGAGCACCACGGGGAAGTTTTTCCCCTGGCACTTCTCCAGCTGCAGCGACTTTGAGGGAAGAATTCCACTTCCCTGTCCCAAGCAGCTGAAGCTGCTCTTGTCCAAGAGGTGTCCCTGCAAAGCTCCTCTGCAGCCAAACCCCTGGGGTTTGTAACCTGGCCCCTGGCAGGGGGGACATCCCCTGGGAGCAAACAGGGCTGGAGCTGCACCATCCCAGCCTGGGGAAAGGTGTCCTCCTCCCTGGCTGCCTGTCTCTGGGCAGAGCCCCCAGTCCTCCCTGATTTCAGGTCAGAAAACACTGCTGTCTCCTTTTCTGGAGGGAGGAATTGTCCCTTGGGAAGGAGCCTGGGATCTCTCCAGTCCTCTGAGAGAAATGATTTAACTTCAGCAAACACAAGGGAGTGAGGATGGTTAGAAGGAAAAACAGAAAGAGCTGTTTTGGGTAAGACATCAAGGCAACTTGGTCATGGTAGTTAATTTCTCCAAAAACTCAACAAGGACACGAGAAGACAGGAGAGGGGACAGTTTCCTGAGCCTTTTCCTCCCAGTTTCACCTGGGAGGAAAGCAAATTCTCTGAGCCCACGATTTCCCAACCCTGAAAAGCAAACAAAGAGCAGAACAACTCTCTTGGACCATTCTGACTCTGTGAGAGGAGAGAAACCTGTATCAATCCATGTACAGCCACTGAAAGCTGTTTCAGATGTTGAAACAAAAAGTCTCTCGAGGATCCCAGCCCTTGAAAATTAAACCAGATGCATTTTTGCCTGATAACTTGCTTTTGATTATGATGAAAGTTTGTTCTGAATGAACATTTCCAGGCATGCAAAGTGGCTAATCTGGCAAAGCAGCACTTTAATAGGTCTGGGATCTCAAAGCTCCCATGTGCCATTACACAGTGTTCCCTCCCTCCTACTCACGACTCTGATGTTAGACAGTTTCTTTGGATCAGGATAAGGTTATTTCCTTCAAGTTGGGTTTGGTTTGTGGTTTTTATTCCCCAAAAGGAGATAGCAGTGAAAATTAGGGTGTTTCCTTGAGAAGACAGTGAGTCATTAGTAGCTATGTTGCAACAGCTTTATTCATAAATATTGTAAAATTATTCACATCTTTAATTCTACAGACACTGCAAAACTAAAGACTCCTTTTCAACTGAGAAAGATATTTCCTTGGTCATGACAAGTGGGCACCTGACCACAACCTGGGACATCACCCCAGGAGCCCCAGTCCTTGTTCCTGCCATTCCTGTGACATTTGGAGCTCCCTTGGGCTGGATCAAATCCCACTGGGCCAAATCTCTGGTGTTGTGTTTGGGGAGGAGTGTAGGAAACAAGACAAAGAAGGATCCTTGTCCTGCTGCATCCTTGCACTCTCTGCACTCCCTGACCTGGGGGATTCCTCTCCTCAGGCTCACGACATCTTGCAAGGCTCTCCTGGGAAAACCCTCCCACGCCTGTGCCCCTCCAGTTATCCTGTTTTCCTGTGCATTTAGCTGAAACCTCAACTCTTCCCAGGCTCCCTTGGCTGCCTGAGCTCCCTGGAGCCTCTGCTCTGTTCCTGGTTTTCTCCCCATGAAGAGCATCTGCCCTGGATGGAATCACACACGCCCTGAGCAGGGCTCCTCACTTGCACCCACTGGGTGCTATTTCCACCCATTTTTCACCATCTTTACTGCAAAACAGCATCAAAGTCCTAGTGCACCCTCCCTCATGTGCTCCTTGCTCTCTCAGAGGGGAGGCTGGGCTGGGGTTTACCTGATTTTAGTCTTAACAGGGTCACTTAAGCTCTTGCTCCTGTTTCTTCTTTGAAACACCGCCTGTCACTGTCATTGCAAAATACTGATTTCTTCATTCCTTGGGCTGCCTTGCACTGAGATTTCCTGCTGGCCTCAGCAGCTCTCCTGGCAGACTCTCTGCCTCTGATGTGTTTGAGAAAGGGCTCATTGTCAGCCTCCACGCTGTTAGCAAGTCACTCCTTGGATTTCTCTTCTGGGGCTGCCTTACTGTAGCCCTGCATCTAATTTGCCTAATTTCTGCATCTGATTCCTCCTTTTTGAAGGGTGTCTGTTTGGTTAGAATTGCTCCCTTGTGCTGCTGTTCAGCCACCTGGGGTGTGTGTGTCTATTTTTTATTTATTGTCAGTACACATTTACTGTGAACTTCTAATGTGGTGTCTTTAAAGAGATCCCACTCTTGCAGGGCTCTTCAAGAAAAACTTGGGCAGAGATCACAGCAGATCCCACTTTCCCATTGGGCTCCTTATATGGCTTAAAAAAGATATGAAGCAGCTCACAGCTGTTCCTGCAACCTGCAAATCCAGTCTCCAAAAATTTCTCTCTAAGTCTCTTCACTCCTCTGCCAGGGAGCAATCCCTCCATCCTTGTGCAGCAGCAGGGGGGGATTTGGGGAATTGCATCTGAGGGCCTTTGCTCCCACCAGCCCCAGAAGCAGCTGCCCAGTGTCTCAGAGGTGCTCATGGATCTGGGTCTGCAGCAGGGGGTGGTCACAGCTTTTCCAATAATTCCTAATTTTTGCCTCTGCAGTACTGAGTCCTCTGTCCTTTAGCTCAGTCTGTGTTTTTATCAAATTTATGAACAATCTCTCTCATGAAATCCCATGAACATGGACACCTCTGGGAATGACAGTCTTTTGAAGACTCTGATCCAGTTAGAAAAATCAATTTTTTTCCATGCCTTTTGACCTTTTATATTCCTCTTTGATCTGCCAGTGCTGAGGGGTTTGACTTTCTTTTTTTTGAAAAACATACACATTTCTTGGTGGCACCTCAAGGTCATATTTGTACTCCTGTCCTCCATTCAGAAGCTCCTTTTTCCTGCCCTCCTTCCCCAGTAATTTTATCTTGCTGCACATGCTATCCTGCAGTCATGCAAAAGCTGTATTTTTAGACAGCTCTGCTTGGCTCCAGCCTAGGGACGTGTGACCATAAAGTTCAGCCAGCCCTTCCCTGGGGTTGGTAACCCCAGAACTCCTGCTGGAATAAAAGTCAAACTGCTTGACTTTGGAGAGCCTTTCCCTAAGTACTTTGACAGAACAAGTCAGCAGCTGGTGTTTTTTTTGTTTTTCTGGTAATTTTACTCACAGAGTGCAACAAGACAATTTCCCGCAGGTTTGGTGTTTTTCTCTCACACCTTGTAGACACAAACTCCTGTCAATATTTGTCCCCAGTCAATGCAGCCATTTGATGGAAAGCCCCCATCACCTCTGGCCCTGCTCCTCAGGCAGCTGCTCCTGTCCTCTGACACCTGGGAGGTTTGATCCTCTGCATCCCTCATGGAACAAAGGCAGCCCATGGGGGCCTCTGCCTGGTGGAAAGGGACAGGCAGAACAAGCAGTGCTGTGAGTGGAAACGGGAAGGGATAACATGTTCATTTCCTGAAATCTGGACAACTGTTCCCATCCCTTCTCCACCTGCTGAAGGGATTTCCACTTTGAAACACCAGCAAGGATGCAGTGACTCCTTTCAGGGGTGTCTGAAATGGTGACAAGTGCCCTGACTGGGTGCAGAGGTGTTTAATCCCAGCTCTTGCCCCCCACAGCATCACTGTTCCAGCATCCTTCTCCTCCTGTCCTTTGCAGTGCCTGAACTGTGCACAAATCCCTGCTTTGTTCTGCTCTGTAGAAAGAGTGCAAACACAGAAAGGCACTTTATTTTCTCCATCATCTTCTCCATCTTCATCTTCAGGTATTGGGGAAAAAAAATGAGCAAATGTTTACAGCTGTTCCAGCCAGAGCAGAGTGAACACCCAGAGGTGATTTTCTCTCTTACTTTTTCTGCACCAAGAATGTGAACAGAGGGAAGTTTCAGTCCCTGAGAAAAGTCCCTGAATTATTCCAAGTGTCTTGATAATTTTTTTCAAAGCAAGAAAACCCACTATTTTCAGGCATCACTAGAGGAATGAATCTGACAAGCCCTTATCCAAATTAATGTTTAAATTTTGAAAGGGGGAAAAAAAACCTCCCGTGTGACTGACAAGGTCCTTTTCAAACACATAATATGCTGAGCCTTGCATGACATTTCTGTGGGTGTTAAGCCTAAAGAGCTATCTTTGCATGCAATGCAGCAAATGAACTGTGTAAGGCAGGGCTGGAGCTCTGAGCATCCTTGCTGAGTAGTACTAGAGCACTGTACAACCTGACAAGCTGCTTCTTTCAAACCTGCCTGTCCCCAGAGAATAGGCTGCTGTATTCTTGCTCTTCAAACACCTGAAAAATTTGTTCTAGACTAACTATTGTCATTTATACTGTGTGTTGCAAGGAATAGGTATTGTGGGGTTTTGTGGAAGAGCAGAAAGGTAGAATGATGCAAGTAAAGCTATGACTGTAACAATAAATACTGTTTGAAGATCTTTATCAGGTGTCCCTCCCTAGTTTTCCACCTGTCTTTTCTTTCCTCTTCACTTTTTCTGGATTTTGGATCATCCTCATCCTTCCTTGGGGTCTCTTATCAGTTGTGCAGGTCACCCCAAAACCCCACTGCCCCTGCTGTGGCTGAGACCATCCCCCTGTGGAGGAGAGCAGATGAGTCTGCCCATATTCTGTAATCCCTAAGGTAGAAACAGTGCATGCCTCTCCCAGCCCCCCAGCCTGGAGTAGCTGTTTCATTTCATTTTTCCTTCCCCCGAAATTCCTTTTTGTGTTTTTGTAGTTTCAGGATGTTTACCAAGCTCCTTCCAGAGCTGAATTAGGGGAACAGAGGGTACAGTAGCAGACAGATTCACCTATTAATCAAATTTATGTGTCTTGGTGAGCCAATTCAGAACACAACAGAGCTGGTTCTTGTGATTTCATAACATCTCATGACACTCAATATTTTTTGTTAAAATAATTTTTACTTTCCAGATTCATGGGATGATGGGAGAAGCTGAGGAAGAATTAGCAATAAAGCATCTAGAGCACCTGGCTGTAGAGAGTAATTGGCAAATGGGACCCAAGTGCATCCTAAAGTCTCAGCAAACCAGAAAGCAAATAAAAAGCACCTGCAAACAACTGATATTGGCCGAGCTTGCTGGAAAGATGCATGAAATGTGCTTGACTGGCTGCTCCTGTGCACTGGAGCTGTCCAGTGGTGGTTCCAAGCTCTCCAAAATGCCACAATATTCCTACAGGTTCCACAATATTCCTAATATTCCCTATAGGTAGCCCTCTGTAGGGAGCTGGGAGCTGGCAGGGAAGGGGATGAAGGGGATGTGTGTGTGTGTGCAAAGTGTGGCAAGAAATTATCACTCACAAAAGCAATGGAGTGGGAAAATTGAATCTCCAACCCCAGGATGTGTAGCAGCCTCAACCCCCTGAGAAATGACAGTGTCAAAATACACTGCAAGTCAAAATAAGGCCAAAACCACAGTTTTACAGACCTCTTGACATGAAAACTCTGAAAATATGTGGGACATAGGGCACTAAGAGAGACACCTGATGAGCAGCTGGGCATAAAGGCAGCTGCAAACTAGCCACAGAAAAAGGAAGTGCTGAGGCTGCCTGGGAGATTGGTGGAAGATCTCTCCTGCCATTCTTGTTCTGCTGTGGAAACAGCTGAAGTTGTTACCAGGAACAGTTTGCAGAGGCTCAAACAAAGCCACTGACAGAAATAACTCGAACACAGAGAGGAAAAAATTGCTTGAGAGTTCTTTTGGGAAGGATTAGATTTTAAATAATTGCCATTTATAAGTTAATTTCACATCCTTTTGGAACTTGGCCTACTAGGATTTGAAGGCTTGACTGAAGCTGGCAGACAGGGTGGGCACTGATTCCAGAGTTTGACTGCCAAGAAAAAGGAAAATATTAAGAGTAAAAATTGGCAATTCTGAAAAAAAGAAAAAAAAAAATAATAAAAAAAAGGAGGCCAGGGAAATATAGGGAAATGAGATTTAGTTTAGGAAAATTATTGTTCTCTGAGCCATGGACTGATTTTATGGCTGGCTTATTAGTCACAGTCTTACATGAGCCAGGCCTTTGTAGTCAATGTCTGCAAAGAAACTAGTGGAGAACACAGCTCCCAATGATTTAATAATTTGTAAATCCACAATTTTGTTATTTTTAATCATGAGGGTTTCTTTTATTTAAATTCATATCAAAGTCTATTAAAAGAAGTGGGGAGACTCATCTCAGCTTTAACAACTTTGAATCAAGCCCTGTAAAAATAGATGCTACGTGTCTCAAGGCTTCTGCTGCAGCCTTGCAAAATGAGTCCAAGCAGCAAAGCAAAACTCTTCTGTTTCTGACCCCCAGCTCCTTAGGGCTGGAGTTACCAGGGCTTGTGGGACACCTCTCTGTCCTTCTGCCCAATGCTGGGCTATTCCTGAGGGACCTGGGCTTGCTCCTGGCATTCTCTGTTGAGCACACACATCCTCTCTGTGTTTCCTCCGTGTTTCCAGCACAATGTGGGATGATCTCTGCAGGAAAAGGGGCCCAGCAAACTCCCAGCTCTCAGGTAACCCCACTCCCCAAGAGATTGGAGATGCAGACAGATTCAAGAAAAACTGATGGAAGCAGGTTGTTAGACAGCCTCATGCATCTCAGTGAAGGACATGTTTTTCTTTCTGGAAGAGAGCCATGATGTAGAAATAGACTGAAAGCAGGAAAGAGGGCTGCAGCCGTAGCTGAGGCTGTATATTTAAACCTCTTTGCTGTCTGACCATCTGGGCCTGCAGCTAAACTTACCTACAAATTATTTTCAGTGTTTCTAGATCTTGAGAGGTAAAAGGTGCACTTGATAATTTATGCCAGGAAGAAAGGCAAAATAATTGTCCTGAGTCATATTTCCCCATGTCAGACCTTTGTGTGTGGTTTTTGATGCCCAACCTGTTCCATCAGCCTTCATCCACACCTGCCTGGAACCCCAGGCTGGATGTTCTATGTGCACAGAGCCCCTCACAGCCAACACAAAATCTGGATTTGCATTCCTTCTCTGTACAGCACAAGTCAGAACAACCACTGGCACTGCAAATGCACTCACGTATTTTTCTGCCTTTACATTTTTAACAATTTTTTTTAAACCATAGCTAGAAGAAGACTCTTTCCATGATGAAAATTCTTGTGCATGATCCAGAAAGCCTCGTTTCTCACTTAGCTCAGTCAAATTTTCTCAGTGACTCCTGTGAGCCTGGATCCCAGGTGAAAGCCCCAAACCAGGTGAGGTCTGTCTGACCCCTACACATCAGGGAAGGTTTGGTGTGGGCTTCTGACACCTCACAGGGAGCTCACATGAGGGGGACTGACAGATTCTGGGTGAGAATAGTTGTGTTTTGCCACTTTTGCAACCATCTCGTGCAAAATGAGGCACCTGGATCTAGCCCTGGTTTGACAATTTCTGTGAAATATTTCCAGAACCACCCCAAATTTTAAGTGCCTGACTCATTTCTTTGGGGACTGTCTTACCAATTCCTCCTCTGGAAGGCAAATGGATGAAGATTGCTGTAGCTCTTGCTGGTCAGAATTTAGATCTCCCCAGCTGGGGAGCACCTATATTGTAGCAGCACCTACACTGGAGTATTGAGTGTTTAGTAAGTCTTGTCAGGCTCAGTGTAAATTAATGTCTCATCCTCTGCCTGCGTTCCTTCTCCTCTTTAGGTAATTTTCCCATTTGAATGGTTTTGTGCAAATGGTTCCTCCACTTCAGAGAGAATAATGTGAACATATCTGCTGAACAATCCTATCCCAGAGCTGGGGTTTCTTTTCTCATCTTAAACCAAAGTCCTGTATTAGTCTCTGATTACTGTCCATTGACTTGGGAAAGACTAGAAGAAATTATATTTGGGGATTAGAGAAATTAAATCTCAAGAGACATGGAACCTTTAGCTTTTTAATGCTTTTGATTGTGTCTTTCTGTTCTGTGTTCCGTCAAAGTAATAAAGTCAAAATATTTTATAAAAGCAAGATGTGATGGGTGATGGTGCAGAACTGATCTGGTCGTTCAATTTATCTATGATTCTTAGCACATTAAAAATAGCCACAGGGAAACTCTTAAATGCATCCATCCATCCATCCATCCATCCATCCATCCATCCATCCATCCCATATTATTTTTATCGTCTCCATCAGAAAGAGTTTCTTGGCAATAAAGATCCACTGTCTAGCTGGTTGTGAGCATCCTGCCTTGCTTTTCAACAAATGGCATGGGAAACTCTTCCAAGGCCAAAACACGTGAATGAGATTTATTAATCCTGCGGCCCCTTGTCAGTCATGACAATGTTAATAATCCAGAAACCATGTCTAAACCATACATCTGTCTATATCCCATGTAACAAATGCACCTCTGGGAGATGAACAATAAATCCCAAGTGCACTCTGCTCTCTCTTACACCGAGAACGCCCCAGATTTGGGGCAGCTCTTTCCAGCCACCCTGGTTCCTTCTCGCTTCCCGCGCTGGGAGGGGGCTGACACTGCCCCAGTGCCAGCCAGGGGCAGCTCCAGTGTCAGTATTTGTCACTGTATCTGCAGTCAGGGTAGCGGTAGGCGAAGCGGGAGTCGCAGGAGCGCAGAGGTTTCAGGATCTCTGCCAGCTCCTCCATGGCCTCGCTGGCACCGCGGTCGTCGCCGAGGCCGCGGGCGCAGCGCTCCAGGAAGGCGTCGATCCTCTCCTGCACGGGGGGCAGGAACTTCCCCGTCAGCAGCTTCGGCAGGAGGTCTTGACACACCATGACGAGGCTGTGCTTCTCCCTGATGGAGTCACAGGACACAAACGCAGCCTGGCAGTCCACAGTCAGGCAGCTGAAGATGTCTTTATACTCCTGCTGGCCATCGATCAGCTGGCTCCCTGTTGGGGACAATTAAACCGCTTGTTGGAAACATAATAGTGAGCTCCTGGACAGTCAGAGATATCTGTGCCTCTGTGTTAACATGGGGTTTGTTACTGTCTAAAGGATGTGACCACCTTTCACTACAAATTGCTCAGTGCTGAAGCTGACTATGTGCCAATTTTCTTGCTTTTGAAATATGTATATTTTTCTGAATGACAGAACTGCCTGTCAGAGGAACTGGAGATGAGTCTGTCGAGTCAAGCTGATGCAGAAAAAAAGAGAATTGGAGTACAAATCTAAAATGTGGAGCTCCTACAAAAAACTACCACAAATAGCCAGACCTGTAATTTTTTCCATGTTAACCAAAATCATTACATTGCAACAACAGCTCATCTAGCTGAAATCAAGTTAACAGTCATAGCTGCTGGGATAAGAAAAGGAAATCCAGTGGAAAATTTTCTGACAGCTGCTTCTGAATATTCTGAATACTCAGCTGAATGTGTGAGCAGAGGAAAAACCTTTTGAAAATCTGAATATTCAAAATGAAACTGTTAAATTACTGGATGAATAGTCTTTGACTAGCTCTACTTGCAGGAGTAGACCAATGTAACCTGTGAAAATTGAATACTAACCCTTGATTTTATGTAAAATTGACAAAAAGGGAGATTTTGTTATTATTGTTATAAATAATAATAACCCTTATTAGTCAATGTGATAAATGCAAGATAAAAGGGTCCAGTTTAACCCACTTCTTAGAACAAACAAAATTACAACATTTCTGCTGGCAAATATTGACATTTGCATGGCAGAAGTTTGAAAAGGATGGCTTCAAGTTAGAGCATTCAGCACACTGAGCACACTGAAAGCTGCTGTCAGCTACAGAGTGGCCACCAAATCACCGACGGCACAAACACAACACCCATCGCCTTCCCGACTCAGAGCCAGGACGGCAGGAGCTGCTGCTGGTGAGTGTCTCTGTGAACATATCATAATTTAATCAGTAAGGGGTGTTTGGTTAATTTAATAAAAAAAATCAAACAAAAAAAAAAAAAAAAAAAAAAACCAAAAAAAACCCAAAAAAAAAAACCAAGAAAACAAAAAAAACCCCACCAAACCAAAAATTCAAACCCCCCCAAAAAACAAAACAAAACAAAAAACAAAAAAAGAAAAAAGGCAGCAGTAGAGCCAAGGGCAGAAGGGGAAAGATCTGTGTGCCCTGCCTCCCAAGCCCTCCGCGACAGATGCGTGGCCATGGAGCCCGCTGAGTACCTTCCTCCTTGTCGATGATGCCCAGCGTGCTGGCATCCCGGATGAACAGATGCCCGTTGCTGAACACGCCGAAGGTGCCAGCGTCCACGTGGGTGAAGTAGAAGAAGTAGTTGAGGTCGTTGGTGGCCATGGAGCGCAGCACGGCCAGGAGCTGCAGGGCCAGGTCTGCGGCCACCTCGGGCGCGGCGCCGAAGAAGTCGCGCAGGGGCCGGGTGCTGGCGCTGACCACCAGGCGCCCGCAGGAGCCCAGGTACCGTGGGAAGGGCCAGCCCTCCACGTCGGGGAAGATCTGTGGGAAGAGCAGCAATGGGGGGATTCTCGGGTTTCCTGCGTTCAGGATGACCCTGAGAGTCCCTTTTTCCCAGCCCGGTGGTCAAAGAAAGAGTCGGGATTCTTCAGCTCTGGTTCACAAGGTTGTTTATTGTCTCTTATCTAAAATATTTTCTCTCAGACCTGCAGAGGTCTGATCTGCAGGTCTGTCAAGGGCACACTGCCCACCCTGGGCTACATTTTATACCATGAATTACATGTACTTTATTTATCATTATTTTCCAATACCTATCACCTATGTTAGGCTGTCTACTTCTATTCTAAACCAATCCAAATGTGGCAACGTCACCAAGATGGAGGCTAGGAAGAAGAAGGAAGAAGAATAGGACAACACCCAAGTCCCTCCATCTTGTCTCCTAGACCCCTATAGTAAAAATCCCCAAAATTCCACTTTTCACCCAGTTATTAATTCATTATCACTCTACTTAAACTTCAGTGACTTGTGATTCTTCATACAAGGTTGATAATTTGCTCCATGGGTCAGGATTAAAAACCCAAGTCTCTTTGGCTTCTTGCCAGAACTCCCCAGCCCCCTGCCAGGGGCTCGTGTCATCCAGGGCAGCCAGAGGGGTGTCCTGGGTTCCAACAGGGGATTACCCCTGCCCTCTGCCCATGGAGCTGCCTCCCCCTCAGAGTGCCCTTTCTGGCTCCAAGCAGCAGGGCTGTGGTTTGGTTTCCAAGTCAGCCTGCAATCCTTCCTCGCCCCATCCAGCCCTAGCAGCTGGGAAAGGAACTTACTACCCCATCCTGGAGGAGTTAGGGTGCATTTTTCTTTTTCTTATGGTTCTTTTTTGTAACGGAGGAAGAATCTGGTATTTCAAGACTGATTCTGTAAAAGAGAGTAACTGGAAAGTCCAAGATAATAATAGTTTTCAGATTCATGAAAATTTTAGCCACAGAACAGCTAAATTTAGGTGTCTTTGATGGGTCCCTCATGAGCACTGAACAGATGAAGTCACAGCTTGGAGTTGAGGTAAGGCTAAAGCAGTTTTTGCTAATTGGTAAGAACTGCCAGGCTCATTTGTAAGAGACTTTGCAGTCTCAGGGGCAGAAGTGGTGGGTGTTTGCTCCAGTGGAGACACCTGGGCTGGGCTCCCTGCATCCCTGCAGCTCGTGCCAAACTGTGTGACTGCTGAGCTATGCCAGCACAAAGCTTCCTGTCATTTGCATTAAAGCTCATCTGTGTCCCCAGCACCTCAGACCCCAGCACGTCAGACTCTGCCAGCCCATTATAAACTCATCCAGTTTCATGTTTAAGGTTACTTCTCCCTTCTTCTGCGAAGGCATTCTGGGCAACTGTGTAAAAATCTAGCTTTTTCTCTATGGCATATTTTTCTCATCTCTTCAAGTTGTGTTCCCGTGTCTTCAGAGTGCTAAGGGCCACAGATTAATGTGCCAGTGACCCATAACTGGGGCGGCTGAATGACCCCCAGGAACCTCCCAGCACCATTCCCCCTCCCTGGGACCACACAGAGCCCTGTGAGCTGCTGAGTGCAGAGTGGCCTTGGGCCAGAGATGGATGATGCTGCCACACTCATCTTTCTTTCATGGAATCATAAAGGGTTGCAAGAACCATCAGTGAAGACTAAAGATGGCATGGGGAAAGGTGAGGAATCTCCCTTGGAAGCATAAGGAAAGAGAGGAGCTGCGTGCCAGGCAGGTCAGAAGGGGTCCAGGGGAAGGGTGTGAGGCATCCCAGATCACTGCCTTCAAACCCAGAGTTTTGAAACCCAGAGCCAGTTACCAGCGGCAGGCGAATGGAAAACACAGCACTGGCACGTGGAGCATGGGAAGTCATGCTCCTTCTCTTCCAGGAACAGGCTGTGATTTTATGTAATTAGCATTAGCAGTGCAAACCTAACACTTTGAAGTGCTGGGGATGTGTAAAACCCTGGGTTTCACAGTGCTCTAGTGCAATAACGCACCTGGGGTTCCCTATCTCTCCCCAGCCTCACAGACTGATGCAGGAAGCACCTCATGAGCCTGCCTGGCTTCAGCCTCCCAACCCCATAGAAGAAACATGCTTTTTTGAAGGCCAGGGAGCTGACAAAGGCCAGGACCTGACAAATTCCAGGGCTGGGACTCCTCTGCCCCTGAGGCTGGCACACATCTCATGTGAGGGTTTGCTCGTGAGGGGCTGTGGGGCTGTGTTTCAAGCTGGGGCAGGCTGGCACGTACCTGTAGGAGGATGGGGTGTGAGTTCACTGCCAGGGTGTACAGCAGGCGCAGCTTGTCCCGGTCTGTGAGGTGATCCATGTAGATGCTGCCGGCATCCGGCACCTCGGCGTAGCGCCGCACGATCCTGTCCAGGAGGCGCTGGGATGGGCAGCGCAGCATGGGGCTGGGCAGGCCCTGTGAGAGGGGAAAACCCAGCAGGGATGTCTAATTCCAGCCGAGACATTGCAACGTGCTTGGGTCATGCTGGGGGTAGACACACAGCTCCGTGCTCTGCCCACTGTGCCCCCCTTGCTGTGGCACAGCTCCGAAGGATGTGGGCACACGGGGCATCTCACCCTTCCTAGGAGAGGACCTGTGCCATCCAAAAATGCCATTTCCCAACTCAGGTTTCAAGAATGGCCCTCATTCCTGGGCACTGCAAACCTCATATTCCCCCAAATGCACAGCACTATATCTCTCCACACCATGGGACTCTTCCTTCTGCCTGGATTTCCAGCCCTGGCATTCCTGGTGGAGGCCCTCCAGTTGTTACCACAGTGAGTCACTTCCCTCATTAAATAATCTTCGGATCACTTTGTTATTTGCTTAACCTGAGAGCAGCTTTCTTGGAAATACTATTTGCTAAGGTCAGTAAACATGCTTTAAAAATGTAAATAAACATTATGTGTGAGTATAAGCAGAGGATATGTTCTCCTTCTGATAAACTCATGCATTAACTATCAAAACCAAATAGCCTGTGTTTATTTTTTGTAAATACCAGCAACAAATAGAGAACCGTTGTGCTAATGGAGTCAATTATAACTGTATTTCACCCTTCAGATTTGGAGGTTTGGCTTATAAAATTGCATGAGCAATCTATGGCTGGGAAAAATGGCATAGAAAATTATACCTTTTTTTATTTGTCAGTTAGTCTTCCTTAATAGCCAAGGAGAGTTTATATACGGAGAGCTGCCCACAGTGGCACAGAAGCACTGCCCTAACATGCCTCTGCTGGGGAAGGGAATCAGGTTTTTTAAGCCTCTTTATTAAAAATGATCCCAGTAGCCAAATTTGCTCTTTTGAGTTTTGTTTATAATTTGATGGCTGGGAGATGTGCTTCAGAGGAAAGGGAGGTGGAGCTCACGTTGCTCCCTGCCATCCTCCATGCTGAGAGCGAAGATGTGACGCAGCATCTCCCCAGGCCACGTGGGAGCTCTGAGGTGGGTCCTTCTCAGCCCCTCCTGTGCGAGCTGTTCATCTGGCACAAAACTCTGAACCACCCAGCCGTGACAAAGAAATAAAGGAGTGTGGAAAGGATGAGTAGGACACTTTCCTAGCTGGAGGAGGAAAGGGGAGGCTATATGCCCCATGTCTCTTCCTCTGCATCCCTGTTGGTTGGGATCTGTGAGATTCCAACCACTCCTACCTTGGCCATCAGTTGCACAAAACAAGTCCAAAATGCCAACAGCTGGTCAAAACTACCTGAGAAACTCAACCACAAATGAAGAGTTGTTTCACAAAAACCAAAAAACCTTTTTTCCCAAAAAGAAAAAAACCATTTGCCAAAAATAATTCTACTCAGTTCCTGTTGCAAGTCTTCATACACTCCTCTGGTGTAGCCTCATGAGGAAAATTTTTTCTCAATTAATTGTGTAAAACCATAGAAGAGATGCAGGAGGAGGGATGATTATGGATCGCTCTCTTGCAAGAACGTTGTGGCTGACTCTGTCACTTTCCTTTTGGAGGAGATGTGATACAAAATGAGCAGAGCAGAGCAGAGCTGTGTTAAGTAGCAGATAAATGGTGGAGAAAGTCTCTTGCAGCTCCGTGTGTATGCAAATATTTGCAGCCAAAGTTAGAAAGCCTTGCTGCTTCCAGGAGTTTGCAATGCAAAAGCTGAGGCCCTGAAGAGTACACAGTGGGAACATAAATCACAGCAGCAGAGAAGGCATGGATGGTGTAATTAGGGTTTTTCTGAGGTCAGAGCTCATCCTCTTAACACAAATGTGAGCACGTGCTACCCATGGTGCTCATGGTTCCTGAGGAACTGTTCCAGGCACATCCAGGGAGGAGTGGGAGAAGAGGAGCAGGGCTGGGTGATGACACCTACCTACAGTTTAATGAAGCCCTGACCCACAAAAACTGGACAATGGGACCTTTTGATTTCAGCAGAGACTGTCAACAGCATAAAGCTCAGCACCTGCTTGATTGTTTCAGTGGAGAGGGGTCTCACCTTCCTGCAGGCTGATGGAAACAACCCTACAGCAGAAAAGGAGCTGGAGTTGTAAAACTGTCAGACAAAAACTGTCAGCGGAAGAAAAATGTGAAGAACACATACTCAAAACACTGGAGATACAGATTTATCTGAGAATATCTTAAGTCCTTTGCAGTGACTTATCACCCTAGAGAATAAGACCTGACAGCCTGATGTATTGTTTGTGATTGATGTGGAAAGCTTCTTATTTACTTCGATTAAATACCCACATTTCTATATCTGAGAGTGAGTAGTTCCTGAAAAGCCTACCTCCACTCAGCTGTGAGTTTTTAAACCCTATTGCACAGTACAGGATGCATTTTAAACTCCATGAGTTTATGCATATGTAGCACAGGCACACCCAGAATTCACTTGGATGTAAAGACAACTTGTGGAAGACAACTTCTTGCTCTGTTTTCTTTTCAGACAGCCCAAGGAGGGATGGCCCAGACCAGGAGCACAGCTGCCTCCTGCCCCATGACCCACTGCCTGGGTCCAGCTTCACCAAACTACCAGGTTTAGGATGGGTTCCAGGAGGAAACACTTGGATGTAGGAGTCAAAGCAACTACAGATCCTGGCGGTGTGAACCCAAGGGTTTCCTTAACTGCCAAAAGAAAGAAAGTAAGAATGCCCTGACAAACTCATCTCCACTGCCAGCAGGTTTATGGAAGTCTCTGATGATGAGCTACTGGGTCAAAGAGGTGGCAGGTCTAGGAGGTGACTCTGGGAGCCTCAGAGTGTCCATCCTTCCCTAGGATGGACAACTGGACATGTGAATGTGCTGCTGACCCTGTGCAGCAAGAAGAGATGTGAACTGGACTCATAACCGGGGTGCTGGTGCACCTGCTGTGGGCTGGACGAGGTGCTGGTCAGCAGTTGTTGGTCAGCAGTTGCTGGTCAATAGTAGCTGGTCAACAGTTGCTGGTTCAGTAGTCCCAAACAGTCCATCCCAGAGAGAGGGTCTGCAAATGCTGGATTTTCACCTTGGTACTGCTTTCCTCTATCTGCCTTCAGCATTTTCCAGGCTGTGCTTTGTAGGCAGGGCTGTAAAATTTCCCTGTGCTGAAACCAACCTGCTTTGTGGCCCTTCCAGCAGGAAAGTACCCAGAGTGGTTTGAGGTGATGAGCTCCTGGTGAAGCAGCAAGTGTCTGGGGCTGCTGTGCAGGCTGAACCCCAGCTAAATCCTGCTCATCTCTGAGGCAGGCTGGATTTTAAGACTGAAGACTTTGCTGCATCCAATAAAGATTTTCAGCGTGGCTGGTGAAATAATCGCTGTGGCAGGCGGCTCAGCTGATGGCTGGGTCAGGCAGGGCAGGCAGCGTAAAGTGGAAAAACATCACTTCATGGTCTGTCATTTTGATTCAAGCACGTTGTGGTTTGTCTATCAGACAAAATTACCTGGGCCCATTAGCTTTCCCCAGTGCTGCTATACAGGATAAACTGCAGGGAAGGGAGAACAAGCACTGCTGTGTGACTGCAGCTCTGTGAAACAGGCTGGGCATCCTGTCAGGCCTTGAGAGAGGTGTTCTGTTAACACCTCTGAAAAGAGGGAGAGTGGGAGAACAGAGCCATAGGAGCAGTTCTTTAGGTAAGAATTTGCAGAGATATATGGTAGCCCCCAAAACCCCTCTCCAGTGGCTTCTGCTGGGTTACCAGTATGTGTCTGCACAGCAAACTCTGCAGAGGGGCAGCAGTGCTGGGCTGGTGCAGGCAGAGCTGAGGGAGGAGGGCAGGTGGGATGGCCAGGGAGGAAGGGGATCCCCATCCCTGTGGGGCTGGATGGGCTGGGGAGGTCAGACTGTAACCTGTAGTGCCCCACACATCAGGGCTGGGAGGGGGGTCTCACACACAGACTCACACACACAAACTCACACACACAGTATGACTGAAATGTTGTTGCCACTGACTGTTTTTCCATTAAGACCACTGTGAGACCAGAAGCCATTTTGCAGAGCACAGGCCTGATCTTAAAAAGTGATTGCTGCTGAAATTTGGTGATGAGGAAGTAGATCCCAGGGTGTCTGGAGCACTATGTTTCTCTGTGTATTCAAATCTATATGCTGTTAGAAGGGATTTAAATTCCAATTTTTGTTTCTCTGATTGATTTACAGAACCAAAGGATTGTGAAAACAAGAGCAGAACAATCCTGAGGCTGATGTGCAAAGGTCTGGGCCTCCCTGCAGCCTCCCATGCCCTTTCCAACTAAAAAGCTGCAGGGGCTGATGAAATGTCCCAGGGAGTTTGTCACTGGGCACGTCCCCCCGGGCTGGCCCTGAGCCCTGGAGCTGGCATCAGCTCAGCTCCCCACTGTGCTGCCCAGGGAAATTCCTGGGAGAAACTGGATAGGTGCAAGGGCAGGGTGCCCCAGCCAGGGTCTCTGGTGGTGCTGTGTGTGCACATGAGCATCCATATATGTGTGTGTGCCCGTGTGTGCAGCCCTGCCAGCTCAGCTGGCATTTCTGACTCCGGGAGGACAGGGTAGGCAAAACTGTAGCACATGAAGAGCCTTTTAAGGAGAAGGATTTGGGCTCAGCTGATGATTTAGCTTTGCAGCAGGTCTGAGATACCACAGAGCCACATTTCTCCTGTTACTTTTTCACCCAGCTCAGCAAATTCAAGTTTCAAGCTCTCGATTCCTTCCCTTTCCCTCAGCACTGCTGGGGAGTGGGGGGACAGCACAGTTTGGCACAAACACCTGAGACACTCCAGCAAGGCTGGAGGACCTGGCAGCCCAACTTGCCCTCCTGCAGGCCCCTGCAGTGCTGCTGGGGCAACAGTGGTGGCCAGCCTGGGCAGCTGTGCCTGCCAGCCTAAGGAGCTGTCCCTGCCAACAAGCTCAGGTGAGGGATGCTCTGAGTGGAAGTGATGCACCATCCCCTCTCCCTAGTGCCTCTCCTGAGGTTACTAAACAAAGTAGCTTTGCTCCAAAAATCTTTTCCCTGTCAGGGATGTGCTGCCCAGGAGGGTGCTGACTTCAGGGTGACCTGCTGTGCTGGACTGTCAGTGAGTCCTTTTTGGGGCAGTTCAGGCATAACTCCAGTGTATCCCTCCCTCCCTCTCTCTCCTAAGGTGTGCTGCTCCACAGGGTAACAGTAGAGGAAGAACTAAAGCAGCAGCTTAGAACTATAGTTTCAGCACTCACCAAAGCTGAGTGGATGCAGCAAGCAGCTGCCTGTATAGAAATATAAATGAAGTCACTTTTTCACAGTCACTTCTCTCTTGGAAAGGGAAGAAGTACTGGAATAATCCTTTGTATCTCAGCTCTTGTTCAGTGCATATCCAACCCCCACCCTGGCCCCTGCTCTTTCCAGGGGTTATTGTGATGTTTTGCTGTTGTTTGGGTGGGGTGAGGGGCGTGCCCTGTGCTGTAGCTGCCCATTTACCTGGTGGTGTGACCCACACTCACCGTGCTCCTGTCCTGGCTTCACCTGTGACACCCCAGGACTGTGGGAGAAAGGGCAGTGTGCTTCCTTGTGCCTGAGGTCATTTGCTATGGATGGCAGGAGAATGAGTAATCGAGGCTTTGACTCTGACTGCCCGTGCCCCTCGTCCTGCCAGCCACAAGCAAGAGAGACCCACACTGATTTGGCCCCTGGCCCAAAGCAAAATCACTTTCAAGGCACTGGCTGCCCTTGTGGGTACAAATTTATGATGAAAAAAACCCCAAAATCCCACAATGCTGAGACATGATGGAAAACTAGAAAAAAAAATGGCATTAATCTTCCCACTGGAGCTGTTACCACATTTGTGCGCACAGCCGGTTGTTATCCCCGTGCCTGAAGCCACCTGGTGCTAGGGTTTTCCACAGGACTTCAGCTTCAATCTGCACAAGGAGCCAGGAGCTGGTGCTCTCCTCACTGGGGCCAAGCCCATCCCAGCCCTCGGCAGGCTGTGCCATGGCATTGCCTACGGCTGGCCTTCAACTGTGGCACTCTTCTTCCCATCAGGGAATCATTTTGCCTGTCTCCTTTGGCACTTGGTGGGCTTGGCTGGGGGCACACAAGTCTGCCCCATTGTCGCTGAGCGGGCTGAGTGCCAGCCACACCCAATCTCACCCTCCAACCAGTGAGTTACAACCACATCCCCACGAGCCCCTAAGCCCCAGGGGCCTTGCTGTCCCCCAGCTGTGGTGGGGCACCAGAACCACCGGGCACAGACCTGGACCAGGTCGGGCGTGAGGCGCTTGGCCCGCAGCCACTTCTGGAAGCGCTGGGTGCGGCGCAGGGCGCGCTCCAGGCTGCAGCTCTTGGTCCTGAACAGGGAGGTGCAGATGCGCTTGTCCGCCCGGTCGTGCTGGTACTTGGAGGTCAGCCGGGTGATGTCCACCAGCCGCCAGCTCTTGGCATCGTCCGTGTAGTTGCCCGAGTAGCTGAGCAGGGAGCTGGGGGGCAGCTTTAAATGAGAAGAAAGCCAGGTGTCAAACCTGCCAAACCAAAACGAGAGCCCCACGGAGAGCGGGTTAAAAGCCACACGGACACAGCGCCTGCCCCGCTGAGCTTCTTCTCCAGGCCGGCCCTGGGGCTTCCTGCCATGGCCTGGGCATGCCATGGCCTGGCAAAGGCCCAGTCACCCTGGCTGGGTGGCCCCAGGGAGAGCAGGCTGAAACCATCAGCTAAGGAAATTGCTTTGGTGAAAAAGTCCTTCTTTGCTTCCCACTGATACCATCCCCTGTCATGCATGCTGCCACGGAGTGAAGGGTAAAACACCCAAATGGGGTCTTTTGGGTAGAGGGAGGGAGGAAGGGGAAAGGGCTACAGGGTTTTGGTTCATGAAGAATTCCTGGTGTTTTTAAATTTTCCTGTTTCTAGAGAAAGGGTCCCAAAAAAGGAGTACTTGACACTTTAAAGGACCCTCCTGATATTAAAACCCCCTCACAACAAATCTACTTGGGAATATCAAAATGACCTCTTGTTTTGAGGTGGTGTCTTTTGTCAGGAATCTTGACAGGGTCTACCTGTCTCCCCCAATATCTCTGACTCTATTTTTTCCCCCAACATCCCTGACTATTTTTCAGCCAGGATGAGCGACCTCCCTGAGAGCAGCAGATTTTGGGGTGTGATGGGGGGACAGGGTGATGGAGGGACAGGGTGTGTGTGCCCTGGGCGTGCAGCACCTCTGCAGCCATGGAGATCTTGCACTAATTTGCTCCCCCTCCACAGGCACAGGAGGGGAGCATATGGGCTGGGTAATTAGGTAATATTTTTTTTGTTTCAGCAGCCCCCTCAGCCCTGCCCACACGCGCGTCGCACACGCCGGAGCCGAGGAGCGCGGTGCCTGCTCTGGGAGGGTGTCTGTAACCTGCTCTTGGAAAAATGGCCCAACTCTGACCTTTGGTTTGGCCAACATCCTGCCCTCGCTGCCTCTGAACCCTCCTGCCCTGAGCTCCTTGTCCAAGTGCGTAGGAAAGCATGTCCTAATTTAATCTCACCCTAAATTAAAGCCGGTGGCTCAGAAGTGAAACAGGAGAGGCAAGAAGTTCCCTGCAGGATTAGCCTAGCTGGAGTTTCAGACAGCTTACAAGACATTAACAAGTCTGAAAGCTGAAGCTGGTCTTTCCTTTCAAATTCCATTTGGGAAATTGACACAGAAAAATTTGGGGAGGATTAATTTTCTATGATTTCAGGCAAATAACTGACTCAGTGACACGAGCCACCAGCTGCTATCAGAAAGTGATCAGATGATCCCTCCTGAAGGCAGCACTCCACTCCCTTTCCCCACCACAGACCCTGTGCAGCTGAGCTCTGGGGCAGGCATGGGTGCCCAGGATGGGTGAAACCCTGCTGCTTCCCCTGCTTTGGCTTTCAACTCTTGCCATGTGCCTCCTTCCAAAAATTTACCATGGAGGATGAATAGAAGTGGGAGAACCTTGTGTGAACAGGTTGGTGGATTCCAGCATTTCAGTTGTTGTGGGCATTTTGCCTGACACAAAATTGAAGCTCCCTACAATTAAAGCACCTGACATGATAATAAACACTTTGTTTGGGTTTGGGTTTTTTGTTTTGGTGGGTTTGTTGGTGTTTTGTTTAGGTTTTTTGGTTTTGGTCTGGTTTGAGCTAGGATTAAAGGAAAGAGAATAATTGCTGTGCCTCACTGTGACTGTTGTGCATCAGGACCCCTCCCAGTGCCTAATCTGCAAAGTGGGCACAGCATGCCAGGCACGTACTGGGAAAAGATGGCTCTGGGCTGGCTCTCTTTCTTTCTTTCTTTCTTTCTTTCTTTCTTTCTTTCTTTCTTTCTTTCTTTCTTTCTTTCTTTCTTTCTTTCTTTCTTTCTTTCTTTCTTTCTTTCTTTCTTTCTTTCTTTCTTTCTTTCTTTCTTTCTTTCTTTCTTTCTTTCTTTCTTTCTTTCTTTCTTTCTTTCTTTCTTTCTTTCTTTCTTTCTTTCTTTCTTTCTTTTCTTTCTTTTCTTTCTTTTCTTTCTTCTCTCTCTCTCTCTCTTTCTCTCTCTCTTTCAGCACAAATATGCCTTGTGACTTGTGTGTTCAGGGCAGCTCACGTCAGGCAGAGAGCAGGAAAGTGTCACATCCTCCATGCAAGCATGGATGTGTGAAGTCTAGGGCTGAGCATTAATTTGAGGGTGTATGGAATGATTCCCTCTGCAGATCTCTGGGGGGAGAGACACCCTGGCCTGGGAACCCAGCATGGGCTGCAGCAAGTCTGTATTTGGCATAATTTCTGGGCAGCACAGTGCTGGCCTGGCACATTTGCTGGATACTTTCAATATTCATCATCAAGTTGTGCTGTAACCACTCCCTCTCATACAGAGATTTTTAGCTAAGGGCCAGAAAATCCTCTAAGACCTTCAGTAAGATCTATGCAAATAAGTGAGTCACAGATTACAGATTTTAGATCAACCCACAACTAAATGCTGAAGAAATCCAAACTAGTTTTCCTTCATTTTTTTTTCCTGAGTGAAATGAAGTATTTTGTTTCAGCCAAAATAATTTTGCTTGCATTTGGTATTTCAGATTTTTTTTTAAAAAAATAAGTAAGCTAAAACAAAGTCTTAAAACAAATCAAAAAGAAATAACCTATAAACCCCCTTCTAACTGAGGCATTCTAACTTTTTCAGTCTTCTTTCACATTATTTTTGGACAAAACTCAGGACCAGAATTGCCACAAGTCTTTGAATAGTTTTGGTCAGCTCAGTTCTGCAGTATTTCAAAGATGTAATATTTTACAAAAACTTCCACTGCACTCTGCTCTCAGTACAGTTGGTAGACAGGCTTGCTATCCTCATTTACAGATGGATAAAGTTGGGCAAAGATAAGGGAAGTATAGAACATTAGAGCACAAGATGAGTCACCAGCCGTTCTGGGAACAAAACTCACATCTTCTCACTGTGAACACATGTCAGAGCTCCCAGAAATGATGGAGAATTAATGAAGCATGTTCTAATGTGAATTAACACAGAGAAGCCCAAGTGCCATCCACCTTTGTGAACACGTGAAAAGGTACGAGGGTGGATCAAAGAGTGTAAGCACCACTGAAGTTTCCCTAGTTTCAGCTCCCACTTGCCAAAAAATAAGCCCAGTTTTTAAGAAATCAAGTGGGAGAAAAAGTTTTACCCATTCAAAGGAAAGCCTGAAGCTGAGTGACTGCTCAGGAGAACATTTTTAAGTTCCCCTTCCCGAAGCGCTCACAGCAGAACTTCTCGTTATCACTTATGTGTGGGAAGCCAACTGCAGGCTGGTGGGAGAGAAAAAGAAGTGTCTGGCTTAGGGAGCCCCTCTGTGTCTCCTGAGGCAGAAGTACTGTGCTCCCACATGTTTGTGGCTCTGCACTCCTGGAGCCCAGTGGGACCCTCTGCACCCCGTTCCCGCTGTCCCCTGGAGGAAAGCCAGCACAGCTCCTCCTGCCTTGGCTCACGTAGCACCTCCCTCCCTCAGTGCGCTGTGCAGCTGGAACCCCACAGCCAGAGGCACTTCTGCTATTTTTGGCAAGGCTGAGGGAACCTGCATAGCCCCAGCATCCCCAGTGGCCAGGTGGGAGTAGCCAAAAGGGAGCTGCTTTGTAGCTGGCAGCAGTTCCCTAAAAGCCCTGCACAGGTGAGCGCTGAAGGGGCTGCAGCAGGTTGGGGTAGGAGCCAGCTGTGGTTCCATCCTGCTGCAGGGAATAAAATGCAGAGCAGACCCTACCTTGGATGCACCCCTGGCCCCTACAGACCCACACTAGCCCGTCAGCCAGCTGAGCATGCTGGGCTGATTGCAAATCCATGATGCCTTTTGGGACAGGAATCCAGGCTGGGCTGGGAGAAAGCCGGCACTCAGCCCTGTGCACCTCACTCACTGCTCGCTCTGGCACTGCGGATGCGGAAAGCCAAAGGGCAAAGTGACAAGGACTGGGACCCCCAACGTCCAGCAGCAAGGAGTGCTCTGGCTCAGCAAAGCCACAAGCTGCCTTTTCCCAGCAGGAAAGGATGGATGTCTGGTATTAAAAGTCCATCCCAGACAAACCATTATGGTTTTACAATGCTGCGTTTTATAGGATAGTTTAAGATAAAAATGGTGATTTGTCTAATACTATACTACTTACATTATAGCATTAAAAATACAATTTTACTATAATAATTTCTTCTCCCCCAGGCTTTTATATCTATAAAAGAACATGCATACGGCTCTATAAATCATATCAGACCCAGTAAACCCTTCCTCTGCCAAGCACTGCCTTTAACTTTTTGCTCAAATACAAGTGGCAACATTTTCCCTGCTGTCATCAGATACTCTCTGCTTTTGAGCCTAAAAATGATTGGATTGGTCCAATGACCACTTGGACAGTGTGTGCCTCATCAACAGTGAGACAGAAGCAATTTCTGCCTTCAAGTTCTCACACAAATTTCCCCAAAATGTACCAGTAATTTAGCTGCGTACTATTTTCAAGCGTGTGGGTAACCTCATGTGCAGAAGTCCTCATGCCTCAGGCAGGTTTAGATCCCTTTTGATCTTAGTTTAAACGTGAAATTCTGCACATTCACGTTGTTGCACCTGGTACAAAATTATACAGCATGTTTGTATGTTTGTAGTTAACATATTCTCTTGGGTGCCTAAACCCCCTTTTCCCTTTAGTCAGTTGCTCATAATAAAATATTTCCAGTAAATCTAAACAAGCTGATTTCTTCCTTCCCTCTTCCCTTCCCCCATTGCTGCCTTGAATTTTTTCAGAGCTGTTCTCTAGACAGAAATTTGTGCCTTTTACTCCTGCTTTCAAGTTATAGTTTAGGGCTGAAGTCTGATCATGTTTGCGTTGCTTTAAAAGAAAAGACACATCAGCTCACAGGCATTAATTAAAACACTCAGAGATGTAATGGCAACTGGGTGCTAAGTTGCTCTTTGCATTGCTGTTCATGAAAATACTAATTCTAACAGGCAACTTTCAAATTACCATACAGAACACTTTAAAAATTACTCTGCTGAGTTTCTGACCTTATCTCCTCTTTAAAGAACTTCTTGCATATGGATGTCCCAATGCAGGCGTTGCATTTATCAAGTCCCAGGAAAGTCCGGCCAAAACTGTAGCTGGGTTTGACGTGGGGCACAGGCGGAGAAGCTGCTGCTGTGGAAGGGTCACAGCCCAGAGCCAAAACCAGGAGCAGCATCAATGGGTCTGCAGCTCTGGAGCAAAGGCAGCATATCCAGCGCCCCATCTACAGTAGTGGAGAGCTCTGCTTTTTGCAAGTTGTCCCTCTCTAGGATTTCGGTCTCTTTTTGATGACTTCAGCCTGCAGTGGTGAGCCCCGAAACACAGCAAGACACTCTGGGTGCAGGAGACACTGCTGCAGTCCCCATCCTGCCAGCTGGTCACTGGCTCTATCAGCCTGAGGTTTGGGTGGGAAAGATATGCTGTAGGGTGGGGAGAAGGAAATACATGGAGGATGCAGATAACTTGGGTTGCCATGGTTATCTTTCCTTTCCTTGTTGCAGCTGCTTTGGCCCCTGCTGACCCTCCCATCAGCCGACTTGGAAAACAACACGAAGAAGTGCTCATCTGCTCTTGGTGCAGACAAATGAAGGATATCCTGTCGCTGGAGAAAAGGGCACATGTGGGACACTTAGTAAAAAAAACTGATTTGGGAGGAGTAGTAGCATGGCAGAAATGCACATTTTACCAGAAACCAGACCTTTGGTGTTGCTTTATTCCTGGAGGTTTGTGATGGTGCATGACATGACTTCTTGGATGCTTCCTTGGCCCTTCTCATAAAAGCGCTGGAAAGGCTCTCAGGTGGAATCATCGCTGTTCTGTTTCTTGAAAACAGCATTGTTTAGCAGTGATTGCACCACAGAAAGCAGAATAGCCTGCAGCATTCCCAAAACTCCCAGTTGATTGGGCAGCCTGACCTCTACGTCCCTCTTGGAAAATGAGGTTTTCAGCAAGATTTGCGTGCTTTGGAATGTCTTTTCTTGATGGTCCTGGCATGGAGAGAAGCTAGAGAAAGGGATGGGGGTGAACTCAGGAGAATGTCAGAGGTTTCAAATAGACTTAGAGATTACTGTGATCACACCAGAAGCTGTTCTTGTTAGGACAAAGACTTGGAAGTTATGGAAACTGGTGGCTACCTATCCTGGCCTGGCTGCTAGGGACTATGCCAGGAGATCTGGCAGGTGGCTGTTCAGGGTCAGGAAAGCACATCTTGAAGGAGCAAGTGGTACTCTGGCTGCAGGCAGCACATGTTGCTGTGGTGGCACTGGGCCTGGGTTCTCTCTGTCCCCAGCTGTTGTGTTTTCAGTGACAGGGAGACTCTCCTGGGCTATATTTCACCATGGGAGCAGTGAGGAGCAGACTGAGGCTTTGGAGACTTCTTATCCCCCCAGCAGGACTACTCACACCAAGTGGCCAGGCCATTTCCCAGCACATTTTTAATGGAAGAAAAGGTGCACTGTAGCCATCCTTTATTATCCCCTCTGGCATTTAATCTGATGGGACTAAGGGATGTGAGAGCCACAGGGATGTATTTTGGGCTCTGTGATTACCCCTCACTCTCTGAAGGGGCTGCTGGGTGATCCTAACAGTGCAAGGCAACTATTTAAAGCTCAGAAACTCCTTAGTTGTGGCACTTGGGAGATCCAGTGTCCCTCTGTGGCTCCACACCCTCGTGGGCGGTTGCTTCACCTCCTGGCGCATCCTATGCACAAAATGGAGATGGTGACATTTGGGTTTGTCTAGAGGGTACAGCACTGACAGAGGAGGATCACGAGCCCTGCTGAGAAGAAAGGAGGATGTAATGGACCCTGCAGAAGCTGCAAAGCAGAGGGGATGGCAGTGCAAATACACCAGCAAGTGCATTCAGCACAACTCCGCACTGGGCCATCATCACATCTGGCCTAACACTCCAGTGTAAAGCTCTTTGAAACATGTCGGTGGAAAGAGACAGAACCAGAGCGAAACAAATATTAGCTGTGTCCCACTTCCAGAAGTTTATCCCTGGCCTTTTCTATTGCTGGTACATTGTTCCTCTCCCCTCTGCAGGAATCAGCCCTGCCCACTGTTTCCTGCCAGTAGCTCTGCAAATTTGGCCATGCCCACATTGCTCCCTGCCCAGCTCTTCCCTGGATGGTACCAAAATTACACACCAGCAATCTGTCTTTATCTTCATTACATAATATATAAGCCACATATCCTTCAGTTTCTCTACTAATTCAGTTGCCTTCCTTCTGTCTTCTATCCTCTGCTGTAATTTTAAGAGCAGACACACCAAGGCTTCCACCTCCTGGTGCCCCAGCCTCTGCTGCCCCACAGAAAAGGGAGGGCTTCAGCCTCTGGGGGTGGTAATTGAGCCCTTCTCATGGCAAACCCCAGGGTCTGGCACAGAACCCAATACATGGGCAGCAGTATTCTGTGCTATTAATGATGCCTCAATGTGTGTGTTGCACTTTTGTGTAGTTCAGGAACATGTAAAGCAATTTTTATGCCTCCCTAGGAACAGCATGTGTAAGCGTGCTATTGTACAGTGTATCACACCAGCATTACCTTGAAGTGTTATAAAAGCAACTTTTTATTATCATATTTATATTTATAAAAGCAACTTTTTATTCAAAGAATGGGAGCAGGTCCATCATGACCACCTCAAGCTTGCTGCTGGCATTTGCACTTACCCCCAGGGTCCGAGCTCCCTCCTTTCCCTCAAACATTTCTGCTCAGGCTGGGCACTCCCTGAGCACAGATGATGTGTGTAGGAAACATCCATGCTCACAGCACTACAAAACCAAAGCTTAAATATGAGTAGATGCATATCTGAACCAGCCAGAGAGGCAGGTGAGAAAGCACAGCTGGGTGACTGCTGTGAGAGGGGCTGCATGTGGAAGCCCAAGGCACAGGGAATATTTCTCTGCCTGCTCTGGGGTGCCCTGACCCCCAGGGGAGCTCTGACTTTGACCCTCATTCATGGAGAAATTTTCCTAGATTTCAAGAAAGACTAGAATCCACTAAAGTGTGAAATATATTATAGAGAGTAGAGTAGGTGTGTCACTTGGTGAGAAATTTAGGTTTTGGGATTTTTAGTATGTTGTGGATGGAAGCAAGATGGAGGGCACAGGATGTTGTCCTGGGTTTCTTCTTCATGATTCTTCTTCCTCCTTCTGTATGGGTTTGGGTGGCATTTTGTAATTGGGTGGGAAAATCCACACTGCAGGCTCTTTGGGATCAGTTATTGGGTTAAAAGGGGAAATAATCTAGGTGTCAGCTCTTAATTGGATAGTTTAGTCTTAAAAGACCTTGTAACAAGAGATCGTTGGCCATTTTGTGCCTTTTAATGAAAAGCTGCCAAACTCACAGTACTGAGACTGTTTTACTGATAAGAAATAATAAACACTGACTCCGAACATGAACTACCATCTCAAGTGCCTTCAATCCAAACCCAGAAAAACTGACAACTGGGACCCCCACAGCTGCACTCCTGAAAGTGGCCTCTCTTTTACTGAGGTCATTCAGCAGGTAATGTCAAACCTGTATTTGTTTTCCTTTGTATTTGTTTTCCTTTCCTTCTGGTGACACGGTACGGAGCTGTTGTGGCCAGGTGGTGAACAGCCAGGTCTGCAGGAGCCTTGTAGATGTCTTCCTTGTGCCAGGATGTGGGATTTTCAGGTCATGGATCACCATGGTGTCTGCTGGAAGCAAGGGCTGGTCCTAACAACCCGGTGGGACCTTCACAAAATTTGTAACAAGAGAGACTCCTATGCAACACCATTTACCATGTGGGAACATCACCCTAAGAGAAAAGTCTTGTTAGTGTTCTAAAAGTCATCATTTCTAAAAATTTCTAAAAAGGATCAATATGAATGCACTGCCCTGCTGAAGTCAGACCAGTCGCATAAAAGCTTTTGGAGTGGTTTCTACCAACAGAGGTGAAAGTTTTTTATCTAGCCTCTGATCCCTCCTTTCCCCACATGCCATGAGGGGTGTGGAAACACACCTGGAAGTACAGCCCCACTTCTGGCCATAACCATGTGGGCAGTGGAGCTCCTGGGTCCAAAAACCACCCAGTCCCTGCAGGTTTGGGTGGGTGTGGCTGTGATCTCCAGCTGCTCATCGAGGTGGGAGAGAGCCTGCCCTCCCTTCCCTGGAGGAGATCAGGAGAACACAAGCTGATTTTTCCCAAGTATTCATGGGATGAAATACATATTTTACTTAACCCACCTCCCAGTTTCCACCCAATCCATTAATGCAATCCAGCTGTTCCTCACTGCCTCTTTCCACCCCAGTCTACTGCCCACCTTCCCTGGTCAATGCCAGCTGCCCCCAGGGATGGGTTTCATGAAGTCAGCAGAGCCTTGCAGCCTCCGTCTCCCCATCTCATTGCTGGCTGGTTCACTTGAAGCAAAATATGGTGCCAGTTCCATGCTCTGGATCAAACTGGGACACTGGAAATTACTTTGCAGAGCAGGAGACCTTTTAAATTAGTTAAAATTAATTAAATAGTTTGGGATAACCACCAATAAGTGTTTCAAAACATCCCAGATGAAGCTGCAGAGGAGCAGAAGTGCAGTGCTGCTGCTCCTCAGCTGACATTGCCACCAGGGTCTTTGTTGTTATTGACCTGCACCTGCTCATGGGCATTTTGCTGCTTGGCCAACACAAACCAGCAGATTTTGGGTGTCACATCATCTCATCTTCCTCTTCAGCCCAGGTTTGCAAAAGAGCCTGCTCAGCAAGGATGGATTGCCGGGCGGGTTGCAGGAGGGCTGCATCTCACTGCCACGCACAGAAAGGAAACAATAGACAGGAAAAATCAAAGTTTTGCTGGAAGAGGAGAGGCTCCTGCTCTTCCTGAGGCCCTCAGCAATCCCTGCCTGGGTCATGCTGCCTGCAGGGCCTGGATAAGACCTTGGCTGCCACGCAGAGCGGCTTCGCAGGACAGGGTGGAAAGCAGCTCAGGGTGTGGTGCAACCATGATTATTATTAATAGTATTTTTCATTACTCACATCCAAGATAATCATTAAACTATTGCCAAATAATCAGTACAGACTTGGTATCAAACTGCTTATCACTTCAATCCCAGTTCAGGCTGGATGTGTGGATTAATAGCTAGAGCAGCTTGACACATTTTCAATTCTTTCAAAACGAAAAATGTGACTCTGAATGCTACAAAACTCACAGCACTTGGGAGGATGCAATCACTTCCTTCTCCTCTGTTTTCCTCCCGATTGCATGATTATGAAAGAAACATCTGTTGTGAAGCGATCTGCAACAGAAAATTTTTGTTCCAGTTGGATTTTTTATGGACAACTTCTGTTACAGTCTTGTTCTCCCCAACCCTGTTTCTTTCCCTTTTTCATTTTTTTTGTTGAAAGATGAAAGAGAAAAGAAGAGGAGGAGAAAAAACTCAAGCAAACAAATGCCACTGCCCAGACTACAAATACAGGCAGAAAAAGGGGCCACTGAGGTGTGGATGGTGTGAAACTCCACAGCTGAGCTGGCAGAGAATGTTTGCACTTTAGTTCTCTTTGAGAACATTTGATGTTGTGTATGTATGGATTTTTCTACATTTTGAATCAATAAAAATACTAAAAGGAGATACAAATTTGACCTTTTTTTCCCCTTCACCATGGATTAATTCCTATTGTGTGATAATCTTGGATGTAATTAATCTGAAACAATAATCGAATATATTAATTATATATAAAAATAGGTCTTGTTGTGTATCTGTGGTATTTTTGGATTCTCCCTGACTCGTTCTTCTGCTGCAGAAGAGGAAACCTGTTGTTCTTTGGGAAGTCTTTACATACTGGCAGGCAGCTGGAAGAAGAAGCCAGTGAGAAGAAAAGCCTCAGGCACTGCAGCCAACACATAAGACCAGTTCTAGTTTGTGAGAGGCTGAAATGTCTGTACAAAAGGCCACTGAATGCTATCAGCTGCTCTGGTGTTTGCAGCATTCATGGGAAACCATGCCAAGAAGAAAAACTGTCAAAGAGGATCCTGGATTTTGGTGCATCAGTATCCACAGACTGAAAATGAGATGCAGGAATCTCAAGCCTAAGGGAAAATGACAGTGAAAAGAAAATTGGCTGCACACCAGAACGGGGTGTGCTGGTCACTCCCTGCACAAAGCAGGAGGGAGAAAGGCGAGGATGAGCTGCTTGGGGAGGGAGCAAAGCTCCTCCTCAAGGAGCAGCTGTCCTTGGTGGTGACTTTCCATGGGCTCCTTGACCACTGGTACAGCCAAGCAGCTCCTCAGGTCCAGTCCAAGCCCACCTGACTGCAACACCAGCACCTGCCTCCTGATTTTTATTTATTTTTTTTTTTAATAATGCTTTCTGATATTTGTGGATTAATTTTCCTAACAACTTCCTAGACTAAATAAATAAATAAATTTTTTTAAAATCTCTTCCTATGGAAAACCAGAAATATTTTCACGTCCTACAGTTTTTCAGAGGGGAAGGACCTACCCACCGTATTTTTCTTGAGTATGTGCTATTTGTTCAGCATCCCAGCAGTTAAAAGGATTAAAAATATTGCATACTTTCTAGTGTCATTCAGATTTTCAGTCATCTTCCTCTGTGAGGCAGAAGCAGGACAAAATATGGTATTCTAAAATAAAAATGGCATGGCAGGGAGACCCTTTTGGAATAGGCTGGCCGATTGACAAAATATGGTCTTCTAAAATGGCATGGCAGGGAGACCCTTTTGGAATAGGCTGGCCGATGAACCAGAGCTGTTAAAAGAACCTGCCTACTTTCCAAGACCAAAGTGAAGCCCTTTTAAAATATGGGTATGAAAAGATTCCTTCTGAATTAGTTACTTTGTAAATGAAAAATCTTTTTAAAAAATGCCCTGGAAGAATAAAACATGACAGATATTTGATCCAGTGGCAGACTGCTAAGCCATGAATTTGTCAAATCACAACTTTCTTTTAGATGCTCATTGTTTGGCCCCGTTTGTTTTCTGTCCATCAGACTGGAATCTCTCTTTAAACAGCTGTCCCATTCCAGCTGTCTGGGTGGAAGCAGAAGTAGTTTGGGAGAAGTGGAGCGTGCTTTGAGTAACCTTGGGAATGGTTTTGACCAATACCCAGTGCTAGGACTGGGGAATTTCAGGATGAATTTTAACAGTACAAGTGCACTTTAGGCAGTGACCTTTGTGTTTCCCACATACCAAAGGGAACATGTGCCCTAGAATCTTGAATGTTTTTGTAAGAATGCAGCTGACATTTGCAGGTGACAATTTTCCATATTCATAAGCAATTTTTGATATCCAGGCATTGATTCCTGTTCAGGGCTCAGAGCTGGTACAGACCAGGTTCTGCTGTGTCCAGTGCAAATATGAAGAGGTTCCTTAAGTCTGGCGAGTGTATTAATTGGAAGAAAAAATGAATCAAGACTTGAAAGTATTGACTTTTTTTTGTATTTTTTTCATCTCTCTTAAAACCTTGGCTTCAATTCTTTTCTGGCTATAAATACGGTGTTCTAATATTTTGGTAACTAGGTGTGTGACCTAAACCACCTCAATTCTCTTCAGCCATTTTCTCCCACCAGCCTCCTTCTTGCATTTAAGAAGAAATAACAATCAATTGCAGGAGACTCCTCAAAAGCTGCCCAGGTCTAAGCAGATTTACAATCTGTAAAACATTTTCTACATGAACACATTGGTCCAACAGTGTGAAACACCAGAGCATAACCAAAACTGATTTTTTTTTTGGCTTTTCCAGGACTCAAGTAGATGATTCAGTGCTTTATTACACTGGGTTTTTCATGTCTGGATCCAGGTTTTTTAGGATAGGCACCAAAATCCCTGCTAACGAAGCAGGATAAGTAAATCAATTCCTTAAACATGAGTTATCTCAGATGGGGTTCAGCCATGAACTCAAAGAAAACCTGCATATTTCATGCTCCAAGGTCAACCCCAGCCTGCCCAAACTCTGTAACACAGCCCAAAATGCTCTGGCTCCACATTAAATTCTGTGTGTTACCCAGCACCTCTGAAAGCTTGTGGCATGTGCTCTATGTGCTCTGGCACACTGCCAGACCAGGGGGGGGAAAAAAAGGAAGAAGAAAGAAAAAGGTATGCCAGAATCTGAGTTCCAATGGGTTTTTAGCCAAAAAGAAGACCATACATGTCTTCAGAGGAGAAATAGTCTAGAAAACTCTAAAAAACGTAGAAAGCCGTAGGCAAGAACTGCCTTATCTTTTCATCACACTGCTTCCCTCCATTGCCACTTTATTTCTTCTGCCTTTAACCTCCACGGGGGACAATCATGCATGTCACCCTCCCTTACATCACACACTTCTTTTTCTTTAGCATCCTCAGAGCAAATTGGAGATTACTTTGAAAATTCGTGTTAGGAAGTGAAGTGCACACAAATGCTCACATGCAAACACCTGCACAGGCTCCTGAAGGCGTCTGTGATGCTCCTCCTTGCATTTCCAGCAGCTCTGTGTCTGCATTTCTGGCAACAAATTAATCTGGAAGCGGAAAATGAAGAAAGGGTTAATAAAAAAACAAAAACAACAAACTTTGCCTTGTTTGAAGTGATTTTGCATCAGTTTCCATGGAAATGGAAGTAGAACAAGCCAAGAGCAGTGGTGTAGCCAACTTCAGCTGCTGGCTTCTAGTTCTTGCTCCTGTTTCCATGGAAATAGATGCCAAATCAGCAAAAAATAAGGTAACTTGTTTTAAGATAGTAGAGTTTTAAAGGCTTGTCCTTATTTAACCTCAGTCAGGAAGATAGCTGGTGAGGGGAGGCAGCCAGCAGCTCAATGAAAACCTTCAGAGGCTCTTTCAGCTGCTGACTGCTTGTTGAACTCTGCAGAGAGTGAATTCACAGGGCAGCCACCAATCTTCAGAAACATTCTGCAACTTTCCTGCACTTTGTAAATAGAATGCATTTTCCTCTTGGCATGGAGAGTCACAGCAGTCTGTGGGAGCCCAAGCTGGCATTTCTTTGCAAGGCACCCATGCAAGTGACTCCTCGGGCTGCCTTTGCCTCCCAGAGTTCAGAAGGAGATGTGCTTTTCCCAGCTGCAGTATGCAAACTATTCCCATTCCAAAAGCAAAACGTTCTGTTTCAACCTACAGAGAGAGAAGCAAAGGAGCATTAGCTGGGGGAATTCCTGGCAGTGTTTTACAACAAACACCCCACTTTCTTTTTTTCCACGAAGGCAAAATTGCAGTGAGATAAAAGAAGTTGGCCATCACCTTGATTATAGCAAAATGTGGATGGGAAAGCAGAACTGAATCCAACCAGAAAAAAAGTCTGCTGTAATTTCAAGAAGTGAAATTTCATCCAAAGCTAATTTCATTAAAACAAACTTTAATAGAAAGCTATTTCAAGATTGGCTTTTGATCCTTAGCTCCTGCTGTGATGGAACTGTCTGTGGGGAAGAGTATTTCTTTGTGAGAAGTTGTGTGAAGACAGAGATGAGAATCCCATCCTAGACCCCATTGTTCTTTGAATTTCTCTTGAATTGTGATCATTTCCAGCCATCCTCCACCTCTGTCTTTCCCCACAACCCCTTTGCTTGCATGCTCCTTAGGCACTCTTTAATGACCTGCAAAGACACCCTTAGACAAGGGATCATATCACAGGCCACTTGTGGCCCCTTTTTTGGTAGCAGAATATATCTGGAAGCCATAAGTGTGGGTATATGTTTAAAAAAAAATTCTTGGCTGGCATTTGTGGTGAAGTAAATGCAACTCTAATGAGGCATTCCTTCATTTGCAGCATTACATTTTTGCTTTTAGGGACATGAAATCTGCTCTTGCAAGGGCACGTGCTCTGCTTCACACACAAAGAATATTCCCTTGGGCTGCTGGGTGAGTAAATAAACGAAAAGTGTAGGCCAAACTAATTTTAAAGAAGTGAATCAGGTCTAGACTGGGGCCTCACTGTTGTTAATTTTAGGTATTACAAGGAATGTGCTCATTTTCTGACTGGTTTCTGTGGATCTTCTTTGAAGAAAACCCAAGAAACATCAAGCCCTTCAAGAAATTGCCAAAAAAGGTAGACTTTTTTTGCATAACGAACACTTAAACACATGGGAGGTTTTTTTCTTTTCCTTTTTGACAGCACATATTGTCTTAAAAGTCACGTAACTTTCTCCAATTTCTCTATCAGACATTTATTGCTGCTATTGCTGCTATGATGTCATTATTTTGTAGCTGTTTTTGAGCTGTTGAGATCCTGTTTGAGGGGGGCAACTCAGAGCTGTGTTACTTATGATCCTCCATGACATTTCACTAATATTTCCCTTGGAAAAGCTTTGGCCTTTTCTGTACTGGCAAAAAACCAAACCAAACCAAACAAACAAAAAAACAAACAAACAAACAAAAAAACCCCAAACCATCAGGGAAGCAATGGAAAGCAAAGTCACACATTTCAAGGGGAGATGTGGGAGGTGGAGCTGAGAGCACCACTGCTCCCCAGGTGTTTGTAATTCAGCTTTCAGTGTATTTTTGGACTCTCCATTACACAACAGTTCATCATCCTCTTCCAGGAGGCTTCCAGGCCCTCGGGTCAGTAACCTGCACAAACGTCATCCCCTCCAGCTCTCCGTGGTTCAGTCACTCCAGGAGGAAAAACAGGAGCCATCTGCCAACCCCTCTGCAAGCAGCTCAAAGCACCATGGCACAGCTCAAAGGATCATGAGAGCGAGCTAGAGAACAACAGGCTGTGGAGCCAAAACTGAGATCAAGTAAAAAGAAAAAAAAAAAAAAAAAAAGAGAGAACAAGGTCTGGCATGAGGTGTGCGCAGCAAAAAAAATGACACACGTGCACTTTTCTGTGAGTTTCATAATGCTGGCAGATCCCTGGAGTGTGCTGACAGCTCTGTCCTGGAAATCCAGCTCTTCCAGCCCGCCCAGCCCTGCTGCTGGCCCTGCCCTGCTGTCCCCAGGACGCTGTGGCAGGTGGGCACAGAACAAGGTGTGGCAGGAGGGGTGGAGGGTTCCAAGCAAGCCCAGGCTGTCCTCTGCTCTTCCTGTGAAGTGACTGCTCCCAGAGCACAGGCTGCTCCCTTCAGGAGGAAAAATCTCATGGGGGAGTGGAGCAGCAGCCACCAGGTGCAGGGAGATGTCACACTGGGGAACTCCCTCCTCTGGACTCTGGTCAAAAATCACTGTGCATGGAAATCTCCTCCCAGAGACACCTGGCAAAGCTGGGTGGTGACTGAATAACTTGTGTTATGAGTAGAAAAAGTTGTCCATTTTTTTTAAAGTTGAAGAGTTAACAAGTTAAACCAATTGCTGCTAAGTTGGAGTCTTTACTATTTGTTGTTAATAATTTCATGTTGTAATCACCTGTTTAATTACCTGTTGTTGATGGTTAGAAATCCCTCTTCGTCTGGCATCACCCTGCTGCTTCTTGGAAAATGGCACCCGGGACTGTGAAGAGGAGGTGACATCGGGCTGGTATGCAAATGTGGAAACACCTCACCAAATCTAGCAGGAAAAACCCCTAAAACAACAAGCCACCATGGAATTAAGAGATCTAAGTAATGTCTAGAGGTGAGGAACCGAATCCAGTGTCTGCTAAGATCCTTTTTACCTTTCACCCTAACCTAAGGATGTTGGCTGGAAAGAGGACCTCAAATGTCAAACTGAAAAAGGGGAATCTCCTGGTGTTCTCGTGAGAACAGAAGCCCCAGCTCTGCCTGCACACCAGGGACACAGCTGCATCATCATCCTCCTCCTCCCTGCCACTCCTGGGAGCAGCGGTGGCGTGTGCGCGACCTGTTGGTTCTCCCCACCCGAGCTGGTTTTTAATAAAGGCATTTAAAAAGGAGAAAGATCTCCTGCCCTATTTATTTCAACTTGTAAAACCACAATCACTCCATCCCTGCTGGTTCCCTGAGCTGGGCAGGGGGAGATGGACAGACAGATTGCTGCTGCCTTCTGGAGATGACACCCCAGGGTGCTCCTGTGTGATCCCTGAGCTGGCAAGACATCCTTTCTTCCTGGCTCTGGTCTCAGGTTATCATCCATCTCAGTTCCAGCTCCATCTCTGTTGGAACCCAGGACATCCCTCTGGGTGCCCTGGATGGCTCAAAATCCTGGCAGGAAGCCTAAGACACTTGGGAATTTGATCTTAACCCATGGAGCAAGTTACCAACTTTATATGAAGAATTACACGTCACAAAAGTTTAAGTAGCAAAACAGTAGTTGTCACGGGGTGAAAAGTGGAAATTTGAAGGTTTTTACTATAGGGGTCTAGGAGGCAAGATGGAAGGACTTGGGTGTTGTCCTGTTCTTCTTCCTTCTTCTTCCTAGCCTCCATCTTCTTGGTGATGGAGGCACTCTGGGATTGGTGTAAAGTAGAAAGTCACCTTCTAACACAGGTGATAGGTATTGGAACATAACTGTAAATATCAAATACGTAGTTTATTAAAAGACAGCACCAGCCCCGTGGGAGGGCAGTGTGCCTTGGACTGACCTGCTGAACAGACCTCGGCAGGCCAGACAGAAAATGTTTTAGATAAGAAATAATAAACAACAACCTTGAGAACTACAGCCGAAAACTTCTGACCCCTTCTTCAACAGCTGGGTTGGGGAAAAGAGACTTTTAACACACCTTGGGGTCATTGTGACCACAGGAGATCCCTAGACATCTCCAGGATCCTCCTTGCTCTCCCAGGTTTTGGGGAGGCCAGGGTGGACAGGCATGACACCTTGACCAGTGAGAGCCCCCTCTGCATCTGAGACACAGGGTTAGCAAAGAGCAAATGTGAGCAGTGAAGCAGCACAACTGCTCTGCTCCAGAGCTCAATGTTGGCTGGGATGTGACCTTTGTCCAGCCACCTCACCAGGGACTCTTAATGCTTGGGACTTTTCTCAGTGTCTGCAAAATTTCTTAGGTTAGTTTAAAGTCTAATTTGTCCTTCAATCACAGAGTCATGTAATTTTTTTTTTTTCCTCCTTCATCCATGACTAGATAAGGCTGCCTTGTCTATGGCTTGCATTATGTACCTGTACAGATTTCTTTATTTTATTTTATTGTTTGTACTAATGATTTTAATCATGGAGGTTTTTGCTTTGGAAATGGAAGGCCTGTAGCTTTCACAGCACAGATGGGAGATAAAAGCACTATAATCACAGAGTGCGATCAATGAGACTTTTTCCAGGAAGATGCTAAAGGCATTATTTGGCATTAACAAAGAAAGGGATAATTAGAAAATAGGCAGAGAAGCCTTTATTCCTGTAATTAATTTCAAAGTTGGAAGTTCCCTAGTGCTTTTCTGTTCAAAAGTGACAGCATATGAGCCATTGCAAAGGAGATGTGTATTAATCATAAATCAGAAACAGGGAGGAAATTGAAACCTGTGTTTCCACCGACTTTAAAAAGAAAAAGCCTGGACTTAATGTGTATTCTGACTGCATGTGAAGGAAAAAACAATTATAAATAGTTATTGACACATTACATGAAAGGCAGGAGGAGGATGTAGCCAAACTTGGTTTCCTGGGAGACTGGGCAGTCCTCTCCAGAGTAAAAATAATACTCAGGAGTCACTTTGATAGCTTGAGGTTGTGCCTATCTTTGCAGCTGGGTTTTTTTTGCACTAATTTTCTACAATTGCTGTCAGCCCCACTGAGGGCCACAGTGATGGAAGAAGTGTTCAGCAAACTTCCTGTGCCTCCCTTCTTTTTAACACTGTCAAATCTGTTTCTGACTGAGAAATAAGTGGCTCTGCTTTAGGAATGCCAGCAGCCACAGCCATCCTGCTTACAGCCTTCTCCCATCTGGATCTTCAGCTTTAACAGGCAAACCGAACATCTTCCCCCAGGGTAAGACCAAAAATTAGCAAAGGAAAAAGGCATGCACAGCTTTCTGTATGTTTTTTTTCCCTTCTGTCGCCTAGTCCGTGGCTGTTGTCCCCATCATCACGTCCACAGGTGTGACATGGACTGGTGCAAAGTGTCCAGCTGGTGAAGGCACCAGCCTTGCTACAAGGGGTGAGGCTGGAGACCTCTAGCACTGGTGGTTTTTACTCAGAAACACTGGATCCCCTCAAGACAGCTGATGTTGCATACAGAGCCACATATTTATTTTTTATTTTTTATCTTTTTTTCTTTTTTTTTTTCTTTTTCTTTTTTTTTTTTTTTTAATGTGGAATTATTTACAATTAGTTTTTTTTAATTCAGTCTGGGTTGAACTGATATTGTTGGCTTTGTATCATGGCTGGCTCATCTGAAGACTGGTGTAGGTGAGCGTAACCTCATGGTGCCTCCTCACACCATGAGGAATTCACAGCCTACACACACTTGCAAGTTCCCATTTGTGTAATTTTGGGTTGACTGCAGAACAATTGTTCAGTCAGCTGCACTGTAGCATATATGTATTTATATATACCATCATCCACATGGTAAAATTTTGCATGTGCACACACACACACATACACATACTCTCTATGTAATGATTTTCTCACTTATTTGCTCACAAGGTGGGTTAGGTCTCTTCATTTACATTCCTCTCCAGCTTTCTCTAGTTCTAGACCTTCAGGCAGGTAAACTTGGCATCTTTACAACTGGATCAAAAAAAATTTATAAAGGTAGAAGGATTGCATACAGGTTCTATATGGCTTTATTTTTTTCAGAGTTCATTCAAGGACAATCCTTCTTTTAGGTCCCATTCCTAAAGTTTCTTTGCTTAAAGCAGAGAAATATGTACATAAGCTTATCACAGAGCTATACCCAGCATTTCACAATGTGCAGTTGGCATTTGCTGGTGGCAGCACTGGTGGAGCTCTCTGTGTTTCCCAATGCATGGAGAGAGTGTTTGAAACAACAGTTTTCTTTTCTATTACTTGTTAATTTCCATATTCTCTTCTCATTGCATGAGCTCCAAGCTCTCAAGCAAGTGATGCTATTTAAGTTCTCCTGGAAATACTTCTTTCACATGCAGGAATAGAAAAAAATGATCTGCATGTCCCTGGCAGAAATATCTCCTGAAACCGCTAATGGTTTTCTTACCTCACAGCTATATCCCTGGAATGTTCCTGCATTTACCACTCCAAATCACTGCAGTGATGGCTTAACTCAAGACAGACAGGCTGTTCTTCTCCTTCCAATGAAAAGATTTTCTCCTGATGTGTGTCCTTCAGTCTCATTTTTGAACATAACTTGGGAAAAATCACCCCAATCACTGTCAGTAGTTAGTCTTTGGCCAGTGGTTGTAAAGCAAATATTATTTTTCTTTTATCCATTTATCTCTTCAGAGAAAAAAGTTTATTAACTTTGATAGAAAAAAACTTTTAAATTTTAATTGTATGAATAATTTTAGAAGGTAGCACTAATTACTTTTGATTTGTAATTAAAAATCAAATTTGTAGAAAGGCATACATATGAATGTCAAATATCTAAAACATCTTAAGAAGGTACAGAATAAGACAAAGGAAAAAGGCTATAAAATTACAATTTTCCAGAACATTTAGATTTCATACTAACATAGGCAAAAATATCTGCTTAAAATACAACCTAAAGATGTGACAGGACACAATGCCATCCTTTTACAGCCATGTAAGATATGTTATGATGCACTGCAATGACTGCAAAACAAAAAGCTTTGAAGACAACTTAGTAATACCTTGATTAATGCAAATTTTATGAAACATTCAAAAGGATATTAACATGTACTCAAATTTCATCCCTCGTTGGCAAATGTAAATGAAACATTTGGCTAAATAATTGTCAAAATTTCCGCATTCAAAACCTTTCAGTAGCTGATTAGACTGCGGAATTAACTTTTGTGTAAATCTTCTTGAACCTTTTGATTAGCTTCCCAATTGTCACTGGGAATTTATAATAAAAATTACAGCAGCAGGCTTAAAATTATTTGAACATGCCTAGAGCTAAGAGCCAACTAAATTGAAATCTTTTTAGTTATTGGAGTATTCCTGCTCTTCGCTCCTCTAGAAGACAGAGCAACATTTTAGCTTGTCCTAGAAAGGAGTCCAGCTTGACTGCAGGCAATTCCAGCCTATGAAGAGACCCAAAATAGACACCTGGCTCATTCCCAAGCCATAGTTTCCAAGTGAACCAGCTCCCAGCTCAGTCTCAGCGATCTCTCACTCACACAGAGACAGACTCTGCCGCGCCATTCATGCTCAGCAGTGTGGTAGTCCTCAATTAATAGCACAGGCTACACCCAGAATCAGGCATTTATTCTCTGTGAATAGGTTTAACACAACCTAGATCTCCAAAATGGCCTTTCTTTGTGGAGACAGACCTCATATGCTGTAACCCTTTGACTGTGGTTGCCCTATTTAGGCTGTTGGACTACTAAAAAATCCTCTTTCAGCCCAAGTCATCCCAGTGCTGCCCTGGCCAGCAGCACAAGGAGATCTGGGTGGGATTCACAGTCCATGGGCTGTCTCAAGGTGCTCCCACCCCATCCAGAACATCTGACACATCTTCACTGACTATTGGCAAGGTGGTTTGGACTTCCAAGCAATAAAAAAAAAAAAATTAAATTCTTGGTTTTCTTTGCTGTGAAAGGGAAATTAGTTCCTTACCCACTCCTCCTTCCAGACCGGGATATGACTCAGATCCTGACAGTTTAAGGATGATCAGAGCCGATGCTGGATTTCTTTTGTGAGATGTGTCGTAGCTGTACTAAATGCTGAGGATAAAATTACCTTCTGCTGCAGTCTGCTGCTGCTGGAAAACAAGCAGGACTCCTTCCTGTAGCTGGAGGTAGATTGCTTTTCATCTGGACTTCAGTCAAATTCACAGTTTTATGACTTCCCATCTAATGCTATCTAAAATTCATGTGAAAATACCAAAAGGAGGATACTTGTCCAGCTTTGACAGTGATGATAACTGGAGGATGTACATCATGGGCAATCCTTTTAGAAACGTTTACATTTCTGCTTGGCTTCCAAACGAAAACTATCACAGGGAAATATGGGGTTATTTGTGGTGCTAACAATTCGTATTTTTGAGGGTCTCTGGTTTCCTGTGGCGCCTCATCCTTAGGGCACTTCATTGTGAACGTGCTGGCACACATCCTTTTCCCAAGCCCAGAGCCACCTGGCAGCTACAGCAGGAAGAATGAAAAGCAACATCCCACTTTCAACGGTAAATTCTCAACCTCTGCACAATTTGTTGTAGCAAGCTACCCGTTTGCTCTCCTGCAGGGATAAATTACTGGTGTCTGGACTATGCTGTGGAAGGAGAAAGATTTCATAATAACCCCATAGTTTATACTCCAAAGCATGAAGGTTTCTCCTTTATTTTAAAGCATGGGAATATCTAAAGCAATATTCTCCCCATGTTGACTTAAAATAGTTTTGAAAGGCATAGTCTTATTTTTCCTCTTTGCCTTTAACTTAAACATACAAACATGCATCTTATAGAAAAAATATTAAAACAATAATTATTCCTTTTCAGTACTGCCTTAAAATACTTTGCAAGTTCATTGATTTTTCAGAAGGCTGGAACTGAGCACATTCTAAAAAACAGGTATCTCCTGAGGCATTTCAAATAGTATATCCCAAAGCAGAGCACTCACTAGTCTTCTTTGCTTTAGAAAACTTGACTGTGGGTGACATTTCTGTTGGCTGGATCCCTTAACTCCAGGTAATACACAGCAGAAATTAACTGCCCCTCTGTACACATGCCCATGCCTTTTAAAAATGATATTTTAAATGTAAATAACTCCCTGAATACTCGAGGTTCAATCGGCACATAGTTCTTATACGTAGGAAGCCTCAAGATGGCACTCTTGAACTGCAGAGTTTTTCAGGGAGGCTGATTATGAGTTTCTTGCAAGGGAAAAAAAAAAAAAAAAGAGAGAAAGAAATCCAATGGTGAGTGTGAACCTGTGCAGGAATAACCAGAGGAAAAATCAAATACAATAGCAATATCAGACTAAGGCATGAAAACCTATCAGAGCTTGAATGGAAAAGCATGGCTTACTATACAAATTAGGGTTGATAAACCCTCCAAATGTTGTGAATAAATCCACAGTTTTTTGAAGCTTCCTCAGTTTTTTATTTTGCTCACCCTCCCCTATTCAGTACTTCCTTTTCTCTCCCTGAAGGTGTTTTGATGTTACCTCATGAGTGTCCTGGGGCTGGCTGAGGAGTTTCTCGTGTTTGGTAGATGTCAGGCAGAACACACCTGTGCAGGGTATTTATTCCAGAGGCATGTGAATAAGGGACAGTGAGCAGCAAAAAAACCTGGGTGAAACTTTGCTCTGCAGACCACAGGTAGAATTCTGTGATCTGTAGTGGTTGTGCCTCTCAGTTCCTCCTTCCATCACTGCCCTCCACAGAGCAGAGGCTGTGCTGTATCTGTGACAGGAGACCCTGATGGCTCCTTCCTGGATGTTCCTGCTTCCTCCTGCAACACAGGGACACAGGGAGGAGGCCCTGATGTCCTCAGCTTCAGAGGGGAGGGAAGGACACCTACCTGCCCTTCATCTGGAACTCACAGAACTCACCTACTCTCGTATCATAGCATCCTTCCCTGCAAGTGGGCTCCTGGGTGGGAATCCTCCATGGGACTCTGTCAGCGTTGCCTGGGGGTGGACAGGGCTGCTGTGCCGTGGCTCCCAGGCAGTTCTGGAGCAGCTGGCTCCAGCCAGGCACTGCGGTGGGTGAGAAAGTGCTGGCACCAGCAGGTCATCAGTCCTGTCCCACTGGGGAAGAGGGACCCCAACATGTGAAAGAAAAGCTGGGAAGGAGAGCATCAGCTCCCAGGCCTCCTAGAGCCTTTCTCTCCCTCTTCCTCTTCGTCCTCCTCTTCCTCCATAAGAGGAATTTTTGTGGGAATCAGGGAAGTGCAATAGGAAGAAGACATGGGAGGGAGGATGAAGACCATGGCAGACCTACCCTGGCTTACAAAGACTTTTTGGTGTTTTTTTTCCCATGGCATTTGCCTTCCCTGCCCCAGCAGTTTTCCTCAGGTGTTGCTTCTCTCCCTGTTGGCCTTGGTGACTGCATCCTGGCAGGTCAGGGTCACAGCTGGCACCATCCCAGCCCACCAGCCAGCCTGCCCTGCTCGCCAGGCTGGAGCCACCACGCTGGAGGCAGCTGCGGATCACTCTTACGAAATCATCTGCTGACTCACCCTTCCCTTGCTTGCCTAAGTGAAATCATGCCTGCCTTTAAAAATCTCATTGCAGCATTATGTGACACATTTATCCACCTCTTTCACTGCCATGAACTGCTTCAGATAAGCAGCTGTGAGGTTTTTGGGAAAGATAATGTGGGGTTTTTTCTTTGCTCCAGGGCCTCTGCAATAGGCATTACTTCTTCTCTGCTTGCTGATATAAACACAAATCTGTTGAATCACTGAGGTTGTTCCTGGAGATGCTGGGAACGTGCTTTCTCCATCACAATGTGGACTCAGACGTATCGCTCTGGGCCAGGTTTGGTTTAGGGAGCAGCACTGTGAGGATTTTCAGTTGCTGTGCCAAGACTGGAGGCATTATTTACGTGCACCCTATTTTGCAGAGCCAGTGTCATGCACTGAATCCATGTCCACATCCATTAGCTACCCAAAGCAAGAGCCTGATGAGTGACGGATTTTAGAAATGGACAGACAGGTAAAAAAATGAGTGGAATTTTGCTTAGGTTGAGCCAAACCACAAAAGTTTTTCTTGGTTTGTTTGTGGTTTTTTCCCCCTGTTTTTAGTACATTTTGATCATATGAGCTTTGGGTTTGCTTCTGATTTCATTATTTTTTGATTCAATGTTGGTTTAGATTCTGAATCACCTGACACTTTTAAAATTCTTTTGCTTTATGAAAGAGTACATTCATTTTTAATTGAGAGAAACCTGTTGAAGATTTTTATGGTCACACCAGCCACACCTGTTGAAAATAAGTGGAAGGTTCTGATTTTTCCCAAATTTAAGAAAAAGAAAGTCTCTTTTTTTTGAAGTAAAATATTTCAATCTGACTTTAAGGAAAATACTACCTATTTTTTTTCTTTAGGAAGACCAATTTTCCAATCATGATAAATCTTATTTATTTAATCTTGTGATGATGTTATTAAAACAGTATTGAAACCATGCTTTGGCAAGTGATATACTACTGTACCTTGGCTTTTCAAACACAGCCATGCCATGGGGCAAGAAGGCAGTTTAGGACTTGGGGTTGTATCTCTCCTTGTGAGGTGCTGTATCTCTCATTTTCCTATTGCTTTCTTCTGTCATTTGAATTGCTTCATGTGCTTGAATGTTCTTGGTCCTGTGACATCTCTGTAATGTTTTCTACAGCTTGAGCAGATCCTCAAAAGCACTAAAAGCTGTGTAGAACTCATACAAATGTGCAATTCATCAATTCAGAAAGGTACAAATAAAGACATTTAACAGGCTAGCATGTGAAAAGCATCAATTTTCTATCAGTCCTGTAACATTGGTCATTTTCAGACCTCAAGTATTTAAATACCTCCTGTTTCTTTCTGATCTAAATAAATTCAGATTTTTTTTTTCACATATAACACCCCCAAAAATGAAACGACCTTTGAGCTTTGTACTAGAATTTTTTTTACTTTCTTAGCTGCAAGATGAAAACTAATGCTCCCCTCTGTCTTAGGCTGGAATACTGATTTGCAGAACTTTTCACTGGAGGACATGGTAGATATTTTTAAATCATACTTGCTCTTTAATGTGGAGAGCCATCTCTGGGAAAAGTTTGCAAGATCAGGCCCACGGTCATCATTTAGTCAAACTGCATAATTCTGAGGTCTTTTAATCTTTTCTCATAAATCAATCCTCCAATCCCCTTAGTCGTATTTGTTGCTCGTCTCTGAATGCCTTCCAATTTTGCAATTTACATTATAATTAAGGCTTAGTGAAACTGATGAGAAAGTGATTTTTGGGGCCAATTTTTATGCTGCTTGTAAATATTCAAAATCTGGCTTTCCACAGGCTCACGAGGGCCCCCTGAACTGAGTGACAATGGCAGGGACCTGAGGAACTCCCACTCCTGGGGCAAGGACGGATGTTTTGCCAGATTCTCCCACTGTGGCTTGCCACTAATTAGTATTCATTATCCCATTGATTTCCGTGGGGCTATAACTGCCTACAGCACAGCTCACAGTGAATAAGGACAGGAGGATCTGCCCCAGCCTGCAGCCAGGATCACCAAACCTCTCCCTGGTTTGGCTCAAGGTGAGCATCGGGCACAAGCAGGGCAGGGGTTGGGAATGGGCTCCTTGGGGGAGCAGAAGGCATCAGGCAGAGATGTTTTCTGAAGGAATGCCCATGCTGGTGGGTGACAGTGCTGGGCAAAACACATCTTCTGGGTGGTTTTGGCTGCCACTCCACGCTCTGCAGGCAGCTGGGACAAATGGTGAAGTTAGAGCTTGCACCCCGTGGCTGCTGTCCCTCCTGGCCCTTGGATCTGCCAGCTCTGCTCACCTCTGCTCCATGCAGCCACTGTCTGGAAGGGTGTATGGGCAAATCCAGAGGCACTGAAGGTGGTTTGCTGATCAGAGACCTGAAGAAGCTGTACAGCTGGCAGAAGAGCAGCCACTGCCACCACCGCCACCTCCCCTGCTGCTGCTGCCTGGCTGAGGGACATCTGCCCACGGGCAGAGCTTGCCCCAGCACTGAGCACATCCTCCATGCTGGGGAGAGAATGTGGCCACCACAAAGACCTGATGGATTTAACCTTTCCCATCCAGTACAGCCCACTGGGGTGTGTGCTTGTCCATGGCTGGAGGGGTGGATCAGGGTAGGGCCATCTGTGAGCCTTTGAAGAAGAAGCCTGTGCTGAGAGTCCTTGCTGTCCCTCTCAGATCAGCTGCCATTTATGCCTCTCAAGGGCACAGAATTGCTTTCTCATACTCTTTTTCAACCTATAGTTCTTGTTTTCTTATGTGATAGCTACAGTGGATTGGAAATCTGCCACACTGGCAACAGGCTGGAGACTCCTGTGAGAGTTTTAGCTCAAATGAAAGCTAGAGAAAAACATTAGAAAATTAATAACTGAACCCCTGCCTGCCTGTTTTCTGCCCTTGGCCATACCATCCATACTGTCCTCTTGGTTCTACCTCCTCTGAGTGCACAAATGAGAAGCCACCAGTCCATGTTTTGAGTCTCAGTCACACAGGTCAACCAGAAACTTTAAATGGAGGATATTCAGACCAGACCCTCAAAACAAATTCCTCCTGTATGCACCTTTGTAACCAGTTTCACCAAAATAATTTCTTATTCTCTACACAAGGTGCAGAAGCTTCCAGAGATCCTCCCTCAACAGGGCAGGCATATGGAAAACAGCAGCCAAAATAATGACTGCAAAGTCAAAATGTCAGGGTTTTAAGTCCTTTAACAATCATATTTGACTTTCAGTAGAAAGGCTTGAATTCACAAAGCTGCTTGGTGGTGCTCTGATGAATTTAAACAGGTGGTTTAGGATGAAGGAAGCATGAGATGGCAAATCACTCACCTCTTTTGTTATTTTTTCTCAAGGACTAGAATTAGTACTGGTGCTTTCTGGACTGAACCAAAGTGCCATGTAAACGGCTGCAAAATCACTGGAAGCAACTTTAGAAATAGCCCATATGTGCCAATTTGCTGTAGCTGTGCCTTTCTCCTGAGAGACTTTCTTAATCTCTGGAAACTGTACTTTCGTACAACAACACAGACAGGGTTTCAGGTGCTGTGATGGGAAAGGAGAATCTCAAAAATGAGGAATTAAGGTAATCAAGGCAGATGTGAGTCTGCAGAAAACCTGGGACCATAGCTCCATGACATGTGAAATGTTCCTGAGGCTGACACTGAAAACAGTGTAAATCACTGTGGTGTTCCTGTAACAGAGGAAGAGGATAATGCCAGATATCCCCATTTCAATACCAGGCACATCTTTCCTGGTGCCACGAATTAGTAACATTTAGAAAGAGCCATGATTTTTTATTCTGCCACTTTCAGGGTCAGGAAGAGACTGAGATGCATCTTGACATTCAAGAAGAGCAGATCTGTTGGTCAGAGCTGGATCTTTCACAGGATATTATAGCTGAATACAGTTGAGTCTCATAACCCCTCTGGTTCCACCTCTCCAGGCAGAACTGTCTCGCTCAAATCAGCCACTCCATAGATCACATATAATCTTAACTATAATATCAAAGCCAAACTGGGAGACCTGAGCAGCTCAAACCATGACATGACAGTTTTTTATCAGATGAACAGTCTATGCAAATAAATTGCCACATCAGCACCTCCAGCTGGAAGCCATGTAGGTGATATGCAATATCTGAACACACCAAACACTGAAGCCTTTGGAATTATGAAATACTCTTGAGAAGCTCCTGGCCAGCAGCTCAAACCACAGAATCACGGAATGGTTGAGGTTGGAGGATCAAGCAGGATCACTTAGAGCCAGTTGTTCAGGACCATGTCCAGGCAACTTCTGAATATCTCCAGGGATGGAGACTCCACAACATCCTTGGGCGAGCTGTGCCAGGGCTCTGTCACCCCCACAGTGAAAAAGCATTTCCTGCTGCTGAGGCAGAGCCTCCTGCATTTCAGTTTGTGCCACTGCCTCTGGTCCTGTCACTGGACATCACTGAGAAGAGCCTGGCCCTGTCCTCTTTTCACCCTCCCTTTGGGTATTTATATACATTGATGAGATCCCCTCTGAGCCTTCTTATCTCCAGGCTGAACAGTCCCATCTCTCTCAGTCTTTCCCCACAGAAGGAATGCTCCAGTTCCTTAAACATCCGTGCCATGGCTTTTTGCTGAGGTCTCTCCAACATGCCTGGTTCTGAGGAGAGTGGAAGAATCATCTACCTCCACCTGCTGGCAGTGCTTTTTCCAGCCCAGGATACATTTAGCTGCCTTTGCTGAAGGGAATGTTGCTGCTTTATCTCCAACTCAGTGTTCACTGAGACCCCTGGGCCTTCTCTGGCCACCTACACTTCATGTCACTGAGCACCATCCTTCAGACCAGACTGTTCAGCAGGATTTTAGTGCACCTGACTGCTCATCCAGTCCACACTTTATCAACCTGACCATAAGGAGAGTGTCAAAAGCCTTACTTTAGTCTAGGCAATGTCCACTGCTCTCCCCTCACCTACCAGGCCAGTCACTTCATCACAGAAGTTCAACCATGCCTTCCCCTTGGTGAAGCCACTCCCAGAGACTTTCTTGAACTTCTTGTGCCTGGAGATGGTGAATGGTTTTATCTGCCTTACCAAGGCTGGAGGTGAGGCTGATTGACTGGAGTTCCCTGGCTCCTTCTTCTTGTACAGAAAAACAGTTTCTCAGATTGCTAAATGATCACCTTTTTTTTAGGCCTAAAAATGTCAGTGTTTCCAACTGTGTTCACTGAGAACAGGAATTAGACTCAGCTGTGTCAACCAAACTAGTCCTGTGGGGTGGCTCTAGAATCTTCCCAGAACATAAGGCTCCTAAACAGGAAAATTCAATGTCTTCTACCTAGTGTAGCTTGCAGTCCAAGCACAGAGCATGGGGAGTGGGGTGCAGGCAGAAAGCAGTGAATGGAAGTGGCTTCCAAGAGGTTGCAGTGGCTTCCGGAAAAGTTGCAGTGGAAACTCAGAGCTGAAAATGCTGAAAACAACAGCATTGGCACTGAGCAAAGATGATCACTGTATCAAAGACAATCTCTGTATTTTTTCCTCCCTGTGTGGTACAGAGACACCAGTGCTAAAAGAATTGTCTCAAAACCAGCTTTTCAAATGACTCCCAGCTCGACTAGAGAGGTAGTCCCAAGAGATTAAAAACTACTTGCAAACCTTTGCATTCAAGTATGAACATTGGGAACTACCCTTGCTCTCTCGACCCTTTTACCCCAAACTGAATTATTCCCAGGTATTTCACCACTTCTCACTTTTATTTTTTTTCTTTATCATGGCAGATTAGTCTCTTCTGCCCTTCAGACAGCATTTATCACAGATGTGCTTACCATGTCTCATGGAGTCGTTTCTCTGAGATGTGCTTGTCATAAACATCATCACAGGTTAGGAAAAAATAACCTGGAAGGAATTTTTACAAGCTTTTGTACACCACTCTTCAGAGATAGGTTCTTTTCTCCACATGCTGCTTAACTCTTACAAGGTCAGATCAGCCAGATGTGTCCAGACATGCTGGTTCTGGCACTGACCAATCCCTTCCCCATCAGAGGATGGTGGGAGCTGCTTCCCCCTGCCCCAGCTCATAGTGAACTTAGTTAATTGTGGAGTTCAGAGCAGGGCAGGGGATCAGCATCTACTGCTGCTGCTGGAGAAGCCAGTGTTGTTGAAATGGTAGGTGAAAAGCAAGAGACATTTTCTCTCTCTCATGCTGTCTTGTTTTCTTTGAGTTCAAGCTCTGCTGTGTGGCTAATCAAGGGAGGGAGTAGCAGAGAGATCATCTGAACAAACAGAGCCCAATACTTGATTTGGATGATGGTAGTGAAAATGCCTCATCTTGCTTTAGTGGCCAAGTGACCAACCCCTACTGCCCAGCCTTCTGTGCTCCCCGGGCGAGCCACCACCGTGCTCAAAGCCTTTGAGGAGAGCTCCAGTGGGGAGAGGATGAGTGTGTGTGTGTGTGTGTGTGTGTGTGTGTGTGTGTGTGTGCCTGCAGGCAATGAGGGAATGAGCCTGGAAGGAGCTCCTGCAGCGAACGGGGGAGTTTCTCTTTCTGGCAAAAAGTTTGGATTCTTCGCCAAAGCTTGTCACCACCTCCCAAAGCACCGGCCTGCTCTCTCTCCCATGCTGGTATTTGGCTCCTGCCTTCTTTCCTCAGCTGCTGAGAAGTTTCCCCTGGTTTTGGCAAAAGAGAGGAAGCCCTGGCCTGGGGCTTGGCACCCTCCTGAGCTGGAAGGGAAGCTGCTCAGGTGTCCAGGGTGCTTTGGACCTCCCAGCCCTGCTGTCACACACTGTGCCACACAGCTTCTCGGTTCCCATGGGAATGTGAACACCTCCTTGGGTGTTTAAATCCATTTCCTTCTGGCCAGGGCTGGTGTCTGCTCAGCTGCTCTCAGCAGCCCTTGGCCAAGAGGTGCAGGAGCTGCTCAGGAGCAGAACTTGAGGCTGAGGGATGAGCTCAGTGTGGGCTGGAAGTGCTGCTCAGCCCTTAGAGGCAGGGTCTGAGGGGATGAGGGAGCCAGTTTGAGCTCTGTAAACAGGAGGGAACAACTTTCAGTGTTTAAAATTTAGTTAACCTTAGAAGTGAGTATTCTGAATTGTCTTGAGAATTGGATGGAGTTCTGGGTGAGGTTTTTTATTCTTCATAGTAGGAGCTATCGTGAGGTAGGATAAGTTATAAGTGTGTACACTCTCTTTCTTTAGAAAGGACCATACATGGCCTCAGAGAATGAATATAATTTTATTAGTAAATTAAGTATTCTTCCATTTGAAGTATGTTTTTCCTAACCTCTCTCCCCTTGTCACATTAAGGCATTGTTTTTAGCTATTTCAAAACTTATGTATGCATAGATATGGACATTTTCTCTCTCCTTTTCTCCTTTTGTCATTTGGTAATACCGGAGTTACTCTGAGTGAAAATCCTCTGGGAGATATTCCAGGAGGAATGAAAGCGTTTCAATCAAACCAAAAAGTGAATGCAAATCACATTTTGAACAGAGTACAGCTGTCCAGCAGAAACAATGATTTCCCTCCCTGTGTGTATCTTGGTAAAACTGATCTGTGCTCTTCACACAGGGAGGTAATATCAGAAATTTGAAGTTACATATTGTTAGGTTGGGGGGTTTTTCCCTTTGTTTTGTGGAGAAGAGGTATTCCTCATTGAAAATTTTCAGAGGTGCGATCAATACACAGAATGAATTATCTGTTGTTAGTTCTAAACTGCAAACCTGGAGACAGTCCATTTTTGTACTCCAGGGTGCTCTAACGAGCATCATGGCTGAATCATAATAAACATTTGATTTTCCTATCAAAAACATATGGACCCACACAAACAAACATATTTCACTCCACTTCCAGTGTCTTTGACGGCATAAAATTTAAATACCTGAGGCCATTTATAAAGCCGATATAATGCAAAATCCATAGCCAAATCACTAGAATTAAAATATCTAAGCCTTTAAGAAACAGAAAAAAAAGCCAAGCAACATGTAGTGGCATAAATGCTCCATTCCCTTCTTTCCTTATATTCAGAAAGAACTCATAAAAAATCCTCTGCCATCTGCTATATCCCCACCTATAAGGCATGCTTGCAAATTCTTTTGATGTGCAGACCGTTACTTGGGATTAAATTTTCATATATGCATACCAGTCTCTTCTTCCCATTCTGCTTCCACGCTCCTGCCCAGGTACCAGGTGTGCCCAGTTGATGGAGGCCTGCTTTTGTGATGCTCAGTCTTGTGGGCACAGCTGTGGAAGGGCTGGCAGAGCACTGTCTCCTTTCACAGCCACTCAGGGCTGCTGGAGAATATCACTTCCCCCAAAAAACTTGGCTGGAGCTGATCTGCCTGCCCAGAGCAAGAGGGAGGTGGGGAATCCTGGCAGGTTCCTGCTGCTCCCTTAGAAAAGGCTTGCCTCACTTACTGTCCTATCCCCTTTCTCTGTAAGAAATATACATATAAATAAGTGCAATAACTAGCTGTTAGTTGCTGTTGAATCATACTGAATCATTTACCCAAGAAGTACAAGAAAAATTATGATGAAAACCTCCATTATTTAGAGCAGCCTCAATTAAACCATCCTGCTGGCCAGGACTGTGTATTTCTCAGCTGTAAACAGCAGTCATATTTGCAGTTCTGTTCTGCCACGGGAAACTCTTCACTTTGATCTTGTTACAAAAGTTTTTACTCCCCAGATTGCGGGTACAGAAAAGGGAGGACTGCAATCCATAAGGGTACACACACTTGCTGCTAGTTTCTAAATCTTACCTAGGAGGAAGCTTTTTGCTTAAATGCGTCTGAAACCTGACATTTCAAAGCAGAATCTTTTGTAAACTGGAGGGAACTGAAGCTGTTAGACTTGCAATCTGGAAGCTGCTAAATCTACAGAGGATGTACTTCCCAGATTTACAGACAGTCCTCAGAAAGAGAACTGGATTGACCCACTGATGGTGATGGTAGCAGCACCTGGAGATCCTTGGTACCAACACAAGGTAATTGAAAGCCCTTAGAGTTGCAGTTTAAGCTGAAGAAGAGAGGAGAAAGGCTGAGATAGAAAAATGAATTTTTTTCCTCAAGATGACACCAAACCGTAGTGTCAGAGTCAGGTTTTAATCCCAGGTTTTGTGGTTTCTAGCCCAGTGTCCAGTGATGTGTCCTGCTGCCCCCCAACAATTGTGGAATTAATTTCTTTCTATACCTGCATCTCTCGCTCTGCCTATGTAGACACATCTATATTTAACATACAGACAGAGTTCTCTGTATAGATGGATAATTCTCTATTCATTTACTAATTTATCATACATACCACATTCCAAACAATGTAAATATTTAAAATACTTCACTTGAAATGCTATCTGTTTATTTTGCTCTTTTAGAAATAACCAGAATGTCACACACTTTCCCTTCCTGTTTTGGAAAGGAATCCTTTCTTGCCTGCAGAGAAAGAGGCAGCGATATTGAAATTTTCACAAAGAGAGTTTGTCCCCTGAGTGTTCTTGCAGGCATTTGTGCTGAAGAGATGTTAACATAAGCAGCATTTTACATGAAATATATTCCCATTGCTGCTTGATGCTGCAGCTCCCCATGTTTGCCAGCCCTCCAAGGAACCCAAGAACACAAATAAGAAAGGCAGGACTTAATATTTAGATTTTTTTTTTTCCCAAGCAAAAAAAATATCACTTGAAGCTTTTTCTTTTATATGCATAAAGATTTGCTTTGGGATCACTTTAAACAGTTTTTTAGTTCTGTGTGGCCAGAGCAGTCTTTGCTTGTGATGAGGGTCCAGGCAGGTGGGTGCTGACCCACAGCCCTGTGCTATCCCAAGTACAATTCCACTCAAATACCTCACTGTGGGGTGAGCCATCATCCCAAAAGGAGCAGGAGGCTTTTTCATTGTGCCTGGCAGTCAGAAGCTCTCCTTCAGGGACAGGGGAATCTGAGCTTGGGACATTATCCTTCACTGACAGCAGAGTGTTTCCCAGGTGACCCCAGGTGTTATGTAAATGCTGATTTTTATTGCTGTGGGCACGGGAAGAGATTAACCACACCAGCTGGCAAGGGATTTGAAGTGAAGCCTCCTTCCCCACCTCTGATCTCGGATCAAAAGCTCCAGCCCTGCCTGCCATGCCCTGCTCCTGCAGGAGGACGATGCCAGGGGCACCGCGATGCCAGGGCCACCGCAGGGACCCGGCCCCCAGGCACTGCCAGCTCCTGCTGACACCTGCTGTGGGTCAGGGAGGAGGAACAGGAGAAGGAGGAGGAGTAGGAGGAGGTGGGAAATGCAGGGAAGAAGGACAGAAAACACCATACCATGACATGCTTTGCACAGATGTTAAAACCCAGGAGCATCTTTACTAATTGCGGCAAACTTGGCAGAAATTAAGCCTAATAGGCCTCCTTCGTGTGATTGTGTGACTAAACACCAGATGCCCTAAAGGCACAAACTGACAAAGCTGTGGAAATCTTCAATAAAGTGTCTCTGGTCCTTCAGAAAGGTAAAGGATGTCACAGGGCAGCCTCCCCAGAAGACATCCCCCTGAGGATCAGAAGGATGGGGTGGGGATGGAGGTATTGGGGCTTTGTGTTATGAAACCCAGCACCAAAATCAAATCTTATGACAAAGATGCTCTTGAGGGTGCATTTTCATGAAGTCATAATTTTTCTGGAGAAGTGGCAAAGCTCCAAATACTTCCTTCCTATTTTGCTCTCCCAGCACAGCGCTTCTGCCCGCTGTCATGAAAAGAACCGGATACTTTGCAAACGGCCTTGGTGCGTCATGGGATTCATCCAAGAGTGTTGTAAACCACATGGCCCTTCTCTCTCCAGCCTTATCTTTGAAATGTCTCAAGAGACATCTTATTTTTATGACTGCTCAAGGACTGTAAGCCCGAGGAGCTGCTTTTGGGAATGCATATGATCCCTGTCACATCAAATGACTGCATCGTAATGTCAGCGCTGTCTGTGCAACATAAAGTAGCTGCTGAGTCCCAGCTTTCCATCTGCAGTTCCCCAAAATCCAGGATTTTGGGTCTGAAATTCCCATTCCAGCATTTTCAATAATTTGAGACTCTTCATTAAAAGGTCTAATGTGTGATATTTTACTTCCATGTGTTCTGTGGTCAGGAAAACATAAAGAGTTTGCTCTTGAGAAATTTTTATCTGCATTTGTGGTTAATGTGCATGATTGCCTGAGGGAACAGCGTGGTACTGTGCCAATGATTCTTGTTCCAAAGCACAGTAAAACTTTACAATTTTAAATCATTGGCACAATACCTTTTTAGGTTATTTCAGAAATACCAGCTATCAGTTTCAATAAAGTTGCAGCATTTTGTTTTGATCTTTAAATTTATTGCTAGCATGAGAATAGTAATCTGCAATATACCTGCAGGTCAAAATGAAGAAATTAACCTTGTTGGAATGAAACTTTAAAGGTTTTATGCTCTGTTTTAACATGCTACAAAATAGGGATTTGAGATTTTTAAGGCACCATTTTCTGATGGACAAATTCCACGGGAAGACATGTGACTAACATTAATTATCAGGACAAATCTGGGAATTTGAGGATATTCATAATAAGAAAATAAGGAAAAGTTGCTGCACATATGAGTGTAAGTTTGAGGGCTTGTGGCAGCAGTTCTGTGTTTCAGAAGATAAAATCAGAGGGTGTTTCTCCAGGCTGGTTTTGTGAAGCTGACATCTGATTCAGCCTCCTTGACCCCTCAATGGACTTGCATCTGGTGAAGCACATCACTAAGCATCAGAGGAGGAAATAAATACTATTAGTAAAGACATATTCCTCTTTGGTGATGTACACTGTCAGGCTTTTGAATTTGTCCTGGCTCTCCTTGACAAAGAATTAGCTGACAAAAATGATACTGCAATGTCAAGAGATAACTGGTTGATCTCATCCTCCAAACTGCCTCACCTATTTCTCACTGTGAGCTTGGTTACTCATTTCAGACACCCATTTATTTCTGTTTCACAGACCTATATTTTGCTGCCATATGTCCCTGGAAACCTTGACGTCAGAGATGACTACTCTTGTACCTGAGTCCAAATGTTAGAGGTTCATCAAATGTGTCTCTAATGGTTCCTTTTTTTCATGCTGCTACCCAGGGTTTTGGTCCCAAGCTGAAAGAAATATAATCTAGGAAAAGAGAGCAGCCTGGGAGGATGACTGGGCGACTTCACAGGAATACTTATTTTCTGGAATATGAAAACACATTGGTAGTGTAGGAGAAGCAGTAGGCTGAATGACTGGGGTTTTTAATATTAATGACTAAGTGTGTGTCACACCAAAGGTCATTTATTTCATGTACCCCACAACTATGCAAGCCTAAGTCTGCCTGGTGGTGACTAGTGGTGACACTTCTTGTTTGTCTCCATCATCTGAGCTTGTGACTGTGGTGGGAAGGCCTGGGCTCTATGATTTTATTGCTGCTGATGTAATTATTGCACAGCCAATAGTCATGGTTCCCCAGGGCCTGAGGAAATGGCAGTAGGTGGGAGAAGTGGCTTCTAGAACAGTCAGCCCTGTAACCCCTCTGCCTTTCTCACCCACAGACAGCAGGGTTTGGGTGAGCACATTCCTGGTGAAGGAGCTGGAGAATGTTGTCTGGGTTCATAAAGAGCCTCATAGATTTAAAGCAAGACAAAAGGTGAGTTCATTTGTCACCTAAAATTAAAAAAAAAAAAAAAAATTAACCCAAACTCTTGCAACAGTGTTAAAAATAATAAAATAAAAAGCAGGCCTTTATTGAAAGCTTCCAGGTACTCCCATGGTCATGGGCACACCTGGCATCAGCTTTATATAATTTTTATAAGTTTAACAAATAAGCATATCTAAAAAATATTGTTCAATTAGAAGAGCAGTTGGTTAGGTAATTTTCCCCTGGGTTTTGCCCTACTGGAGCTAGTCCAGGGGTTTCTTTGCCCCATTTCTTGTTGTGTCCTCACAGATTCTGGTTGGAAAACAAAATGTCTTTTGGGAGGTTCTCTTCTTGGCAATAAAACAGTAAACAGTATTTCAGAAATATGTTAGAAGGTTAGCTTATTATTCCAAAATCTAAGAGAAAGGGTAGGAAAAGTATCAAGAGCTATATAATGATGTATTAACAGTCTACAAAGCTCCAAATGCATGAAAAATGTATAAAAAGGTAAAATCTTTAGGCATCACACTCACTGAAATTGTAATTTCAAAAAGGAATCCCATAGACACTGAGTCCCTCCAGACAGACCATGGCCAGGAAAAGACTTACAGAACCCCAACATCTCTATCTGAGAAATCTGAGTGGAGAACTTAAAAACAAGCAGGTTTATTAACAAGCCGGGTTTCGTTCTGTCTGGCAAACCAGCCTGTTTGAATCTACCTGCAGTGCAAAGAAATAACAGCATAAAAGTGACCATTTCATCTTGTAACGAGGAACTCTCTGGCAGGAGGTCCCCATCTGATGGGATCCGCTGTTATGTGTCTCTGCCCCGACACAGGGAAAGCTGGTTCTGGGCGGCCGCGATTGCAAAGGATGAGTCTGGACTCTCAAATTCTTGGTCTTCAGTTTATCCACCCAGAGATGATGTGAGAGCAGCTCCTCGTGCCCCGGGAGGCAGTGCCACTGCCTCGGGTCACCTGCCAGCACAGACACAGCAGGGCACAGCTGCAGGTCACCACACACCCAGGCAGGTCATAACCCAGCCCCTGAGGCTGGAATGGAACCAGCCGTGATTTAAGGGACTTGGGTGGGAGAGTCCTGTTACAGAACTGTGCCTGCCACGGTCAGAAGGAAGGAAGGCTTATATCACCCAAATCTAAAGAATCCTCTCCTTCCTGCCTTGGAAGCTGTTTCTTTGCTGTGAATGCTGACTCAGCTGTGCTTTGCTTTCCAGTGCAAGAGACTCTGAACAGCACAAAGTTTCCCAGAAAATGTAATGTCTTCCCCAGAAAATCTCTCTTTTTTTTTTTTTTTTTTTTTTTTTTTTTTTTTAACAGAAGTGTCACCTTCTTACACTGGTATTTCACAACTTTTCTGACACATAAGAAATAAAATTTCTTACAGTCATAGCTGAGCTAGGCTGAGCATGGCCTGAGTCAGACTCTGAGCACCTTCTCTGAGCAGATATTTCTGTATCTTACTGTGGAGATACCACCATACAAGCTGAAAGATGCACCTTATTTCCTTAATCCTGGGAACAGATCCTTATCCTGGAGTTAGGCACTTCTACTGAAATAACTGTATGGACAAATGGGACCTGAGTGAGCAATCCAGGATTTAAAAACAAATACTATTCCATACTAAAATATCCATATCGCATCAATAATTGAATGAAAACAGACTGTAAGAAAGGTGTAAATTCTTTTCCTCAGTTCAGAAAATGTTTCCTTTCCATTTGACTCCTCTGCTGTGATATATTTCATTGCTTTTTTATTAAAAATGCGTTTATTGAAAGTATTTCTATAAGTCTCAGGAGACCTGGCAATCATTTTTATTGGATTGATCAGTTCCACTTGCATACAAATTGCTCTCTTTGAATTGGCTGTTGCAATGCATCTTTTTTATATAAACTGTTCTATTGATTCCGACATAAATAATGGACAGAGTACTTCACATCATAAAAAACATCAGTTTGGGGGATTCTTACCAGAATCTGCTACATACCAGACAACAAGAAACACAAAGCCACAATGCAACAGAAAGGATCTGTGAAACCTTTAGCTTTTAGAGACTTTTCCCTCCTGATTTTGGCAGCTGCCATTTGTCTGTCAATTATGTCCTTAATTTGCACACGTTGCACATGTTTTTACATTCATGAAACATGAATAGGAAAAAAAATTCCCTTCAGCAGATCTAATGTGTCTAATGAGAGAAAAAGAAAGAAGAAAATGGGGGGAAATTGCATTCAGCTGTTCTATATTTGTTTTGAACAATTACATTAGGGGGGGGTTTCTTACCTTATAGGTGTGGCTGCCTCTCTGCTCAAGTTAAGGCACAGCTTTGTGTTCCCAAGAAAATGTTTTCTACCACAAACATACCTGCTGCTCTTGGGATAGCTTGGCCAAACCACAGCTTATTTGGAAATCAGGTGTCTCAATCGTGGAGTGGTTTGCTTCTCAGTCTGCACTTCCTGCCCCTTCATTTCTGAGTCATCACCAGCAATGGAGTTCAGGTTGGTCTCTATTTCTCTTTCCACTTCCATGTATGACCATCCTCCTCACTTTTCCATTTTAATTACTGTCTGGGGTTTAGGTTACTTTTGGTTCTCCAAACTCCCACAGTTACAAACACACTCTTATTTCCTTAGCTGCCAGTCAGGGCTCACTAAGAGGAGCTCAGGAGCAAGGCTGAGCTGGGATTTGCAGACACAAATTGAATTGATGCAGTGGGGTGCAGTTTGTAACAGAGGTTATTGAAAATGGAGGTGTCAGGATGAAAGGGTTTTCCAAGAGAGGATGCTTCTATGCTGTAGGAGATACAACTGCCACGTGTTCTGGGTTTTCTTGATCTTGTCTCATTTTCTGACTGGAAATATCACTCCTTCTGGACTGCTGAACACTGAGAAATTCAGGCCAAATGGGCATGCATGTTTTAGATTTTGTCTGGACAGAGTTTCTGGGCAGAGAAAGAAGGCACGGCTGGTAAATCTGAATCCTAGGCAGATGTTCTGCCCAAGAACAGTGAATCCAAGACACTGAAGATGGATAAAGGCCCATGAACATGCAGTATCCTGCATGGACAGAGGCACTTCTGCTCAGGACATCTCTGGCAGACTTGTGGAAATCCCAGGAAGAGACATTGTTGCAACTGTGGGCGCCAAAAAAGGGTGAAATAAAGATGGGAGAGCATTCACTGTGCTGCTCTCCAGCTAAATTATGTCTTTGGTCTTGTGTTGGCCTTGATTTCCTGCCTTGATTTACACTGAGACCTGGGGCACACTGCTCGGGTGTCCTTGTCCTGCCACGGTGGTGGCCTCCTGTTTGCTGCTGGTCAGCACGTGGAGCACGACTTGGGTGTGCCAACAGCTGCGACATGAGTGCATTTCCTGCACAAAATGGAAGAAAATATAATGCCTCAGGACATGGTAGGGTTTTTATTTTATTAAAAAAAAAAAAAAGTTGGGCAACAGGGGGTGCCCATATTTCCTTAAGACTGCAGAGGAATTGCTTTTTTTCTTTTTTCTTTTTTCTTTTTTTTTTTTTTTTCCCAAGGGGCTGTGTTTCTTTTTGTTATTGGTTTTGTTTTTTTTTTAATTAAGAAAAAAGGGAAAAGAAATGTTCTCACCCATCTGTCAGCAGTCCATTAGCACACAAGTCCTTGGCAGTAGGGAGAAGAAGAGCTTTTACCAGGCTCTGAGGTGGATGGTGGGGCAGAAGCAATGCTGGCTGCCTTGAGGCAGTGGCAATATGTCCTGTGTTTCTTTTTGTTCTTGGTTTTGTTTTTTTTTTTAATTAAGAAAAAAGGGAAAAGAAATGTTCTCACCCATCTGTCAGCAGTCCATTAGCACACAAGTCCTTGGCAGTAGGGAGAAGAAGAGCTTTTACCAGGCTCTGAGGTGGATGGTGGGGCAGAAGCAATGCTGGCTGCCTTGAGGCAGTGGCAATATGTCATGTCATGTTGGAGCCACTCCTTCAGCAATAGCCACTCTGATGCCTCTTGTTCCTCCCTGCCTTCCACTGACTGAAATTTCTCTTAGCATACAATGCAGCGCTGTGGAACAGGTGAGATTCCACATTTCCTAACAATATCTGGTTATTTCCCAAAAAGAAAGGTGCTTTCCAAGAAGACCTCACTATGTGATCTTGAAATGCTTTTGCAGAACTTGCCTGACTGATACTTTGCTTGTCTCACCAGAAATCTGTGATTACATCCTTGTTTCCTCACGCTTTGAGCAGACTCAGGAGCAGCCACAAAGCAGTGGGGCTCCTCCAAGCAGCCCTGGCCAGCTTGCCTCCCTAACATGCTTTAATAACACTTTAGTTGTCCCTGTCCACACTGTGGAAAAATTCTGTGAAAAATGGGAAAGAATGATCAGCTTAAATGATGGTCTACAGTGACAGGATGGGGAAAGTGAAGCTGGTTTTTTTTCTATTTACACTGTGCTCCGTGGAGACAGCAAAGCTCTACCCGGGCTTGCTTGAATAATGAGGCACTAAACAGAGAGCTGCATATCACTTACCAAACAGCTCCTCGCAGAATTCGTGTTAATTATGCCATTCCTTCTGATTAGATTCAGCTGATTTCTCACTCACATGGCTCTGTGGTGCCTTGTGGGAACGGCAATGACACATCCATGCTGGAGCAGTCATTGGATAGCCTGAGAATTCGCCCTGCCCGGCATGGTCATTTTCCTGCAAAACGACACCGGTGCCACGCAGGGAAGGGCTCTGTGTGTGCTCCTGGAAAAGCTGTGGCTGATCTGCAGGGCAGATTGTCAGCAGAGAATAGGCAGAGGGGGAGATCTGCTTCCCAAAGATGTGCACATCCTCCCAGAGCTGGGGTATGGTCGTGAAACTTTATTCTCATCACAGATTTGATGGTGTGAGCACTGGCAATTAGAGCTTTGCCGGCTTTTTATTTTTCACTTTTTGGCTGCAACTGGGCAGGTGACAGATTCCATGGGGCTGGATGGCCATAATCCTGCAGGAAGAAGTTAGGAGGGAAGGGGAACACATTTTCCTGGGAACTCGGCATGGTGACGAGGGAAGTCCATGCTGATTCAGTCAACAGAATATAGAGAGAGTTTTAATCACGAGAAAATGAAATTAAATGTTCAAATGCAGAGCGTTGGATTGGTACCTCCTTCATCTTATTGCCCAGTAGATTTGTGTTTTGTGTAGGGAAGGGAAGGGAAGGGTACCCACTGCTTGGAGCTCACTGTGGAAGTGCTGGCAGTCCTGCTGACTGGCTGGGAAGCAGCACAGCTGCATCATTGCTGTCCTGCTGGTGAAAATCTAATAGCTGGAGTTTCGTGGCTTGCCCAGGTGGGGCTAAGCTGTTAAAACTGTTTGACTTCCACCACTGCGAGCTCAGGGCCCTCTGAATCACACCAAGTAGCAAATTCCATGGTTTTTGTTTCCTCTGACAATGAAGGTTTCACTGGTTACCTCTTCTGAGCCTTTCCTGGTGGGCTCCCACCTTGTTGCAGAGGAACAGGAGAGCAGAGCTCAGCTGTGAGCTCCAGGAGGAGGACTGTGTTCTGCCAGAGATCTTAAACTCCCCTGCTCTCCCAAGGAGTGCTGGTGCTTTGTTTAGAGATCTTCTAGGCCTGTGCCTGGGCACCATGCTGTATTTTCTGTATTTCTGCTTTCAAATAAATTAGTTTGACATAGCTGAGAAGAGAAAACAATGGTAGCATTTGACTTTGGTAGCTTTTAATAGCAGTTCTTTTATGCAAGCAAATACTGATTTCATCCTCTGCCCGTGTACCAACATTTGTCTCTGAAACACTTCAGCTACAGCACCAGAAATGGTGTTTCTCTGTCAACCAAGGCTCACAAGTGCAGTTGTGAGACTCTGCTTCACAACACTGCTAAAAATACAAACGTTTGTGGCGCACACATACTTTGTTTATAATCTCATCACTTCATATATGGCTTCCATTGCAAACTGTGGGATATATCATTTTGTCTCTTACAGTGTAGAAATGGTGTATAAAAATCAGATTGAGCCCTTTATTTACAGTTGTCAAGAACCAGCTGACAGAAAACATCTTCTGCCTGGAGAATGATTACTGCTGGTGTTTCCTGGGTTCCCTCTTCATCAAACAGCGGGAATGTTTCTTGTCTTTAGCATCACATCTGCAATGCTAGTGCCAAGAAAATGTCAATAGCCCCGTTATTATGAATCCCTGCTTTCAAGGATTAATAATTTCACACTTACTCACACACAGGCAAAAGCATCAGAAACTGAAATTTGGCACAAACATTTGTAATCCAAGAGCAAAGTTTAATTCTGCTAAACAATCTCTGCAGTTTTGAGTCTGAGAGAATTCTCAAGGTGCCTGCATTTTATTTTTTTTTCTTCGAGTCAGTTGTTTGGAAATGATACAATCTCACTTGCTATCTGGCAAGAACTCATTTGTATGCCTGAAGCTCTCAGTAGGGAAAAAATTGTGGTTTACTTGGTCATGCTTTCTTGCTTTTCTAATGGAGTTTTCTCTAGATGCCAAGGAAGGGGAGATGGTGAAGTCCAGTTGGTACAATAGAATGCCTCCCTCTCTTCTAAATTTGTCCATTAAATATTCCAGCCACCCCTCATTGTTTAAAACACTTTTATGTGTAGCTGAGTAATATGTGTAAAGAATATTATGCAGGAAAATGAAATTGCATAAAGAAACCAAAACCCCAAGTATCTCCCCAAGCATTGGAATAAAGGAAGTCTAGTTCTCTGTGGGGTTTTTTTGAGTTTGATCAACTTCAGTTTTGCTAAGATATGAACTGCAACTCAAGTTTTCCCTTACAGATAGTCATTTATAGTCTTTCCATTTATAGTCTCTCTTACTCTTTCTCTCCTTCTTGACCTTTCCTTTCTCCCATGTAAATTTTAATTAGCTTTTTCTCTCTCTGTTTCAATGAATTTGGCTGAAATTTGTATCCTTGACAACTTTTCCCCTATTCCTGTTGGATTTTTTTCTTTTTAAATTGGTGAACAGGTTCAAAAAGTATTGCCAGGTCTTATAGTTGCATGTAATTAAAACACACGTACACTGGAAACAGACAAACCTCATTAGCTTGGAAAAGCAGGTATAAAAAAGCCCTCTGGCTCTCTCAGTTTTTGTGTGACATTATCTCAGTTGTCCAAGAATGGCTAATAATCTAAGAACCTGCAGTAATAGTGTGAATTTCTCATCAGTCATTGCCCAATGATCTTTGGGCACCTTTGCAAAATGTAAATAAACCAAAGTGCCAAACATAAGGCAACGTGCCCAGTTTGATTTTATTATGCAACTGGCAAGTTGCTAAATTACAAAAGTGTCGGTGAAGAAAATTTGAACAGATGTTTTTTTGTGGTGATGCACAATTTCATGTCAAAACCCAGAACTTGGTAGCATTCAGAACACCCACACTGTTGTTGTTGATGACAAGGGAATACAGTCCAGTTTAGCTGCTTCCAGAGACCTGACACCCCTCCTTTGCATTTCTGGACTGCTGGCTTAAATAATTCACTCATTCTGAAACCATGCACTTGCTTCCTCCCTCAGTCACCAATCCAAAGCATGAACAAACTTCCTGAAGTTATCACTTCATATTTCAGCTTGTAAAACATGGCATTTCAGGCCTTTTGCACAAGCTGCCTTGGCTGCTGCTCCTGCTCTGGGGCCAGGGCATGACTGGTGTCCGGAATGCAAAATTCAAGTGGAGGAAGTGTCAGGCATTTGATCCTCCTGTCCTTGCACGTAGTGCAGCAATGATCGTCAGCACAGTGGAATATTAAACATTGCAGGCGAGACAGCTTGAGTGGGAAGCCTGTGGTTTCATGAGGAGTGCTCTTCATTCCCTCGTTAAAATGATGCAACTGGGTCAGAAACAACCAAAGTCAGTTCGTGATCAATGTGTTAAAGGCTGCCTACTCTAGTTCTGACAGAAAAGTTACCTTTCTCCAGGGAAAGGGCTGATTAGGCTCTTGAGTAATCTGCACATAGATCATTTCTCCCTTCCCTTCCCTTCCCTTCCCTTCCCTTCCCTTCCCTTCCCTTCCCTTCCCTTCCCTCTTCTCCTTTCCATCCCTCTCCTCTCTTCTCATGCCAGCTTGGAGTTAGAAATATTTCTAAAACCATCAATTGGATTTGGATTGACCTTTGGCCTTCACAACCTCCTGCAAGAGCACCTCATACAAGAAATCTGGGCCAGCCAAGCCCAAACAAAAAATTGTCCCACGCCAAACAACAAATCCACAAGCCTGCAATGAGAAGCTGAATATGTGGAGAACAATATCAGCCTCCACAGTATTTGCTTGGTATAGACCTGCATGCCATGCCAGGTGGGTTCTGTGACAATACAGAGAAACCAGAATGTCACCAGATAACCTCTGGGGGAAAAGCCTGAAAGAAAAACACTGATTGACCAAAGTTCCTGATCACTTTGGCCTCAGTCTGAGTATCCACGTACTTAAACAAGTTGGAGTCTCCTGCCAAGTGGTAACCTTAGAAAGGAAAGACAAAATATGACATTTGAGTGCTGGGTAGGGCTCAAAACCTACAGTAAGTGCCCTATATGGCCTTTCACCTTCCCAGAGAATGCTTTAAGGGCTATTCTGGTGTTAACTGAAACCCCTTGTATGCCTCATACTTTTATTCTGTTGTTAACAGGGACTCCCCATATGCCCAATATTTTTGGTAATGACAAATCCCCTGTTATTATCAGGTCAGGGGAATCTGCCCTGTAAAAATAGCTTTTGCTGCAAGGCTGACAAGACACCTTTAGTGTAATCAAGACAGGTAACTCTAGGCCTGGACAACTGGGAGAAAGTGTAAAAAGTCAAGGCAGTTGTTTAATGGCTGGTAAGTAATTTCTGTGTACATGAAAGACAGATAACAGTGCTCATTTCCTCCAGGACTTTTGCAGCAGGCTGCATCCTCTGTTCTTTCTGCAGAAATCACCCCAAAACCTGTGTGAGACATTCTGCTTGTACATTTTTCCCTGCATGAATTATAATGGTATAAAACTAATGGAATAGAGAGGAGCATCGGGACGTCTGTCATTACTGTCCGTACCAATATGGCAAGCACTAAAAAGCTCCAGCTCCTCAGCAGTGCAGAGAATGAGGGCTGGGTGGATTGTATTTCTGGAACTATTATTACAGAGAGACTTGTAAGAAGGATACACGCTGTGAATGAAATGGGTATGGAATCACAGAGGCTAATGATAGAAAAAGGCCATTTATGTCAACTGCTGCATTTCCCTGCTGCTGTTCCCAATGAGAGATGGTGTATTTTTAGTGCTTTGTCCAGTCTGATTTCATATGTAAATATAAAGATTGTCATCCATAAAAGATCCTGAAATAGTTTTGTTCTAGTTCTGTCGTTCCTCTTCCTTCCCTCTTCCCCTCCTTAATTTCTTATTCAGGTTAAATGAGAGCAGGAAAGACAGCTGTACATTTTTTCCCCCTTTCTGTTCTCTCTTCTTTCTACTGTTTGACCCTCTTCATAGGATTTATCTGACCTGATTTTTAAAAAATTGCATTTGGACATTTGAATTTTATACGCTCTTCTATCACAGGGTTCAGCTTGACAGGAAACAACCTACTTGCAAAAAACCCTGGAAAACAAATAATAAACAAGCAGTGATTTCTGCTCAGACAGGAACTGAACTGAAGCTTTGCATCTGCTTTCTTGTGTTCTGTGTCTGACATAATCTTATGAGTTGTCGAGGGTTTACTCACTGCCCACCTGTCCAGCATTCCAGCACAGTGAGCCAGGGTGTGTTTTAAATTGAAATCAAGCACAGACCATGCCACAAAAGAACAAGTGATGTCACCATGAAATAAAACCTTTTTTTTTGGTATAGACAGACAGCTCCCCTTTCATATTTGGGGGTACTATTTCCCTTCTTTGACTTTGCAGCCTTAGACAGTTACATCTCAAGTAGATATAAACTGGTATGGCACAGCTTTCAGCAAATGAAGTTTTTGGCTTGCAAGTGATCTGTGTTAAGAGAGAAACTTGTCCTCAGTGGTTTGTCACTGCACGTGCCAGCAAGTCAAGTGGAGAGGCTGAGGGAGCTGCACCTGAGCTGCTGCTGTCTTGAGTGGATGGCCCTCAGCAAACCCTGTCTTTGATCCATGTGCAGTCACATCTCTTGCGCTGAATCTGGTGAGCATTAATACCTTTGAATCAGTGAAACAGTGGAGAAATTAATGGCCTCTTTGTTCCTCATGGGAGAAACCCATCTAAATGGTAGCCTGAATGGGAACACAGAGAACAAAAAGACGTAAGGACTGAATTAATACCAGCTGAGTGTGCATGCCCTGTCTGCAGGAAAAGAAATAGAGAGAGATGGAAAATGAGGACACACCAGAAAATTACTTGTCATCTGCTGTTCAGATAAAGCTGTGGAGAGAGAGAGACACCAGGGGAAAAAAGAAGTTCTGTTATGGATTGTGTTGGCTGAAAAGAGTCTTGAAATAGAAACTGTGTCCTATTGTCCGTCCATGCTGAGTTCAGGGAAATAGGGCTCCTGCCATCCTTTTTCAATAATAAGCCTTGCACAAAGCACCCAGCTCCAGCACTGGCTTCTTTTCCCAATAGAAACAACCCTCAAGGTATTCAATACTGGCTAACTGCTGTGGTTGCTTTGAGGGAAGAAAAAAAGAAAGGTGCTTTTTTTCAGAAGAAAGAGAGGTGAAGCTAAATGTACTTACCTAATCCATGTTACCCCTCAGTAACATGGCTACCACATCCCATGACTTTGGGAAGTCCTCCCAGAAGCTGCTGAGAGCAAAAGAAGCCTCAGCCCTTACTCCAACTTATTCCTGATTTACTCCAGGGAGAGAAGAACAATATCCAAGAGGTTCTGAATTTATAGCTGCCTTATTTTGTAAGTAGTTCTTCATGTTTGTGACATTATTTCTGTATCGACAGTGAAATAGTCACTTTACACATTTATTTCTAATAGAAAACTCACTGGTAGTCATGTTCAGGCAATCTGAAAAATCACATCTGTGTCTTAGCAACAGAAAGCAACTGAAAACTGAAAAATGGCCAGCAATAACCTCGCGCTGCTGTCCTTCCACTGCCACAAGAGAAGTGAATGATATTAAAATCAGTGCAGATTTGGGAAATGGCATTAATTTTTTCATGTAATACTTACTGGCCCAACTTTTAGGATAGCTTGATTTTTATTTTTCATCATCATCTATCATACCTTACAACCTTCCCTCTCAACTTGCTGTTGCATGTTGGGCTTTCTGAGTATGGTCTTTGGGTTTTACCAGTGACCTTCCCAAGAAATGTGGGTTTTGCTGCTTTCCTCCCATTGCAAATCCCATTGCAATTACAGAAACTGAGTCCTTCAGTCTTTAAAAAAGTTCTGTCTGTAACAAGTTGCTTTTTTTTCTTATTTTAAAATTAATTTTTAGCCATTCACTTCACAGCCACTGTGTTCCATTTAGTCTTCTATCACAAAACAACCAACATTTTGATTTCTTCAGTGTACTTGTGTTTCCATGGTGAAGGGAATATGATCATCTTTTCTTGTGGCTTTACAGATTTGAATGGCATAAACTATGGATAAGCTTTTTAATCTTCTAAAATGTTTTGGGTTTTTTGCCTTAAGTCTTTTTTGTTCAAGTTAAATACCATTTATAATCAGGTGATTATTAGATATCAGCACTTCAAGGCCAACAAAACTAGTGGTCTGACTTCCAGAAAAATTCACTCAATTACCTTTACCTGGGTGCAACATCTTGTATTTGCCTAAAGCATCTCCTCCAGAAAGGCACCTGGGCTTGAGATAAAGGATTCACCTCTTCATGTGGTAGTTTGGAAAATAATTAATCATTCTCTTAGAACACTGTGCCTTATTTCTCATTTGAATTTTCCCAGATTTAACCCCCAGATATTGATTCATGTTTGCTTTCTGCTTGATTAAAGTACATAAGGTACTTATAATAAAGAAGTATTCGATCTTTCCTTTGACAGCCTAAACATATGGAGCTCTTCAAGTCTCTTGCTTGGTGCTCTTCCTGAACCAAATCAGGGAAATGAATTATGCTGCACTCAGTGTCCTACAAGGGAAACAATGGGAGCGTGTTTGGCACAGAAACATTGCGCTGGGGCTCGGAAGAGGAGGAAAAAGAGGAGGGAGAGGAGGTTAGGCAGGGCAGGAGACAGACATTCCCATGTGAGCTGCACAGAAATCATCAGGGCATGACCCCAGGTGCCTGCTTGTGCCACTGCTCTGCAGTTTCTCACCTGCTGTTCTGGAGAAGTGGTGAGGACCAGTGCCTGGCCTTTAGCTGTCTGCATCAGCCTGGCTTGGACCCCAACAAATCCTGAAACTCACCTGGCAGGGACAGGATCCAGATTTCTCTGCAACATGAGTGAGTGATCAGACAAAAGCATTTAGTCTTCATCATAATCTGCTTTAGATAGAATAAAGAGACCGAGCTAGGGAGAAAAAATAGTTTTTGTTTCATTATTTGAAAGGGATATTTTGGCAGTCATGGATTGGAGAGAATAAAAATCATCCAGTTCCAACCCCCTGCCACAGGCAGGGACACCTTTCACTAGACCAGGTTGCTCAAAGCCCTGTCCAACCTGGCCTGGAACACTCCAAGGACAAGGCACCCACAATTTCTCTGGGATACAACCTATAACATAAAACATATTTGGAAGAGTATCAAACGTCTGTCTGTGTCCTCATACCAAAACAGCATCATTGAAAAAAATATTAAGTTGACAACACTATCTCATTTCTATATATTCTATATCTGCTTGAGTATTTTTAAGTAGGTGCAGTTTTTTAATACATATTTGAGTTTTATATGTTTAAACAGGTAAAGTTAATATTTATTTTTAGCTTTTAAAAATGTATAGAAAACACAAAATTAAGGACAAGATTAATGCACAGCATACAGTTCCCAAAGATCATCATAAAAAGCTGCTCCAAGGAAAGTATATTAGGGTGATTTGGCCCAAGTTACAGGTTTAAGATTACAATATTAAACTTTTAAATACCACATTGCCAGGTCTGATATAGCTGGTGTGGGGTTAATCCTGTGTCCTTGTAGAATTTTAATGCAAAACAAAAAATGAGCTTGGTGAGCCTAGGCAAATACCTTGAAGCATATGAGATTTTTCCAAGCTGGGCCAACTTGTTTTTTCTGGGTTGTATTTTACGTCAGCTGCACCACATGAAATGTATAAATGCATGGAAAACTATAAAAATTGCCAAGACTGATGTGATAATCTATTCTTCTTAACTGTTGTGAACGCTTCCTATGTCTTGCATTTTGTTAAAGTGGATATATTTATTGTAAGCCCAGTGATTTGGCACTTCAGAGGTAAAAAGCTCTTTACTCCCATCCATAGGTAAAAAAGGAAAGAACAAGCACAGCACTGCTTTTTAACTAACTGTAAGCACAAAAATGCTTCAGACAGGAGAGGTCTCCTCTATCAAGTAGTGGTAACCAGGGGAGGACGTGCAGCTCCCATTTCCAGAGAGCTGCTCTCCAGGGTTTTTCCTGCTGCACAGCACAGAGATGATCAATTTGTGCTCACCCACAGCAGGTGAACAATTGTAGTTTGCCAACTCCAAGAACACCACCTTGCACCTTTCCTCCTCCTCTTCTCATGCCATACCCTGCCCCATTCCTGCCTGCATGGTCCTGACCCTTTGTTTCTTCTCTTCAGTTAACTCAGCTCCTTTGGTCAGGAAACAGCTACACTTTTTTTTTTCTTTTTAACAAGTTATTTTTCTGCCTGGCCAGGGAACTGCACAATGAGTCCAACAAGCCCTGGAGCTGATGCATTGATGCCTTGTTATGAGTCTGGGCTCCTGGCTCCCCTTTCCTAGGGAGCAGCCATCTCTCACTGCCCCTCAACACTGCAGCCCAAAAATCCACAGAGTAGCAGGGCAATGCCTGCTGAGCCTGCAGCCTGATGTAGGATGTGGCAACAGCTGCTTGAGGAATTTAGAAAAGCACTGGAAGTTTCTCCTGAGGATGCTACCCCACATAGTCTCTCCATAGTGGGTGTCATGAAATGCATCCCAGCAGGCTTGGCCTTGGGGACTCCTACGACAGCGCAGTACCTGAGGTGTCAAAGCACCTGGTTGCCAAATGAGGAAAAAATCCCAGACAGATCTGTAAATCTTGCAGCCAGGAGCTCCAAGGAGAATGGTGTCCTTTGCTCCCCTTGCTGGTGAATGAAGGAAAAGCCCAGCACAGTACCTGAGGTGTCAAAGCACCCAGCTGAGGAAAAATGAGGAAAAAATCCCAGACAGATCCCATACAGATCTGTAAATCTTGCAGCCAGGAGCTCCAAGGAGAATGGTGTCCTTTGCTCCCCTTGCTGGTGAATGAAGGAAAAGCCCAAATGCAGAGACCTCACACAGGCAAAGTGTGGTGGGCTGGGAGCACTGGGGAAACATCACAGCTCCCAAAGGATGGCAGAGGGGTACAGGAACCTCCTGGGGTGGAAGAGCTTCTTTCTAAGCAGTGGTAAGCCCATACAAGCTTCCTACACACACTAAACACTGGAAGAGCTGGCCTCTGGGAAGGGGGAATGAGGGGCAAAGGATGTGCTGTGCTTTGGTTTGTGGGAGATGGGACATGCACATGGACGATGTGGAGGAGTTGCATTCACCTGCTGGGCATCCACACATAGGAAGTGTGACATTAAGTTAACTCAGACTGCTGCCAAAGGTGTTCCTGGTGTTCATGGGTACAGAGTGGCTATGCTTTCCCAAGCTGATGCTTCTTCCCTTTTTCTCCCCTCTTAAAAGCTGTTTTCCTTGCTTGTGAGACGGGAAAAGCTGCTTATTCAGGACATAGTAGAAGGAGCAGCTGCCTGCAAGGCTCAGCTTTGGAGATTGGATGGATTCTTCTCAGAAGAGCCCTCATGTTTGACATGGTCAGGTGTTGTCTCCCACAATTTGCTGCACTATTGTGTCCTCCTACGCATGTGGGGCCTGACTTCTGCTCTTCCCCTTTATGAATTTAAATCGAAATAGCATGTGCCAAGTTCAACAAGAGCTTAATAGATTCTTTATTGCTGGGGATTTTTGATACCAGATCAGTCAGATGTCTCTTGGGTGTGGAGAGTCAAGCCTTCGGGAAAATAATAGACCAATGATTCCTGAGAAATCATCCAGCCTTTGTTTCTGCTTTTCTTTGTTGATTTCTGAAGAGAGCAAAATCTGGAGGAAAATTATGGTAATATATAAACTCTGCCCAATAAATGTTTGATATAGTGTTTTGCAAACCTTGCAAAGCTTTTCAAGACTGCTAGATACTCTACTACTGCTATCTGGGAAAATATAGGCTTTCTTCATTATTTCAGTGTTACCTCATTACTTCATTATTACTTCATATTACTTCATGTATTACATTGGAATAAACCTGAATGCATGTACACCAAAGATCAGAAATCAGACTGTTGGCACTGACTCAGACAGTTTTCAGTACCAATTTACTCTTAGAATGAAAGTTTATGGTTTCATGCTTTGGTCTTTTCAGTGCCCCAGATTGAATTGTGACCAATCACCCTCCTAGTTCATTAAGAAACACACAAAATCCCTTCCACTGAATATTCTTTCTTTCCCCCTCTTACTAATGTGACCCTTTAAAAAGTGCTGAAATCTAGAAAGCAGAAAAAACATAATATCAAATTTTAAGCCATTCATACCAACCCTGTTAGAAATGTTTTGTGTATCCAAAGGCATGTAGAAGTTGCAGTCTTTGGACTGGTGTTCATTAGTGGTTTCAGAGGCCCCACTTTCTTTGGCCTGGACTTGAAAAGATACAGTCTGGGTACAATAATCACTTTATTGGGACTGAACAGGACACCTTGAGTCCCTTGTGACTCTTCCTGTTGAAGTCAGTGGGTGGCACAGGGGCTTTGCTCCCCTTTGCAAGCAGGACGAAAGATGAGTGTCTTCCCCATGAGGCAATCCAAGAAGTCCTTCTCAAAACACCCATTACTGGGTATGAAAAGACCAGGCGTTAAATTCATCCCCACCAGCGTGACTCTTGAAGGGAAATGTGCAATGCTGCTCTGGATGAGACATCCACGAATTCACTAAATTCAATAGCTCAAACACCTTCTGCCCGCGCTCACTCTGCTCGCTTCCAGTTGGCTCCTCCAGCACGGCTTTGCAGCAAGCCAGATATTTCATTTACAACACAGAGGTGTATGCCTGAACATATTTTCAGGCCAGGAGGGGATTTTGGCTGGAGAGATTTTTTTTTTTTTTCTGGAACAAGGAGTTAGAAAATTCCTGCCTGCAGTTGGCAGAGGTGGCTTGGGATGGGTTAAGGTGCCAATTCAGCTGTGCTCAGCCTCTGACGGGTGCAGGCAAGTGCTTTGCTGAGAGGGTTTCTGGGTCACCTCTGAGGTGTGCCCTGCTTGCAAAGAGACTGTGAATCTCCCAGGAAGAAGTGGGGATGCATGCAAGCTGCTGAATGTATGAAACAAAGCATCTGATTGAAGTGCCAGAATGAGAAAGAACTATGTTTTTCAGAAAGAAATTTTTTCTCTGTCCTGGATATTTCTGGGTTGTTTTTTGGTTTTGGTGGGGGTTTTTTTTTTTGTTTTGTTTTTTTTTCCCTTCTTTTTCTTTTTTTTTTTTTTTTTTTTTTTTTCTTTTTCTCTTTTCCTTAAACTGTATAGGAAATGAGAGAAGAGTGTGATGTGTTTCTTACTGATGTTAAGTTCGGCTTGTGGATGAAAAGCTGGCCCAGGTTCCAGCTTTCACAGCAGGTTTGAGAAGTCTGTATCTCATGCTATTAAAAGTGACTGAATCTTGAAGGTTTATCTCAATTTCACATAAATTTGAATAACCCAGAAATTTAAATCAAATTGCAACAAAAATTTAAAGAGGTTTTTGATTCATGGGAAGTTCTGTTTATAGAATCATTTCCAAGCAGATTCCAGCTCGAGTTGTTCAATTTTCATTTTGCAAGTATTTTTAAGAGATTCTCCCTGCTTGTTTCCTGGTTAATAATTGCCTTTCCAGTGGACAGAAGACCCAGCTGAGGATACTGTGGACCCACAAGTACAGCCATAGTATTTGAGGGCATTCAGACCTAGACTTCTGTCCTGGCTCATATGCAGAACAGAGATCTGGACTCAAATTTCAAGAAACCCAGAAGTCCTGAGGTGCCCATATATATGTTTTGGATTTATGCTGAAGTTCAGTTTTACAGGAACAGTAAATGAACTAAAGCAAGGAAGGGAAGTGTTACCAAAATCAACTTTCAGGAAGGCACTATTAGCTTCTTCTGTGAACAGAGCCAAAAAAAGAAATGTATTTTAAACTACCATCACTTTTCCCCTCCCCTTATCCATCACATTCCTTTATTATTCTCTTATAATCTCTTTAAACTTATATATGACTCAAAAATAATATTTGGTAAGCACACTCATATTCTTTTCATCAATATTTTATTTTGAAACATGTTGAAGAGTTGTGTTGTACAATAAAAAATGTCTCTCTCTCTAAACATCATTTTCTAATGGGCTTTTTTATGTCCCATAAAATCTGCTAATTTTTACTTGTCCTCTCTTGTCAATGAAACAAACTATTATTTCTTTCTGCAGATCCAAAGTGCAAACAAGAATGTCTGGAGTATCAAGAGTAATGATGTACAAAGTCCCTTCTGGCCCCAGCTTCTATTGAAAAATAATTGGATGAATTGGTGATGCTTACATTTCATCTGGCCTGCCACTGTGAGTAATTCCATGGTGCCTCCTTGGCCAAAGTTCAGCCATTTAAGCACTTGGTGAAAATCTGTTTGGATGGACTGGGGGTAGGAACGTGACAGATAACAGCAGAGGAAGAGTGAAAGCTCTTTGGAATCGTGTTGCATATGTTGTCACAGCATCTAACCCTGTGCAAGAGGCATCCTGGTTGTGACTTCAAGTTTCTGCCACAGTGTGAATAACAAACGATGGGGATGTTAACCATAAAAGTCAAGCTGGCCTGGATACAAGCTGCAATGTGATGGGCAAGGGAATTCAGATGGTGGAATAGGCCCTTGTGTGGTATAAATTATTGTGGTACCATGTGATGTCAATGGAGTTATGATTTACCCAAAGAAATGCCTCTTTGCCTTGCCAAGAAATCATTATATGGGCTGTCACCTCTCAGAATGGATTAATGAACCAGAACTAAATAGATGCCAGCTTGCCAGTGCTCTTATTGGGGTCATAATTTGCTACAAAATTTTAATAGGAAACAATTCATAGAAAAATTATTTTGTTTTCTTCCAAATCTCTCAGACAGCAATTCTAAAATGTGTGTGTTTCCTTTTGTCTTTAGTTCATTTGTTTTCAGTAACTTTTTCTTCCTTTTGATGCCTTAAGTTTTAGCTTTCATATTTTCCAGATTCTGTACTGCATTAGTATAGAACTCTGAATTTCATATAAAGTGTTAGCAAGTTCTGTTCACAGTTTAATTAGACCAAACAATCCTTTTCCAGCCTGAGAACCAAGGACACTGTTGCAGCTTCAGGCCCAAAAAGTGCAAACATCAGTGAATTAAGGAGAGCAGACTGGGAGGATGGGACTGCATAACCTGGAGCTGTAATTGGACAATTAACGCAAATATGTAAATGGACCAAAACTTACAAAAGTGTGAAAAGGTCTGACCCAGGAGCCCATCTTGGGTGTAGCCTCAGCCAGGTTCTTGTACTGCCCAAGGTGTATCCTTTGAAGGCCTTTTCAATAAATCCCTACTTTATTCCTGTAACACTGTCCAGCCTCTGTTCCAGGCAGCCTCTCAAGGCATCACTTCCTGCCTTAATGTTGATGGGTTTTGGAAGGTTTTGTCAGATTTTCCCAGATTTGTAGATGATCAGAGAAGAAAGAGATTTGGGAGAGGACAGATGCTCCACAGGGGTGGTCACAGGGAAGTGAGAGCAGGGTTGATTGATGCTGTGAGGTGGGGACTGCTGGGATTCCTGGTGGGGTCATTATTCCAAACCCCTTTGCACAGGCAGCTCTTGGGCTGATTTCTCCTGGGTCTGGGCAGTCCAGGCTGCAACCTGGGAGGGAGAGAGAGGGAATAACAAACAGCAGCAGTTCCCCAGGCCTTCCCACCGAGTGATGAAGTGAGAGGCTGAACTTTAGAAGGAGGAGGAGGTGACTTCTTCCTCCTGCTCTTTGGAAGATAAGGGTGAAGAACCATGTGTGAGGTGGAACCAGCTCCTTGTTTGTCTTGAGCAGGCACTTATTTCCATGTGAATAGTTGCATTTGAACAATGGTTTTGTGTTGTTATCTTAACTCTGTACCTTCTCTGTGATTTCTTAGGGGCAGCTCCTAGCAGTACTGACTCCTTCTTCTTACACACAGCCAACTAACTCTAACTTCTCGACCAGCCAACCTACTCTTTTACAATACCCATCCTAATTGGACCTAGCTGTGGCCTATTAAGGGCAGGCCTGCCCCTAATTCTTGGTAATTAGTGCAGTTGTAACTCCTTTGGGGTGAAATTACCTTCATCACTATCTCAATTCTCCTACATTCCATCTGTCCACAGTTTTGGGATTTTTTTTTTTTTGGTAGCTTGGAGTTTGTTTATTTTTTAACAAAGCCTCCCATAATGAAGTATCCCATGGTGACAGCACATCAGCCAGCAAGTGCACCCCTCAAGGGATGTGAGGCACCAAGCTTTGCCTGTTCATGCCTAAGGTGTGCATGCAAGGCTGACAGACACAGCCTGGTATGTGCTTTCTCAGGGCAGCCTGAAAAGGTGGGGGCTTGACTTCACCCTGGCAGCGTGGCAACTACAAAAAGGGAAGTAGGAGGGCTGGAAAGGATAAGTCTTCTTTGGAGTGGAGCCTTCTCAGACAGCCCCATGACTTCATATGAAGTTGTCACATGCCGAGTCATTATTTTGGACAGAAACACAGCCCAGGCAAAGTCGTGGTCTGAGCTCTAGACACGCAAATGGGTATCTGAACTTTCCTCTGTACCCAAATAAATTACTACATTAACCCAACACAGACACACAAAAACTTAACCCTAATGATTCAGAGTGGGTAATTCAGGGATTAACTAGAAGGATCTCTGGTCATTTTAAGGTGCTCCCTATCAAGCACACAAATCCAAATTATATTCCTATTCTGGTAACTTCTAACATAGAGGTGAACCCACACTCCATGTGACTTCAAATGCAATTAGAATCATAAAATAGCAGGTTGGAAAGGACCTCAAGGTTCTCTGGTCTAACCTCTCTTGGTAAAAGCACAGTCTAGACAAGACAGCCCAGCAGCCTCCCCAGCTTGAAAGTGTCCAATTCACCACTTCCCTGGGCAGATCATTTCAATGTCTGATTGCTCACATTGTAAAAATTTTTCTCTTGTTTGTAATCCAAATGTCTCCAGGAGTAACTTGTACCCATTACCCCTTGTCTCTTCCACATGGAAAATGGAGTTCTCATCCTCTTTGTAGCCACCCTTTAAATACGGGAACAAAATATTTAATGGCTGCTGCCTTTCAGCAATGTACTGCATTCTGACTAATTGAGATTCTTCTGTCCTTTCTTCATAAAGCATCTCTTGTTTCCTTTCTTTAACAGGAAACAAAAATGTTTCCTGTTAAAGGTTCTTTCCCTGCAAGTTCATCTATGGACACTTTCCAGATAATAATCTGTGAAGCATCTTGGGATTTCCTCAAATCCCATGATTACATGGATTTCTGCACTGGTCTGGGGGATTGGGGATGATGTTTTCTTCAGGAAGAGACCAAACTTTTATCAAAACAGGATAACTGCAGGGGCTGACCAATTTGGGGCTGAGGAGCTCCCAGAGGAGGAGACAGTCCCACTGTTAGAAGCCAGGGTGTGGAAGGATGTGTAAAGGTAGCAGCCAGGTGGTTTATGTTCTTGTTTATTCTATATGGGAGCTGTAAAGAAATGGGATAGTGTGTCTTGGCACGGAATGAATAAGGAAGTTGAAAATGTGATTTTGGGGTGGGGAAAGAGCTCGCAACAATGAGGTTGTAAAAACAACTCCCATAAAATATATCTTGGTCAAGTTCAGTTCTGCTTTTTGTGAAATTAGAGAGAGCTGATCTTACAAAAACAAGTGCTTGTTGAGGTTGCTGTTGTATGGAATTGGCGTGTGCTGTTTTTCTAGCAGACTCTCTTCACTGTCATCAGAGTGCAATTTCTCTAGAGTCGCTGTGGGATGCAACAGATTTCTTGGAAAAGAAGGTTGTGTTGACACCCACAGGCTAGTAATGTTTTCACAAGAAGGAACATGACTTTACATTCGACTCTCTTGAAAAGAGATTAGCAACACTGTGATTTATAAGAATTGCCAGGATTTGAGGTTGCTTTTTCTCCCCTCTCTCTGAATCTAAGCTCCAGCAGGTAGGTGTTAAGTGAGTGAAGCATTTCTGGCAAGATTTATGTGCCCATACAGTAGAATGGGAGTGAAATCTGACAGTCTAAAGGAGGGGGAGCAACTGACAAATCGAGGGGGTGGAAAAGGCAGAATTGGCTTGGATTTTTTCTTTCCTTTTCCTTTGCAGTCAAAACCCTTTGAGACTCTTCACTCTTAGGTTGAAAATTTCCTTTGCACAGACATTTCCCTCCCTTGTCCTTTTGTTCTAGCAGTAAATATGGGTCCACAGCATGTACATGGAAAGCAGGCACAGCCAAGGCTAAGTCTCCCTGAAATAATGTCTTTCCTAGAAACAGATGACAAACATTTTCCCCAGAAATGAGATATCTCCAGTGATGAAGTTCTCCTAGCAGAAAGAAGCCCTTTCTCACCATGGAGCTTCTCAGTTAAGTAAACAGAACTAAAAGACAGTGTGTCCTCATACAGGAGGGTGTTCCAGCCTAAGTAGCAACAAAAGCCTTTTCAGAAAGATCTACCACCCTCCTGTTTGGTTGTGTGGATCAAATGGGTGCTGAACAGCCCATGATTGCTTTTGCAGGACCATGGTGGTCAGCAGCTCCAGGACTTCTTGGCTGTTAAATGGGGAGCAATCTAGAGGTGTAAGATAGTTGATATAGTTTGTAAAATCCCCAGAAGCTCAAGACTTGATGAATAACAGATTACAAAAACCAAAATGAATAGTTCCATTAGCCCCACGATTCCTACTGAGCAGTACTATAGGAATACAAAATACGGAAAGAGTTCAGATGATAATGGCATTCTTCTGGCTGCAAAAAAGGAGCATTTTCAAAGACTAAACTACTGAATATATATTTAAATATCAGAACTTAATCTTAAATTTATTTCTGAAACTGAATCTGAAAGACATAACCTGAGCCGTGGGTGAAAATAGAGGGAGAAAAAAGCCACACTTGCTAATTGAGTCTTGCTTTTATAGCCCATGGAAAAATATAGACACATGGATAATGGACAATCTACTATCTGAACAAAATCCAAATGTGCAGTTATGCCTAGGCTCCAACAAATTTGGAGTGTCCATTGGCCACAGAAACCCATCACCTCACTCATCAGAATAATATAAAGGACTTCAGAGTAATATACATAAAAAGGACTTCAGAGGAAACACTTTGACTCATGTGGTGTCTTTTATATTGAAGGTACATCACAAAGAAATTTGCCACGAGTCCTAAAAAAACCCCACTGCTACAGCCTGTGTGTTTGTGAGGTGACTGGAGTGACCTCCTGCTTGGGACTACTTCTGAGAAAAACAGTGAGTACAATTCATCTGGAATCTTCTGTATTTCTGCTCTTCTGTGACAGTCTTTAAGGATTTGAAAACATCCTGCTCCTCGGTGAGAACAACTTGAGATTTTTTGAAGCTTCACTGGAAAATGAGAAAGACTAAAAAAGAAAAAATTGTGGTTTTTCTGATCTGCCAGTCACCTAAGGATGAAATGGAGAAGATATCAGGACCAAGTTCTGATAACACTGACTGGTCACTCAATAAAACATCGTCAGTGGGAGACCATGAACTTGCTCCATCCTAAGATATGATTGCTGTTTTGGCACTGTGGAGGACAGTGTGGCCAGGTTCAGATCCCTGTGTAGACAAAAAGCTCAGTTTTGCTATGTCAGTGACCTAACCACTGGTGTCTTGGCTAAGCTGAGCTGTTCTCCTTCTTTGGATGCAAACACTTTTTCTGATGAAAGCTTAAGCAAAACTGGTTTGTTTCTAAAAAAGATTTATGTTCTGACAAATCAACATCTTCCAATTAAAAAAAAAGTGTGTATCACTGGAAAATTCCCATTTAGCACCACTGATGAGTAAAAAGTTTTGCTTTACAGATGGAGTTAATAATAGTTTATAAGCTAAAGTGAAAAGGATTTTGGGTGAGCTTCCTAAAGAGGAAGTGAGTCACTGTCTCGGCAGGAAAAGTGTTCCAGATAGGCAGGGCTGGACAAGTTACAAGACACCCCCCAACTGTGTGGAGTCACAGGGAGTGGACTAGGGATTATTGCATCCCAGATTGCAGAAAACCAGGAATTAGTAGGGGGCCTTGAATTCCCCCAGCCCATGTGTCTCTAGGTATGGTCTTCTCCCATCTCCCAGCTCAGAGCAGCTCAACTGAGTCATCCCGGGGAAGGCGTAAGAGCTGAGGAAGAAGCAGGTGTTGCAGAGGGGTGGGTGATTCAGTGGATGGTGTTATTCCTACTGAGTCAATGCTAAAGCAGTTTGTAAGCAGGAAGTTGGGGACACTGTGTGGCTACAAGATCTGCTTTCTAAATCCAGTGACATTCAAGGAGTCTGCGGTTCCCTCAGTATGTTTTCCACAGGGTGAGTTGCTTTTAGTTGTTCTTGGGCACAGCATTTTCAAAAGCAAAAACTAGAGAGGCATTTTTAAGGTGTCTGTCAGTGGAATTTACAATCTTGACAGCCCAGGTCAGTTTTGATGATGGTATTTCTACATTAAGAAGGCATTTTTGTAAAACAGAGTCCTATATTCTTGAGACTGGTTTTGCAACCCTCCCACTGGTTCCTGGAGTGTCTGGGTTGAACCTTTACATGGAATTCATCTTAATGAGAACTCTGTATATTTTGTATTCTGCAGAGCACCAGGAATGGTGCTGGCATTCCTCAGGTGTACTTAGTGACCACGAAAAGCAAGTTCTCCATGGCCACCATGCCCTTTGAGGTGCCAATATTGTCTTACAGAAGGAAGGTGGAGCTGCTGCATCTCCTCTGACTTGCTTAACTCATTGAAAATGTTAGAGAACATGTCCTGTAATGTTCTAAAATTCTCGAGTAATTTAACTTTCCAGAGAAGAGATGACATTTCACTTTCTCCATGTGTATACACAAGTCAAAACTGCACACACTGTACAGCACAGAGGAAGAGATTTAGATCTTTGAAGTCACTGCTGTTTCCTCTGTCCTTTTTGCATTTGGGTGTCTCTGTTCTCTGGGTGGAAACATTACAGGTTTGGAAGTTGGGTTATTTTTCCTTCCACTCTTCAGTAATTCAGCACTTAGTCCTTCTGTTTCCTTTTACTCCATGGAATTTCTACTTGTTTTTTTAATTTGATAGCATATTTCTCTCTGGTAAAGAAGAGGGAAAATGAAAATATAATACTGAATTTCATAAGAACATCCCCAGGCTCTGGTCCATATGGAGCCTGGGAGGATGGCAGATATTTCTGTGCATCTCTGCAATGTGATTAAATGGTCCAGAGGTCTGGGTTGGCAGAGGTGGCCTTCCAACTTCTTGTGCAGAGAGCAATTTCTGGGGAAACCACACTTTCTGGAGACAAAAACTCACTTAGCCAACCATTCCCTCTGAGGCTGAGGAAAATGAAATGAGCAGTTTTCCTTAACTCATGTTTGACATTTGTACTTACTGTTTTCCACCTATTTTATCAAGCACTTCTCTTATGTTTTTTTTTGGCTGAACTTTCCATCCATTTCTCCTCTGCCATCTCTTCTTCCTTCACAGAGGTCTGGGTGCCCACAGGAGCTCAGTGGAGTAAGATTTAGAGAGCAGATTTCAGATGGGCTTCCTTTCTGGAGTGCAGTAATGACATACACTTATTGTTGCTTGCTTATTATTGTTTTTTCTAAATAGCTATTTTTGCTCTTAAAGGATTTAATTCTGTTTTTACTAAGAACAAAGTCATCCAAATTGTTATGTAGGGAAAACTCGCTTCACAAGATAACAGGGTAAACCTTGATGTTATGTTTCTTTTAAAAATTATATAGGTTTTAAAAACCATACTGTTTCTAAAGCTGAAATGCTATAAACTCCAGTTTAAGCACTGGCCTGAATCCATTTGCCTCACTACCTTTATGCTTTTTCTTTGCATAGGTAATTTGTTCAACATTGTGGAGAAAGTCTGTGTCAAATCCTGAAAAAAGCCAATTCCTCCAGAACATTGCACAAACAGCAGCCACATCCCAGTCCAGCCCAGTGCCCATAAAAATGACAGTGATGAGAGCAGCTAAAGCAGATGGACTGCCAGGATCCAGAACCTTCCCATTACCTTTTGCTTCATCATTTTCATCACAGCCTTTCTTTCCTACATAAGGATATACTACATTTTTATTTCTAGAGAAGAATTTAGGCAAAATCCACAATGTTAAAATAGGAATTAAGTTCAGTTACATCTTCTCCATCTCTTTATGAAATGCAAGTCAAACCTTAGATGGGATGCAATTTCCTTTACTTCTTGCCCTCTTTCTAAACAAATCTAGAGTTGAATGACTTGGCTTGAATTTATATCAGTTATTATCCAGAGAACAAAATGAAGAGTAACAGCATGTATCAATTAAATTTTCCACATCCACATCCCCAGCACTGTTTTCCAAGTGAAAGCAATGAATACAATCTCTGCTTTCATAAGGTTTCTCTGTGGTAAAAGTGTTCCACGATTGCTTCCTACTGAGTTTAGCCCCAGTTTCTTTACAGAACACCTTTACTAGCCAGGTACAACAAGCAGAGCTAGCACTGAGAATTAGACAGTAAAGTAAACTCTAATGAAGTGAAAATAATTCTTTTTAATGTCTGTAGAAATCTCATGATCCTCCCTGTTTCCCTTAAAATGTCAATAATTTTATAAATTTTTTTGTTACAGGTCAGGAATTAAAAGATTAAAAAAAAAAAGAAGACTACTATTATTTTTGTACATATTAGTCTGCTGGACTTGACAACGTGTTTTCTGATGTCCTAGCTTTCAAGCCCTTTAAACCACTGTCAACACTGCTGGAGAGTTGGAAGAATGAAAATAAGGCACTGATTGAAAAAAGACAGAAGAACCAGGCTGATCATTACTACATTTTTTACTTTAAAACATAGTGAGACAAACAGTAAACAAAAGCCCTGTGAGCACTCTGAGCCCACAGAGGAAAAAAAAAAAAAAAAAAAGAAGAAGAAAGAAAAATAAAAAATATAGATATTGTGGTTCCCAGAGCAGGGAGCAGCTTTAGGTCTTGGATCAGAAATGTCCAGCACAGTGGGGCTCTGACCCTGACTCTGCATCTGTTTAATGCTGTGACAATGTAGATATAAAAACCTGTGTCCTAAACAGGTAACTGCATCAGGGCTGGTGAGAAATAAATGTCCTCAAAAGCAGGCTCTCTCCCTTGTTCCCATCCCCAGAGATAATCAGTGACCCACAACTTTTACCTGGATTCCTCATGGAGGTGCAAAGAAATGGTTCCCATTTCCCAGGCCCTAAAAAGCAGCTCCTTGTGGGCAGCACAGGGAAGTTGTGCTACAGATTTCCAGAGAAAAGGTGTGGCCCACGGGAGAGCCTCAGGAGCAGACACCCCTATTTTGGATATCTGGACTAAGCCAGACTCCAAGACCCTTCTGCAGTGCTGTGTCTGCTTTGGCATCCTCTTCACAACGAATGTGACTAACCAGAGACAGTTCAAAAAGCCTTGGATGTGTGGAAAAATTTGCTTCACAGAGGCAGAGTTGAAGCTCTGTGTGTTTAACTTACTGATGAAGTCAGCAGATGGCTTGCTCATAGTTTATTAGCTCTTTTGTTAAGAGAAGGTATTTGATAGTGAAAGGTGATGTAAGCAAGGCTGGAGTTTGTTGGGTTTTTTGTTTTGTTTTTTTTTTTGTTTTTTTTTTTTTCTTGAGGAAAAGATTTTACTTTAAACAGAAGTTATTTGGCTCAGGAGAGTTCATTCACTTAAGAGGGAACAGCAATTCCCTTAGGGGTATTAAGGGATTGAGCGGGTGAAAAACTGCAGATGATGGTGATGGGAACTCCTGGCCTTGAAACCTGACTGTTCCATAAAACTTCTGGGGGGAGGGATCATAACAGAATGCACCAGGGGATTTCAGAGATGTGTATAAAATCCTACCTCAGCATTCTCTCTGTGTGCCTGGAACAAACACTGTCCTGTCCCACGCATTCAGATCTGGCTTAAGAACGTTTAACTGGTCATAAAGCTAAATGACAAAGTAACAGAGCACAGGAGGGGTGGCTGGTGATGTGTAAAGGGCATTTCAGATCCTTACAAGTGATTGTGGGCAGGAGATAAACAACTCACTTCTTAATCACAGTGTGCCACGCTCAGAGGAAAGGCAAATGTCATTGCAGAATAACAAGTCCTCTGAAGGCACAAAACAACCTGCTTGTAGGGCTTTCAGAGGTTACTTCAAAGCTTGCAGTCAGAATGTTATCAGGATCTCACGTTTCAACATTTGTGTTAAGCCATGATGTTTAAAAAAACCTCAAAACATTTTTAAGGTGGAGTTGGAGCAGGTTTCTGAAGATAATTCTGGGATGTAGCCACCTGTGGAGTCACCTGAGGAGGGGGAATGGTGGTTCAAGAGGCCTTTTCCCATTCCATACCTCTAAAATGTAATAATTAAATAAAGAGGATTGTTATGCAAGGGAGCAGCAAGCTGATGGAAAGACACGCCAAAAAGCCCAAGCTTTTACAAGAATTGGAGCTAAACTGTGTTACTGTGTCTTCTCCATGTCTGTGCAAGCTGGAGTTACAACACGTACACCAAGCAGCACTGATTTCACAGTGCTCCCCAGCTGGAAGGAGCTCGGAAGGTTGGACCCACGGATGGGGCAGTGCCACCTCCCTGCTGTGCCCGCTGGCTGCCCCAAAGCACTGAGGACCTTGAGTCCTGTGTCCAGCTCTGGGTCCCCCACTTCAAGCAGGACATTTTGGTGCTGGAGCGAGTCCAGTGAAGCTGGCAAAGGGTCTGGAGCACAAGTCCTGGGGAGCTGGGGGTGTTTAGCCTGGAGAAAAGGAAGCTCAGGAGAGACCTTGTCACTCTCTACAGCTCCCTGGAAGGAGGCTGTGGCCATGTGGGGGTTGGTCTCTCATCCCAAGTAACAAGTGACAGGACAAAAGGACATGGCCTTAAGTTGTGCCAGGGGATAATTTAATTATTACGTTTAGGTTGGATATTATGAGGACTTTTTTCACAGAAAGGGTGATTAGACATTGGAACAGGCTGCCCAGGGAGGTGGTCGAGTCACCATTCCTGGAGGTGTTTAAGGAAAACTGGAGGTGGCACTCTGTGCCATGGGCTGGGTGACACGGTGGAGATCAGTCACAGGTTGGGCTTGATGATCTCAGAGGTCTTTTCCAACTTAATTGATTCTGTGATCACTTTAATCCTTATCACTGCCCAGAGATCATCATAACCTGCTGCCACTGAAATATCACAGAACAGTTTGGGCTGTAAGGGACAGTGTTTCCAAAGAATTGTTAGTGGTCCATGGTCATGCCCAGTATTCCTGCTGCCAGGCCTTTAACCAACCCACAGATGAAACCCCATGCATTAAGATACAACATTTTAAGTGAAGTCTCAGAATACTGCACTGTTTTCCACAGCTGCTAGATTATTATTAAATTTCTTCCTTGTGGGAATTCTGAAAGTCTTTTTGTTTTAAATGCGAACAGTTTCAAGTGGCAAAATTCCCTTTGGTTTTCAGCCAGTTCAATAAGGCAGCAGCAGTGGCTCACAGAAAGGGAAGGACAGGTCAACCTGAGAAATGAGACTGACTTTATGCTATTTTTCTCACTTACTGGTACTTCCTTCTTTAGACCTCAGGATTTTTGCAGATAAAGGAGAGACAAGTCTTCCTGCAATGTCCTAGTTCCACAGTTCTGTATCCATATGTCCATGAGCTACCCAGTGGCTGCATGCAGCTTTTCCCTCATCCCAGTAAAAGAGACAACATTCAGGATCATGCCAGTTTGTTTCCAGGAGGATGCTGTTTTGACACTGATACTTAGAGAGAAATATTTATTTGGGGCAAACCTGTTTATTTATCCTGCTTTGTTTTTCTTCCTGCACCAGTGGGAACAATCAACAAGTTCATTTCCTTGTTGGGAAATGATGGCTGGATTTGTCAGTAAGCTCTCTAACCAAAAGAAGTTTGGGGTTCTGGTTTCTACCCAGGGCCACTTTTTTTTTTTTTTTTTTTTTTTTTCCTTTTCTGTGTGGTTGCTTTCTCCTTGTTTTCACTCTCTCTTTCACAATTTTTAATACACCTGCAGTCAAGCAGCACTCCAGTGTCTTGATCTGCAACTTATCTCCAAGGAAATCCCATGGGACACATCTCATGGTATGTGGTCAGTGGCTTGGGGATGGTCCCCCATCCTCAAAGACAGAGAATTGTTTCATTATTGAATGTAAGACATTTCTCCCAGCATCAGCCTTTACAAAGTCTGTGATTTATAGCAGTTGTACAGTATAACTGCCTTTCTTGGCAGGTAATGTTTACATATTGCCCAACCTTGCCTAATTTCTATGTACATTTCAAAGATTATTGGTTAAAATGGTCAAAGGTACCATTACCATAAAACATCACACGCTTTATGTAGAAAGTTGTGATTTTTTTCAGTTTAGACAGAGGTTCACATGTCTGCACAGGCAAAGGAAAGGGATGACTTCTATTTTAATGTAAAGCCTGTATAATTCAAGAACTGAAGAGAAAGAAGTCCAACAAAATAAAGGTTATTGTGTAAATAGAGCTGAGAGGGAAAAAAAAAAAACACCTTGAAAGAAATGTGACATTTACATGGCACATTTAAGAAAAGTTCTTTCTCATTTCCAGGTCATTTTAATTGTAAGAGGGCACCTGTTTGTTACACTGTATGGCTTGAAGATTCTTGGGAGGTATAAAGATCACAGATTATGGCTTTGGCTACTGTCCAGTATATGAAATCAAGGAGAGGAGGAATTTAACAAGTGTGAGCCCATCAGCACAGGGACAGTGGGGACAGCCACTGCCACAAGTGGTGTGAGTGCCTGTGGGTGAGCAGAGTTAAAAACACCCAAAGGGGCTTTCATTTAAGGGCTGCAGTGCCTCGGTGCTTTAACAAGTGGATCTGGCTGTAGACAGAGAGGAAAAGTAGCAAGAGAAGAGACGAGAAAGTGCAAACGAGAATTTTTGGAAAACACTTCTTTTACCCCGCCTTTGTTAAAAATTAAAACAAATACCCACCAGCTGAAAAATTATATTGAATAATTGCACTTCAGATACTATGCCAACAAAACACACATGGGCCGTGGTGATAAAACATTTTCTCCCAGTGGAACAAATCACTTATCAGGCTATGATACAAAGTAAGGAAACATTTCAGTACAAGTGAACTTTAGCTTCACAATAGCTGCAATAAGGGAATGCTGACTTTCAGCCGCCTTATTTGGAGGAGAATTATCCAGACCTACCCACAGCCTTTACTTATCTGCTATTGTGTAATTTTTAATGTCATATTTGCTTATACGTGCCCCATAATTATTTTCCACTAGAGACATGTACAGCTACTATTTTGCTGCCTCACGTTTCCTTTAAATTTTCATCTCCCTCTTTTCTCAGCCACTTTGTCTCTCACTTTCTTTCCATACCATAACCATTTCCTTTCTTTCATTCATTTTTATATTATTTCTTCCCTTTCTTTTTCTCTTTTTCCTTTTCCATCTTTCATATTCTGGCTGACACAGAGACCATAGACTGTCATTTTCACGTTTCCCTATTTCATCCTCCATGATGTTTTCATCAAACTTGAGAAGAGAGAGAAAAATTTTGAGAAGCTTTTTCATTTATCCTGATCTGTCTAGTCTCTATGCCCTTTCTCCATGTGAGAAAACTAGCAGCTCATCCAGGAGAGGTTATTAGAGCCACGTCTCTACTGTGCTTTGGGGTGCCAGGAGCTGGAACAAAACACTGGGTTGCAAAGTAAAGGAGTGGTCAGAAACAGCACCTAAATTTTTCATTACCCTGATACAAAATGGAAGTTGAGATTTCCCTAAGAATCACAATTAAGCTGATGTGAAAAGGAGATTGCAAAGGTGATGTGACAGAAAGGTTTCTCTGTGAGGTCGAGGTGTCTGTTTGCAGTGTGTTACTCCAAGGGCTGCTTGTGCCTATTGCTGATGAGATTTTATTTTTTCGTCATCACAGGTAGTTTTAAAATATGGGTATTTAGGTCTCAAGAAAGTGAAAAAAAGAAAGAAAAGGAAAGCAAAACAGCCCTCCGAGCTCAGCAGGTGATACCGCACTGGTATTATTTGGAGTTCATCCTCATTTTTAATCTGGGATTTTTTGTTTTTATAAATAATGGAGAAATGAAGGGAATATGCAAATTTCACCTGAGGACAGATCCTTTTTCAATATATAATTTACATATTATTCTTCATATTTGGAAGACACCCACAACTTCACAGGAGGTACAGCAATTCCAAAAGCACCACTCTGCACTTGTATTAAGGAGACTGGGGGACACTATATGTGTTTTAGCAGTCAGATGTATACAAAACAACAAATTTTCCAGGAAAAGGGTGTATCAGCTCTGCTTAAATATAGTGCCTATTTTCTGTGAGCATTTCGTGACTAGAGAGAACTTGTAGGTGCAGAAAGTCTGTTGACACTACTTCGCCTAAGACAAGACTGTTGCATTTTTCTTCTTTTCTCTGCTCAGCAAAGCAAAGGGGTTGTAATGTTCCAGGCTGCTCCTTGTTGGAAGCAGCAAGTAGGGCCACGTATGACCTTTTGTTGCTTTGACATGCTACCTTATAAGCTAGTAGTTTTAAGAAATGCAAGGCAGAAAAATTTAATCTCCTGGAACATGACGTAAAGCCATTTAATTATTTTCAAGACATTCTTTCAGAATGACTGGGCTTGCTGCTCGAGGTGGGGCGTGTGCCTGTGACTAAAGATTTGCACTTCACCAAAAAAGGCCTCCCGGGTGTCCCAGGGTTGTTAAATCAGGCTGTTTCCTGGGCTGGCCTGGGCACTTGGAGATCATGGATGCTTTCCAACCAGGCTGCCAATTTTTAGACCAGTCTGGGTAATTCCCAGGCTCACCCACTCCTGCCCACGAGCTGCAGTTTCAATGCCCCTGACAGCAAAGTGCTTTTCTTTGGCTGTGCTCCCACCAAGCACCCACAGCATGACTCCAGCCCTGCCATTGCAAAGATGCAGGCTCCTGAGTGTTAAGGATGGGTGAGAGAAGGATTTTTTGGTCCACAGGGAATGCATTCTTCTTTCTCAGAATGGACAAAAAGCACTGATTTTTTTTTTCCTCAAATTTCCTATGAGGCCAAACCAAATCCCTCCCCCCAGACACTCCTAAAACCCCCTTTTTGAACTGCTCTCAAAGTTTCATTTTGATAAAAAACTCATCTCATTCTTACTCCACCTTGAAAAATATTTTTTCTCATGTACTGTAAAATGAAAGTCAAACCCTGGTAACCCATCTTTTCAAGCTGAAAATCTAAAACATTTGCTTTCAAGAAATTCAGGCTAGACCTTTTCTCTAAGATATTTTATTTTCCAAATGAGGGGTTTTTTATTTTTCTTTTAATTTTAAGAAAACACTTTATTTTTAACAAATTACCATTGTTAGTTTGTTGTTTGTTGGTTTGGTGTGGTTGTTGTTGTTGTTGTTGTTGTTGTTGTTGTTGTTGTTGTTGTTGTTTTCTGGTTGGAAAGGTGTTGCCATGGAAGATTTCCATGCAGCTCTGTAGTGAGCTGGCCCATGGAGATATTGTGAATGATTTTACCAATCAGTGGTAGAGAAGAGAAACATTTGGAACAAAACTTGACCTAGGGTCTCCTCAGCTTCTCCTCTCCAGTGATGTACCTGCTTCTCTTCCCTGAGTTCTTGCACAAACCACTCCCCTAACCGGCAATATAGGCACAACTGAAGATTAGAGAAAAAGAGCTTTGGACACTGAAAGAAGCTGGAAAGATACTCTAATCAAGTATATAGATCTTCACAGAAATGTGGGAAGATCTGATTCTGCTCTACAGTGGCTGAGATTCAAGGCTCTTCTCCTTTGATATTCCATTTTTTCTGAGGAGTGTTGTCTCCAAAGAATGCATCCAAAGATCGTTGAAGCCAGCTGAGAAAATCCTTCATAATGAATTTTTCCATAATTTTGAAAATCCTGACATTTATGTTTTCTTTTTTTTTACTTTTTTTTTTTCTTTTTTTTTTTATTTTGAAGGAGGAAGGACTGTTAGCTTATTTATGCTCTTTTCTTTGCCAGCTGTGGTAGTATTAGGTTTTGAACTGAGCTCTAAACCTTAATTACTGTAGCAGCACTGCAGAAAAGCCATTCTAATTCTGGGAATACAAACATTCCGTTGTCTCTCAAAGGTCTCAGCTAGAATAAAATGTCTTTAAAAAGGTACTTATCTTTTAAAGCCAACTGCTCTGCTCTTCTTATCACCACCTTCAGCCTCTAGGTCTAGAAGTAAGTTTCATCACTTTCCTTCTACAAAACCTGACCTAAAAGAACCAAAGCAGGGTTGTGGGTACAGAGATGATTCTCCTCCCAAGGCGGGTGGAAGAATACATAGCACTGCTTTGCTAGAGAAAGGTTTTCCATCCATTCCCAGCCAAGGGAGACACATTTCAAGTTCACATTTCAGCTGACCAGACGGGGCTATATGGCTCTCAAGGAGGTTCTGTGGCAATGGATGAAAATATTTGTATCTGGATTTGTCTTCTGCTGTTTTTGTCAATACCAGAAAAGGTCAATGTTTTTCCTTGGTCAGGGAAAGATGATGTCTAGATTTACAGCAGCATGAAAGCTAAAAGAAGAAAAGCAAGAAGCAGTTTTGGCAAGTGGTGGACCCTTCAGTGTCCAGGAACCATTAACCTATTAAACTGTTTCTTTTTCTGTCCCCAGGACACTACAGTCATTCCCGTAAGCTCAGATCCTTCCAAGCAACTTGGAGGAAGCAAAGCTCCCCAGAAGGTCCCTGCTCATCTCTTCAAACAGACACTGCAGAGAAAAAGCAACATCTCATCAAGCCATAATGTCAAGAAAAGAAATGAACTAAACTAATTCTTTTTTCCTCTTGCTAGCCCCAGCATTTAATTTTTGACTTTTAGAGTCTAAACATAGCAACATGGCACTGAACAGAAGGCTTCCAAAATCTTAGGGAATATCTATCCTTGTATTTAAAGCCTAAAGGAAATGTAATGACTATTCTGAATATCTTCAAAGTAAATCAACAGCTAAGCACGATTCCTATCCTAGTGTTGTTGGAATGAGAAGCTAGATTCACAAAATGTTACACTATGGAAATCTAGAGTAAGAGTGCATTAAATCTGAGTCTTGCCCAGTACACTGTCACTTTTCTGTCAGATTCCCATCCCAACCTCTTTTTAACGCTGTTTATTTCAAATGTAGCTCCCCTACATCTTTTGGCTAGAATACATGCAAGACCCCAGACCACATGATTTCAGCAGCATGAGGGAGCAGACATTTAAAAACACCTTTATCATTCCAAGGAAGCCGTTCCAGGTTACTTTTTCTGAGAGTGACTGAAAGCAGTTTAGGAAATGTAGAAAACTAAAATAAGAGGAAGATGGAGGCACAACTACTGGTATGCTCTCAAATTTGTTCAAGGAGACCAGGATATTCGAGTATATAGGAGTAATTTCCACAAACAGTCGTTTCAAACCAAAATTCTTGATTTTCCTCAACTAATGCAGCAAAAAGTTGTCAAGTGGCACATTTCAGGGTTAACAAAGCGCTGGCTGTTGCTCATGCCCACTGCTGGATATAAGTGAATACAAAAATACTCATCAATGGTTTGAATTGGCATTGGCTTTTTAAATCTGGTGGTTCTGATTTTAATTTAACATATCCTGTGGTGCAGTGTGTGAAATATGTACTTAACCCAGATTGTTGTGAGATGAAAGCACACTCGTGTTTATTTTACATTATTTGCTGTAGTTTGTTGAAAGCCAACATTCCTGGGCAGTGAATGCAGCAGGGATGAATCATTTGAACTAGGTGAGGGGTTAGCAGCTGAAGAAAATGAAAGTTAGATAACTACATTAAATTTCAGCAAAATGGGTTAAAAATGTAATGCTAGAGAAACTTGTATCTCCATTCTGAGACAAGGAATTATGGTACTATTTCTAAGGGGTTTCTACCAGAACTTTTAATGTCAGCTGTGATTAGAGGTAATTAATATCACATTTCCTACCTTCAGAACTGAGGTGCTGAAGCAAAGTTAAGTACAAATTGCTACCAAGAGCTGTAGCAAATGCACTAAATGACAGTACAGCACCAGGGAATCAATCCTAATGATTCATATCACCATAGGAATCTTAATCAAGGACCAGGACATCACCAGACCGAGTATTGAATGGTTAAGGAAAAAAGATGAGCCCTGTGCTAGAGAGCTTAGCACTGAAGCAGAGGCCAAGGGGAATGACAGAGGAGGCAAAGAGAAAGGAAAGCAGAACAAAATGATGGAACAGCAGCACCAGAAATGAGCCCAGCACAGGGGCAGTCCACAGCATGGATTTTCTGAGAGCTTGTAACAGTGATTTTGACAGAAGACAAGAGAGTGGCTGTGTGGGTGTTTGTGGTGGGCCAGTCTCACACCTGAGTGGTGGGAGTGATGAGCAAAGGTGCCTGCCTGAAAATCTATCAAGTGGGCAAATAAAGCTTGTATTAAGAGCTAGATGAGGGTAGAAATTTTATCTGGTTAGTGAATGATGCACTTGAGCCTTGAAAGCAGAAGGAAGGGGCTTCTCCTGAGTGTAGCAGGGCAGAGGAAGGGGGCCAGAGGCAGCAGCAGAAGAGCAAAAGCCACCCCTGAGGAAAGGATGCTCATAGCAGTGTTTGAGCTGGGTACAAGTTGGATGAGACAGTGCTTTTCAAGGCCAGAAAGAAAAAGAGGTGGGAGTAGCTGAGATTCGAAATGCCAGAAGCCTGCACAGGAATTTTAGATGAAAGGAGACAAAAGGCCACAGAGTAAAGATGGTATTGAGAAAAAAATTTTTAAATCCCTGAGAATGTGAGAAGTCTGAGCCAAAGATGTCTCCCAGGATGCCTGTGGGACAGGCAGCATGCTCCTGAGGCTATGGGGTACCTCCCAGAGCTGTCAGCTGAGCAGCTCTGCCCCCACAACCCTGGGCTGCAGCTGGGGGGGAGTTGCCTTTTGGGTGGTGATAGAGGGAGAGGCCTCAACTGGGAGAGATGGAGCAGGGAAGCAGATCTGTAAATCACAAGGGACTGGGAAAGGGAATTTGAGTTTGGGGTTGTAGGTGAGATTGCACAGAGAAAACATGAGGACACAGAGGGGAAGAGAGCAGAAGAGAGAAGCAGATGCAGAAGTCCCTGGAGAGTGGGGCAGTGAAGAGGAGCATCTGCAGAAGGAGACTTGAGCAAGGAAGAGAAGCCAGTGGGTCACCAAGAGAGGTTGGTGGCCCCATGGGTGCCTGGCCAGTGAAAGACTCAGGTGGTGTCCTCAGGTCTGGGCACTGCTCCTTGTGGTTTCACCTCTGCTCGGCAGAGGTTTCTTGCTGGTCTCTGACTTTCTTCCTCTGTCTTCATCTGCTCTGCTCTCCTTGCTCAGGAGTGAACAAACACCCAGGAGATAGAGGACAGGCTGGGACATCCTGCACTCTCTTGCAGTACTTGAAAGATCAGCATTATTGAAACCCAGAAGAAGAAGAGGTGTTGAAGGCAGAGTCAGGCAATCAGTCAGGCAGGTGCACTGAGGAGTACAGAGAGCTGGGAAAGAAGGGGCAGAACAGCAAGAGGTTTTCCTTAGGCTAGCAAACACTTGGGTTGCACAGCTACAGGCTTCATCATCACCCTACTCCCCCGATTTCAGTTTTCAGAGACAGCACGGTTTTAGTCCTTCATCATCCTGTCAGTCTGGTCCAGATGGCAGAGACTCAGAGCAAAGCAGTTATTCACCAAGAGAGGGATTGGAAAAGGACAGTCTCTCTCTAAAAGCAGTAAAGTTGCATTCAATGAAGACTGCATTATGTCTAAGAGCAGTAAGGGCTGGACTGATGTAAAATGAAGGTGGTCCTGTGACTTTGGTCATTCTTATGTCTGCATTTTATATATAGTTTCTATAACTCTGAAAATTACAAATTTTTGTTTATCATAAGCTCTTGTCCTTCAAAAATTGTGGGAATACTTTGCCTGGCCGGATAAGTGTTTCCTGGTTGCTCTTTCCATGAATTCTCTCAGTCTTTACTGAGGGACAAGAAAGATAGGGATGCTTAAATCTCTAGAATCATAAGTCTGAAAAAGACCTGTGAGGTCATTGAGTCCAATCCAGCGCCTCCATGCCCAACACTAAACCATGCCTCCACCTGCCATATCTTGACTACTTCTGAACATTTCCAGGGATGGTGATTCCACCATTTCCCTTGGCAGCCTGCTCCAACGATTTCAGTGAAAAAATGTTCTCTGATATCCAATCTCTGGTGCAGTTCCTAAGACTTTCTTTGGAGACGCTCGCTTAAATTCAGCGCACAGGTACCTGCTTGAGTTTTGGGCTGACCCCTTAGAGGTGCAAAGGTTGTCAGCGCAGGTGCTGCTGCTGCTGCAAGCCCTTGCTGCCTCACTTCTTCGCCAGAAGGCCGAAACTCGTGCCCTGAACCGCTCCAGGATCTGGTGGCGGCAGGACGCGGCAGCGACACGCACACGGCGCGGCGGGAGGCGGGCTGCTGGCTGCGGGGAGGGACCGGAGAGCTCCCACGGCACGCTGCCGGGCCCGGGGCTCGCTCCGGAGGGAGGCGGCGGCTGCAGCGCGGAGCCGCGGCCGCCCGGGGGAGCGCAGGCACCGCCGCCCGCCCCGCACCGCGCCGCGCTCCGCCCGCGGCGCTCCGGGCAGCCGAGCCGCGCTGGAGCGGGCACTTGAGAGCCCCGTCCAGCACTGAACTCTTCCCCCCTTCCGTGCGTTACATAAACTTTTTTTCTTCCTTTCTCTCTCTCTCTTTTTTTTCCTTCCCATTATCGAAGATCTCAAATATTCCGAGAGAGGTTACAAAATGTGTTTACTTACAAATTTGGAAGTAGCGACAAGACGCAATGCAGTGAATTTGTCATCTGCTCATGACTAGCAGATGGTCCTCCTTCTTTGCAAGCAAGCTGCGTGAGTCACATCTTGCCTGGTTTGTAGGGCCGAGCCGAGGAGCTCTCTCTGGCACCAGGGTGGACAGAGCCGCCCATCCTGATCCTGCCGCCTGCCCACACTGCCACTGGGCTCCCTGGCACTGGGTGGATCTCTCCGTGCCTTTTGGAAAGGTTCCTCATCCCTCCTGCTTCCACGGCAGGTTAATCGGGCGCGCTCCTGTCTATGGAGAGTGCTTCACGTGGCTCTCGCAGCGCAAAGGGATCTTTAAATGGGAACACATTGCATGAACATTTTACAGACGAGCTGAAAGAGATAACTGTGAGTTATGCTTAAACAGGCTCATTTTTTAGCTGTGGATGAAGCCAAAGTGGGAAATGCAAAAAAAAAGCCTGATGAGACCCTTTTGCCTGGAATCAGTGCTGCTGCAGACCAGTGTTACCGTAAAAACCCAGTTCCCTGCATCAAGCATGATATGCTGAAGGTGGTTCTGAGATATGCTCCTAGTCAGTAATAAAACAAAACAAAATTAAATTAAAATAGTGCAACTCTCCATTGGTTTAGAGGTCAAGAGCTTACAGCATTGGAGTTGCTTGTCCTGGTAAACAGATAAGGCTCAGTTTTATTACAGGTATGTTAGAAAGTTGTTTTACAAGATCTAACATTCTTTCCTGCCTTCCCTCTCAGGTTTGAGTTGATTTCTCTTGATAGCTTTTCCTCAGTTATTACACATTCCTGGTTTTGTCTTATCATGTAAATCTGCATGATTGGTTTTCCTCTAGATTTGTGTCTCTGTGTGTGTGTATTCTTCACAGCAGAACAAGAGGGAGCAAGTTTAAATGATACAGAAATTACATACTAAGAGTGATGGGGAAAATTCATTGAAGATATCAACCTGAAAATGTTTTGAAATGTTTTTTTGCAAAGTGGACAGGTTTCAGGTTGACAGGCTCTTTTAATATGAATTCATTTCCAAAGCTGTCACTTATTTATATGGCATAATACTTGTTGCTCTTTACTTAATGCAAAAGTTCCACTTGCTCACACAGCCATGGGTAAGTTGTGCACTCCTGCCAGATGCTTACATGTTTGCACAATGTGAGACACACAAATTGTGCCTGACATTCTGTAGGTAGCAGAGTCCATGTGAATAATGTAAAGAAAATGCTGGATTTCCTTGCTTTTCGGTTTCTTCTGGAATGTTTTCTTGCCTGGTTTTTATAGAAGAGCACTCCAGATAAAGGCACTTTGCATAGGTAAGAACAGAGAGACAATCTTCTTGTTTCTGAAAGACCTGCTAAAATCTATGGAGGACAGTGAGGAAACTCATGTTAACCTGGTAATAAATCCAAACCAGGCACCAGGAGCTCTGATTTGGAGATCCTGGAGCTGTAACCAACCTGTGAGCACCATGGCACAGCCGGAGTCCATCACTGACATTTCAGGTGAGATGCTGCCCTGGGAGCTGAATTGCCTCCCTGCAAGGAGACAGAGTTTGAGCTGTCTCCTCTGAGCTCCTCATCAGTAGCTGTGCAGGTGCTGGTGCTGAATTGTCATTCAGAATGTGGGAATGAGAAAGGAAGGGGAATTGAGGGGTGGTTGTAATGGAAACATGAGGGGGTTGCTTGCAGAGGTGGATCATCTTCAGGTTTGGGAAGGGTGACATTCCTGGGAGCCCCTGGGGACTCCAGTGCATCTAACCAGCATCAGGAAAGCCCTCCAAGGTGCTGAGAATAGGTTTGTCCTCTTGGTCCCTGAAATGAGCCTCCTTTCTCCTCTCCTTGCTGCCAATAAATCCAGGATTAGGAAGCTGACAGCCGCCTACATGCTCTGGAAGAACACAGTGACCACATACAAAATTTATAGCCTACAATATTGCTGTAGGTGGGGATATAAAATACTTCTGTGGGGTTTTTAGGCTTGGGATTCCCCGTGGGTGCTGGCAGTGACATATCCTGATACATTATCCCCCTGCAGTGAGGCATGCAGGAGGAGAGGGCTGGTGTGCTCCATGTCCCTGCAGAGTCCCAGGAATGGGTGTTGTCCCTGGCAAGGTGCAGGTTACCTGTGTTTGATGCACTTTGAGCTTGGCTTTTGCTCTACAGTCAGATCCCTCTGCTTCAGGTCAGTGCTGTTCTCTTTTTACTGTAAAACCCTACAGCCCTGGCTGGTTGCCCTCTTGCACAGCCTCATTCACCACCTAAGACCCTCCCTTGGGGCCTCAGCAGACAACTACATAGGTGGGGAGCAGGCCATGGGCTTTCTAAAACAGCTGGTCAACATCAGCCTGGTGGGTTTTTCTTGCTGACAACATTCACTGCTCACCCCTGATTACTGTTGCTTCACCAGCTTTGATGACCCCTTGCTCACAGAGGGGAAGGAGACAAAAAGGAGTGCTTGAAAAGGTCCATGGGAGGCTCAATGTGAAGCCTGCAGGAGGAAAATTAATTCAACAGAAATTGTGAATAGAAAGGAGTGGCATAGTGAGCTCACACAGGCTTGACATTCCTTGGTTTCTACAATGTCTGGGATCTGGACCTGAAAATCCTGGGTAAAACCATAACTAAGGAAGATGAAGTGGTAAAAGCTCTCACCTGTGTCTTTGTTGCTGTTGGAAATGGAGAATCACAGCTGTGAAATTTAGATGCTAGCCAGCCAGCTTCTGTGAGGTTTCACCTCTAAGCTGAAGTTGGCTTGTAGTGGGCAAGTTTCTCATTACTTTTAGGTTCACTGGGATGAATACAAAATTATGATTATAATTCATTCCAGCAAAAGAAGAGCTGCATCTCCATTGGAGGGGCTTTGGGTAAAGGGGAAGCACTGAGATATGTTCTGCAACTCACAGTGAGACTTTAAATAAGATACCTGGGAAATTGAAAAATGAGCAGCCACTGGAAAACCCATCATCTCAATGTTGGATTTTCATAAGGCAGGAGGCTTGGAAATAGATGATATTTAAGGTCCCTTCCAACCCAGGCCATTCTATGATTCTGTGATATTTGGGAAAGGGCAGAAACCCAGATGCAAACCAAACAGAGCTATCTTGCTTCTAAGTTATTTGGTTTAAAGCTAACTCAAGGAGAGCCATGGAAACTCCTCATGGAAACCAGATAAGCCTATGGATAAAATAGTAAAGAAAAACTTCAAAACCTGCTGCTAACTATAATGAAACAGACAGATGTCCTGATTGTACTAATATATGACAATATCCAGTCCCTACACCTTATCCATGCCCCAGATTCCAGCATAAAATCATAAGTGTATCCAGCCGTTTCAAAAAGACCTTGCCAAGATCAAGTGTTTCATGTTTAATGCATGCTTTGTGTATCTCAGGTAAAGAAAACACAATAGAATGGCAAATCTTACCCAGAAACAGCATTGCATTTCTGGATTTCCAGACCTGTCATAGCCTCAAGCAAGGGAGAAGTTTGTACAGCAGTTAACATGATTAAGCATGACTGACGCCACATGTGTCCTAGGCTGGAAGAACTGCTAAATCTCTAAATTTTGCCCAGCCATGTCACTGAAAGTGATTCCATACACCTGAAGAAGATTGCTACACCCGAATATTTATTTTTCTGGTGATACTGGTTGGCCTACTTTTGCCTACCAGGGGAAGTACAAGCTGTTCCTATCCAAAAGTCCTGAGACCATCCCAGATGAGCTTTCAGACCTGTTTGAAGTTATAGTCTGGGTCCAACCTGACAGAGAACTGGGCTCAACACTTGCACTCTCTTTTCCAGCAGGAAATATAATTTTGCGTGCCCGGCTGCAGCTCTGAATTAAAATGATATCTCCCAAAAAGTAACCCAAGGATTTGACTTTGTCAGGAAAGAAGAGATGGTAAGAATGTCTATGCCTTTGAGGGAAGATAAGGGAGAGCTTCTTGTCCTGCTGCATGGCAGATCTCCTGCTAGGAAATCCTGTGGGAGGAAGGAGTGTAATTCTGTGGGTCCAGCATTGCAGATGAGCTCAGCATCCACTGCTGGATGTGCAATAGCCCCTTGAAACTGACTCCGGCTCTTCTCGATCTCCAAAAGAGAGAACTGTAGTTTTGCTAAGGAAAACTAAGCCTGTGGTCTCGAGAGATATGAGATACACATTTATTGTTAATTTGTATATTTGCCTTGCTGCAAATGTCATCTAAAGCTGTGTAGGAGGAACGTATCTGGAGGGTTTTTTTCCAAATTTGTTTTATTTGGTGCAGACACACTCCGAAATAAACCTGAAGCCTGGGAGGGGTAGGAGGGTGGAGGCTGGGCTTGAACCTTAACCCCATGAGTGTTCTTCTCAGCCCCATGGGCTCTGGCTGCACAGCCCACACAGGGCTCCCCAAATTATCCCAAAAGACAAAGTGCTGGGGATCGATGTGGCTTGTAACTTCTTCCTTAACTCCCTTACTATTGATGTTTTCTAATAAGAAATCTAAACTGTGACAAGGGAAATGAGTGAAGAAAGGCCTTTCGAAAGAGGAGCAAAATGGGAGCTGATCCAAGCGTCTGTAATTAGCTAATGGCTGTGAATATTTATGAAATCTCCCAGTGGTGGCAGTGAAGTGCTGATCCTAGAGAAGTGGACGCCCTCTTCCTTGATGTCTTTAATCCTTGCAGTCCCAGCTGCCATGGCTCGAGTTTTGGAAAACCCCACCCTCTATCTGGCCTCTGATCAAAATCAATATTTCAGAGGGAAATGCAGAAGAGCAAAGGAGTTAAACAAAAGTTCAGATAAGCATAACAAATACTGGAAAGATGAGATCCTCCAAGCAGAGTGCTCTAGAAAGCACTCCTGTTAATCTGGGCAAGGCTCTCATCAATTGCTCTGTGCAGGAAGAGCTATTATTGGACTCATAAGGAGGTAAGAGATTTATTTCCTCAGCTGCATGGAGTCATGCTATGAGATATCATTAAGTAAGAATAATTAGGATTTGAGCTTTTAACATACAAGATTTGTAGGTTCTCCTGTGTTTCCAGTCCTTTCCAGATATACCTTTCCTAAGTGATAGTCAGGATTTCTGTACCATTTAACTATATAATCCTTACAAGCAATTTTTTTTTTATATCTAAGTGGCTGTGTTGATCTCCATTTGAGCATCTGTAGATGAACTTGGTAATCAATACTTTGGTGTGATAACAAAATAAAATATTGACGTGTATTTTAATTTGAGCAGTTCAGTGGTGATCCAGCAATGTGGATTGCATTTTCCTGGCAATACCTTGATGCAGTTAAGACATATCCCAGAAAAAAAAATGATGGTAAAATCCAGAATGGTCACATCAGGTTAATTGGTTTCACAGTTGCAATGGCAATATGAGAAGGTTGCACTAACACACAGAGCTGAATTTTCAGGGTGTGGGAAGCAAGTGTGCAAAGGGTCTGATGATTAACTTTCTGGCACCAGTTGCTTTTCTGTCACACTGCAATCATTACTTCAGGCAAAAACAAATCATTTTGTTGCTTCATTGGCAGAAAAAAAGCCCGGTCCAGCTCCATCTTCTGCCAAGCCTGAGCCTTCTCTTTCCTTCTGTGCATATGGAGGATCTGTGGAAGAGACCAGAATGAAGGTGCCAGGAGAGCAGAGATCCCAGTGCTCAGTGAAGTTTTTGTGATGGCTGGAGCCCAGGGACAGTCCATTCCACAGTAACATTTGATATCTACTAAGGTGTTTTGTTTTGCAGAGCAACAAATAGGTTTTTTTCATTTTTCAGAGGTCAAGTTTTGATTTCTTGTAAAGCTGAGTGTTATTCATGTCTGGACCAGAGCAGATCATTGCTAATTTTGATGCAGAGTTTGACTTTCCCTCCAGAGTGAAGGGTTTAATGCTTTTCTTCAAAGGCAGTGCAGATGGTTTATTGAGTGTCAGAGATCCAAGGAAGCTTAAATGGATAAATTTAAAAATGCAGTCCAGGACTCAAAGAGGCTGGCTGATTTTTAGTAGGTAAAGCCAATTTAGAACATGGCCACTGCCACAGTGACTGTGGGATCAAACTGGATTAGGATCCTACAACTTCTGCATGTTCCTACTCACCTTCTTACTGAATAGTGGCTGGGCTGACACTCATTTAGGCTTCCATTGATGCTGCTATAAAACAGAAAAATATTCACATGCTTCATTTTAAGGTTCCTGAATCAGGAAAATATAATCATTAATGGAAATGATTTACAAAAAGCTGCTAATTGCTGAGCCAGGAGAGAACAGAACTTCTTTCCTGAAAAACAGCATTGAACAGGTCATGTCAGAAAGGAGATATAACATCACTGCTGTGAGATAACTGGTTTTAAATGTGGTTGCTTTACTGCCAATCGTAGAGTCATAGGAAGGTTTGGGTTGGAAGGGACCTAAAGATCACCCTGTTCCACCTCCCTGCCATGGGCATGGACACCTTCCACTAGGGCAGGTAGGAGAGGGGATAGAGAAAAGAACCCCTGTGGGAAGGCAGGTGTGGTACAGTGTGACAGGCAAGGTGGTGCTGAGCAGTCCTGGAAGCTCAGGAAGTCACAGAAATGGGAGGATCCAAGGGGAAAAGGTGGGACAAATACTTTAAGCAGATGAAGGTGTTGCAGCAGATTTCCCTTCACCTGAGTAATTCCATGCTAAGGGATTTCCCCAGCCATGCATCCTTGAGTGTGCTACATAAACATAACTACACATTCTTCCCAAAAACTTTCCCAATAATTGCAATGGTCCAGAATAATAAATTACAGCTATTGTAAAACTAATATTAATCTGTATCACATCTGCATCTCTTAAACGCAGGCCATTCCAAATTCTTGCTGGTTTTGTCAGTCATGTGCCCAGAAACACTTTCAATGCACTAAGAAGAATCATAAAAACTCCAAATCAGGTGTTTAGATCTCCACACTAGCTTGAAGGAAATTCAACCTCCCAGGCAGAGAGCCAGGTTTTGCTATTGCGAAAAATGGTTCTCCTGCATGTGCTGAGGGATTAAATGTTCCTCATGTTCTAGGCAAGGGCACTGTAGGTTTTCCAATGGTGATAAAATGCAGATTACACCCATAAGTCTTTGTGTTGACAGGGAGGATAACAATCTACCTCTATGTGTGTGTGTGTGTGTGCGTGCACGCGCTTAAAAATTTTAAAAATTAAAATCTGGAAAAGGGAGTGTAAAAGGGTATGACTTCTCCAGATTTTTCTCTTTTTTTGAGACAAATATACTGAATTGCAATAAAAATATACCTAATCTTTAAGTAACTTATGCTGTTGTGTTTAGTATGAATATGGACATGCAGCCTGTGGCTCATCAAAGTATAGGGACCATATTGGCATAAATTTTGCAGGATCAGAGACAGAGTCACAACACAAACAAAATAAAGGAAGTCCAATAACAGGAAAGGCAGAGCATCTGTATTAGTTATGACTGATTTTCCATTGCCCTACATCCTTGGTAGCAATTAGGTGTGGTTATAAAATGCTGTTAAAAGACTAAATGCAATAGCTGGTCTGCACTGACTTGGCTGAACGTTTGAGCTGCTCATGGTGGATTAAACTCTGCAGTCACAGAGGGATAAATTTGCAATTTGCAACTGAGAGCATTCAGATTTTAGTGGATCAACACAAGCAAACTGACTTTTATTACCAATATTCCAAATGTATCATAGCCCTAGGACACATGATGTCCAGGAGTGCGCTTGCTCACAGCCTGCACCTGAACTGTCTTTCACAGGACAGGCTGGCTTGGCAGCAGGGCTTTCACCACTGCTGACAAGTGCTGTTTGAAAACCTGGGCACAACAGTCTGAAAGGTGATGCACAAACCAAATTAATCCCTTTCAGCAGAATTGGTTCTCTGCCCTCACCTGTAGTTTTATCAAAAACTAACCAGGGCGTTTAAAACGTATTTTGAACTTGTGTCAGAGAAAAGAGGTAAGAGTTCTTGGAGCACTCTGCCCATCTGCTTGCAACGGGAATGAAGCTCCACATGGCAAACCCCACCTGCATATGGATGTTGAGCCTCTGTTTCCCCTTGTATGGTGGTGTCCACTTGCTTCAGATGGAGATTTAGAAAACTTTCAGCGCGAGGGACCCTGCCGTGGTGCTGGCTGGAGGGAAATCCAAAGCAGAAGTGTTTCTCATGGAGGAAAACTTTCAGTGCGAGGGACCCTGCCGTGGTTGGTGCTGGCTGGAGGGAAATCCAAAGCAGAAGTGTTTCTCATGGATAGATTCTTCACTTTACACAAAATGTGTTGTGACACATTATCTCCTCACCATGTAGCAAAGTGTACTTTGCAGCAATTGAAGAGATTCAGTTAAATCCAGCCTGTACTTGTGTTCGGTTTCGTTATTTATAGCGAGTGTGGGAGTGTGTTGGCCCCTTCTGACAGCATATCATGGCCATCTTAAATCCTGAAAGCACTTTTTTTCGTTGTTGTTGCCACAGTAAATGTTTAAGAAGTTTAATCTTGAATTTGTGAGTGATTTGGAGACCAGTCTGTTCATGACACATTAACAAAATTAGACCAGGAAATGTTTTGCTGAGTGAACTCTTGTGCTTTTATAAGGAGTGAGGTTGTTGGGAGTGTGCTCCCTGCTGTGTGTGCTGCCAAGGCATGGCCTCCATGGCCCACAGTGATGTGTGTGGATGTGTTTACCCATGGTATTAAAAAAAAAATATTTACTGAACCAGCCTAAAGATTTAGAAAATCAAATCTCAAGGTGTTAGAAAGAGCACTTAGCATGGTACGAATTGGAGTTTCAACAGTGAGCATAGCCAGAAGAACAAGGGTTAATTTTGCTTCAAGAAGAAGACATGGAAATAATTTTTTTTCTTGCTAATTAAATATGAAACTGACTAACGGTATGCAAGTGTAATTTTCTTATCTTATTAGCCATGTTCATTTCTGAAGTGAATAACTACCAGCACTGGTACAGTATATGGGCAGAATAATAGTCAAACTGATTTTTACTTTAATCTCTGAATACAATTAGCATAATTTAAACTCTTATAAGCTACAGCAGATAGAAATCACATTATAGAGACTGTAGGTGGAGAGGTGGGTGGTCACATGCAGAGGGAAAACTGGAAGAGCACTTAAAATACAGCCAAATAATAAGCATTCAGGAGAATGTAAAGCTACATCGAGTTGAAAGGCACATTATTTCAAGAGATGGGGGAAGAAAAGTGGATAATCATGAGCAAGGTTCAAGGACTTCTACTACTGCAGGGTCTGATCCCAAGAAATGCTGTCGTAAGAGATGTAGTTTATACAACTGTTTTATGGGGCATGAATTCCAAATTCTATTTTCTGTCAGAAGAGAGAACAGCCCAGTGGAGACGGACAGATCACATCTTGCCTGAGCAGATGAAAAGAGAAGAAGTCAGGATGTGATGGGGGAAGGAAAGAGGCAAGTCAGATGGGGAACCAGAGAGATGGACCACGGGTGTAAAGTGTGTGTTGAGTGAATTGTGCGTGAGAGCAGGGATAGAAGAAGGAAAAAGAAGAGAGAAAGGATGGGCTGAATGAGGAGACTGGGTCTGGAAATCCTGAATTGTGGGCTAGGACTGACTGAACAGTCAGCACCAATGAGTGTGGGAAGAGAGTGACATGAGCAAGGAGAGAAGACAGGGACAAGTTGGTGAAGATAAACCCAAGCCTGAGGAGAGTGGAAGGAAGGTGCTGCCTGACAGAGCCTGAAGCCTGGGATGCTCATATCATCCTACTCCTCTGCTGTCAGCAAATATCCATACAGCCTCTGAGAAGCCATTACAGATCACCTGCCACTGCAGCTATGGAAAAGAAAGGATTACAGCTGAAAACTCAGGAAACATTCTGAACTCTTTTTCCTTTCAAATGCCTGCTTGCCCTCTCCATTTACATCCTGTACTAGTTTCTGTAGTGTTTTTTGAGCAAGCAACAAAATTAAGCCCAGGAATCTAGCCTGTTTAACCAGTACTAATCTGATGTTGGCCATAATTATATTTCTGTGGCCCCTTTTTAATTGTTGCAAGCAAATCTAAAGGGTTTGTTATTTAGTTCAGAGTGGTCTGAAATGTTGCCAAGCTGCACAGCACGTATTAATCTTTGGGTAAATTTTGTCTATATCCTGACAATATACCCAGAGCATGTTGTTTGAAAAGAATTAGAAATGTTCTTCATCAAAGCATGACTGAGGGTATTCTGCAGCCAAGCCTTACTGCTGGAGTACAGAACATGACTTTGACGTATTTTTCACATCAAATTGATAGATTTCCTATCAGAAATAGATTTCTGAAGTATAGAACATGGACCTCACTCCTGAGTGGCTGTTCCTTTGTTGCAGTGCTCTCTGCTCTTTGAAACTTCTTCCTGCCAAGAAAAAAAAAAAGAACTAAAAAAAAAAAAAAAAAAAAAAAGCAATCTCCAGACTTTATTCACTGCTACATAATAGAAGGTGTTGTCAGCTAATGGCACTTGCAAAAGCAGCTTTCCAGCTGGGGGAATGTCAGACTGGAAGTCCTGTGACTTGGATGATGATCCCAGGTTTCCCAGAGAGCTTTCAGATAGAGGTGAAAATATTCTGCTTTTTTGAATTAGCCCTACTTGCACTTTTACAACGAATTAAGTGCAGCTACACTGCATGTACAGTATGGACTGTACTCTATGTGTGTGTGTGGACAGAGATTGGCCAGAAAATCTTAGAATCATTAATTAAATATATATCACCTCCAGAAATATGTACCCTGGGCAGTGTTTGTAGATGAGCAGTACATGTAAAGATCCATAAATGCTGAGCAGCTGTACTTTTGGCAAAGATGACAGAGGATGATACTTCCTGAGAAGACTTTCAAGGTCTGATTTTTGTTTACTCAATTAATATTGGCTGTATTTAATGCACCAAGAAAAAGCATTGCAATTGCTCTGAAACACTCTGTTGCAAAAAAAAAAAAAAAAATCATCAAAGTCAGTTCAGTAATTATTTGGGATTTTTTCCCAGTTTTTCTTGAAATTTTTGTATTTCATAGACTTTTAAATGAGATTAACCTTTAATGGGCATGCCTGCAACACAGCTAGAGACATCTGCCTGAGAAAAAGACAAATACACAAATGTTTGTATTTCTAAATATGACAATGAAGGCAGAAAGTAAATCGTGTTAGTGTATATTTAACACTCTCTAGTTCTGTGATTTTATTTAGGAAAAAAAGTTATGAAAGACTACGAAGTGCCAACGAGGACAGCCCTCACCAAGCCCAAACTCTTAAGAAATAGCAGCAGTCCTGCAGCATTGCATTTGTCTCTCAGTGCCAGGGCTCTATATTTAACAAGCTTTCCCCAGCTCCCACACCCAGATGAATTCATTGGAATGCAGTAGGAAAGCAAGAGCTCATCTGACTCATTAGGAGGCTCATATGCAATTACCATCAATTAAAAATTCCTTCTAGAGCCACCGTGTGAATTTGGGTGTGCTGAAAGAAATGAAATTGTCAGGGTCTCTGTAAGCAGGACTTACCTTTGCATGGAGCTCAGGACATATGGAGATTTGATTAATGTGCAAAAACAATTAGCTGATGTGCTGATGAACGTGTGGGATCCTCAGAGAACTGTGTCTGATGGAGTTTTACATCTTCCGCTTTACCCTCGGTGACTTGCAAGCAGCAGAGCCAAAGAAAAGCTTCTCTATATTGGGAATGTATTGAAAAAAACCTGAAACTTGTAACAACATGTTTTGTTGATATGAAATTATTTTTCTCTTTCTTTTCACCAGCCACTAGTGAGGAAAAAAAGTTTAGAGGTGGAAGTGTAATGACAAATGATTTACAGATGGATTCCTTTTTCACTATATTCCCATTAAGATGGGTTGTAAACACTTCACTTTCTTAGCCCAAGATCTTTCTCAGAATCTGTTCTGTTTAGGTTTAACTTGTTAGATTTGGAATAAGCTCTTCAAAAGACTGAGCAGCTCTTGAGCCAACCCAACAGAATTGAGGCACCTCTGTCATAAACTTTCATTGAAAAATTTTATCTTAACATGAACTTTACCTGATATTTTAGCATCTGATATTTTAACACCATTGAATGTTTATGTTCTGTTGATTAAGCCTTTTATTAAAACTTTAGGAAAAAATACAACAAAGCAATGAAAAGTATATGTATATATAATTTCACAAGCATTTTAGAAGTCTATACAATAAAACAAGCACGTGCTTATGCTATACTTCTTTGTGTTCACTATTCATAAAAAGCAGCAAATTCTACTTTTGTCTATAAAACAGGGTAATACTTAGATATCTAGGATTGTTGCATTGTTTCTTTTTGAAAAATAAAAATGGTAAAAACCCCCAAACTTTAACTGTGAGTACTTTAGAGTAGGAGCTGCCATTTCTGTCACTATTTGTGTTCTGGTGGTGCCAAGAGAATTCTTATGTTTAGGTCTTTAAAAGACTATAATGACACAGAATTTCCACAGGTGGAAAGCACCCAGACCTCCACCAAAACCTATAGGAGCTGCACAAATAATAAATAATAAACAGCCCTGGAGTGCAGACACTGATCTCAGAATAAAGATTGACAGATCCTTTCACTTCCTGCACAATATGTCTTAGGATAAATAAGAAAGCCCCAAACAAATCCTTTTGGTTTTGTGTGTGGGTTTTTTTTCTGGTTTTTTTTTTTGTTTTGTTTGTTTGTTTGTTTGTTCTTTGGGGGTTTTTTTGGGTCTTTTTTTTGTTTTTTGGGTTTTTTTTAAATATATGCAAGGTGGTTCAAAACCTTTGGTCTGGGTTTGAATGTTGGGTCTACTTCTTCTTGGAACATGGTGTAGAAATTTTTAGGGAGAGAAAAAATAATCCAAATCTATGCATTTTTATGAAAATCATAATGTAATTTCTTTCATGCCTGCAGTAGTAGTTATTCTGTGGGAACAAGCAGGACTGAGATCCTCAAAAATCCCTAAAGCTGATATTTAGACATACCTATGTACTGAGACTTAACAATTAACTAAACATGGTAGAGGTCTCAAGGAAAATATTTAAAGTTAGCATAATATAGAAATGTGTATATTTTTATACAAGGAAAGAGCAAGGAGAACAGTTGGAGAACAAATCTGATCTCATATAAGTCAATTTTACCTGTACATTTTAACATTTTTCAATGTGTAGGTTTTTGTCCAATGAGTTATCTACAAACAAACATATACTGATTTCGTTTTACATTAACATTCCTCCAGGTAAGAGGAGTAATCCAACTGAAAACCAGAAGTCAAGAATCTTGTTTCCCTTACATAAACTGAACATAGACTGATATTTTTCCTACCATTTCAATTTTTTATTGTTTCTCAGTAAAAAGGGTGCCAAGCTAGGAAATGTGTCAGCAAAGCACAGAGGTGGTTTTAACAGTATGCATGCTGCTTTTTTGGAAACGTATCTAGAAGATTTACTTCCTGGTAAATCTTCTGCTCTGAACTTGTGTGATTTGCAGAAGAAAGTGGAGCTGAGGGGTGGGAGAGAAGTTATTTATCAGGAACATTTGAGAACAGTTACCACGGTGAAAGAATCAGAAGACAAAAGATCCATTAATTTAATCATCTTTGATCATTTGCAGGCTTTGTTTGGATGTGTTTGTATCTTGGAACAATTAAGAGCGTGCAGATGATGCCAATCAGAAAGGCACTCTCCTCCAAGATCAATTTGATTGAATTCACATGAGGGGAAAAATAAATGTTTGAAGCCAAAATCAGTGTGACACCGCTGACGTTCCAGGGGCGCTGAAGTCTCCTCTGTATCCATACACTGAACGTGTCTTGGGTCACAAGGCCCACAGATCAAATATTGGCAGCCAGTTTAGAAAAGACCTTTGGAGCATTTTAAGAAAGGGTGATTTCCACCAAGGCATCCAGTACCACATGGAAGAACAAAGAGGAAATAATATCATTGCCATCAGTGCTTGCAAAAGGGGCTTTCAGAAGGGAGAAACTTCTAGAAACCTGGTTATTTCCTAGCAAGCTCTGCAGGCTTCTGACTAGCTTTTGGACAAAGCTCTTGGTTTAAATTATGTTAATCTTCTTCACAGGGCAAGGATAAGCAACTTTCTGATTACAAGAACAAAATAAGAAAATACTGGGACAAAGTCTCTGTGGACATAAATCATTGTGATACCCTTGAAAGCCAACACACAACAGACAATTTCATTTGCTATCCAGCTTGTGCTAAAACAGGGAAAGAATGTTAAAATTCTTCTTTTTGTGTTGAGATTAAATCCTGCAAATTTGCCATGGAAACCATTTTTTTTCTTCCCCCTCCTTTTCACAGTTCAGTAACAGCAATTCTTTCAGAGAAGGGAGGTTGGAGCATTGTGGTTTGGGGTGGGGGTTTTTTTGGAGGTGGGCTGAAGGGAAAAATGGGGAGCTGTGGAGGGGAAGAGGCCAGAATATGTTGACTCTCAAAAAATGAGTTCACATCCCCAAGGTCTGGGTGTTGAGTGCCAGCAAAGGACAGATGCTTCGAACAGTTGGAGCGTTGCAGCACGGAGGAGGGACCATCCTCCAGAAGCCAAGAAGCCACCCTGGGAAGCAAGCAGGCCTGGGATGACCTGCTTCAGTGAGTGCCCACGTGGGGCTGGCAGGAGATGGAGCTCCCCTGGCTCTGAGGGCTGACTCACTGGCCCTGTTTGATCCCACAGCAGCAGGAAGGGAACGCCAGGACAGCAGCCCTGAGTGTGGATAAGGCCAGGCTAGCGTGGCAGGGAGGGAGGGCTGCAACCAGGGTCGCCCCAGATCTGCCACCCACCCCTGTCAGCCACCAGCCAGGGTGTTCAGCCAGGCTTCTGAGCCCCTCACAGGAACAGGCAGGGTCTACCTAGGCTTTTCCTTTTTTTGGAGGAAAAACCTGATTTTCACAGCATGCCATTTCCAAAGCATGGGTTGCTTGTATCCCCATGTTCAAATTCACCTATCACTATACCTCAGTATCTCAATGGGTAATCCAAAGGTTTTAATACACAATGCAAAGAGAAGGACGTGGGGAGGAGGTAAAAGAAAAGGCAGCCAGGGTGGACTTGGTCCCCCATTTTCATTATCCCACATGGAATTTTTCTTGTAGAATCATTGAGAATCTTGGAGATCGTTGAGTTCAACCATTATCCCAGCACTGCAAGATCACCACCAATCCATATCCCCAAGCACCACCTCTGCACCTCTTTTAAATGCCTTCAGGGATGGCAATTTCACCACTTCCCTGGGCAGCTTGTTCTAACACTTGACAAACCTTCCAGTGACTAAATTTTTCCTAATATCTACTCTAAACACCCCTGGTACCACTTGAGACAGTTTCCTCTTTTACTATCACTTGTTAGTCAGGAGAAGAGGCACATACCCACTTCACTATGAACTCCTTTCTGAAGCAAATTGGAGGTCCATTTTTCATGGGATGCAAAACTGGAATAAATTCTAACCAGTTTTAATTCAGTGAGGACTTTATCTGGGTGACAGGACTGCCAGAGTAAATTGCCAGAACCAGGCTGCCACTTAGCAGCCCTCTAACACAACATTCTGTTCCATCTGCCTCTGTTCCTCGTTTCTTGGTGCTTCCATTTCTTTTATCTGTTTCTTCCAGGTGGACTTTCCATGTCCTTTTCTCCTGATGGAGCATTTCCTTATCCCTCTGTTGGCATAATGTCATGTCTGTTTGTTTATACCAAACATGAGGGGTTTTTTGTTTTTTTTTTATGAGGTGCCTCATCAACCACATTGAATTTTCGGAATTATGTGTTCCTTCACTCATACAGTAGACTTGTTCCTGACAGAAATGAGACATTTCAAGGATGATTACATGCTGTAGCAGCCTAGCACAAAATTACACCTTTCTGACCTGCTGTGTCTTAATGTGATACCTTACTGACTTCCACTGTTCTCAGCTGTTCACCCTTTTCCCCTGAGGATGTTCACAAAATAGAAAGTTAGAGTGAATTCATTCCCAGACAACCTCAGCAAAACTTCAGAGACAGGATGTTCTAATCAAGGTCTACAAGGTTTACAAAATTTAGGCTTTGAATGTTATTAAGTCTGCATTTACTTTTCACCTTATTGGTTTGTAACCCCTTGGTGTCCTGGAGCTCAAATCTCAGGTCAGGATCTTACTGAGGGCAGCTTCTATACACATTTATACATTCATTTATACCCCAGAGAACACTTCATTTCAAGCATAAAATTTCTGTGTGGGAATGGGCTTCTCCCATCAATGAGGAATATAGGTATTTCTAGGGCACATGCTGGGCACTGCACAGTGCTTGGGCTCAAAATATGAGATGTTTAGAGTTTGCCAGTTTTATTCCCATATTTACTGTCTCAAGGCACTTACACTCTTATGGGGAGTACATTTACTGCTTTTTTTTACTGCTTTATATTCCTTATTCTTGCACAAGTGACTCTAAAATACATAAACCAACACGATCTTTTCCTGCAGCAAAGTCCAAAACAAACAAAAGCCTCTACACAACACCCCCCCACCCTCCAAAAAATTTCTGTAGTTTCAAGCAGTTTTCTCACTTTCAAATGGACTACCAGTATTCTTCCAAATAAGCTTTCAGGTTCATCAAACTGTTTGTTCCAGCCCTCCATCTCTCTGATTGCTCCTCGTTTGCTTTGCACTGGTGTTTAATTTTGTATGTCTACTTCTGTCAGTTCTGCACAGCATTGCAATGTCTGCTGATTCAGAAGGTAACAGGGATTTTTTTTTTCCAGGTCAGTAAGTATAAGCTTAGGATTCAGCATCCAGGCTGGTGATGTTGAAAGACCAGCTTTACAGTTTCTGACCTAAACAGGAAAGTCAGTCTATTATCTGAAAGAAGTAGAAAGCAGAGGATTGGGAGGTAAAGCAGTGGTCAGGCATTCCTTCAGTAAACTTTTGGAAGACTAACTTGAATTTGGAGTTTGGGAGACACAAAATTTCAGCTTTGTCAAGCTTTTTGCTATGTTGAATCAAAATTATATTTATTTCCCATAAGCAGAGATGTGTTTGAATTGCTTCCTCCTTCTGAAGCTTTAAAAAAATGTTCTTGCACCCAGGCAGCTGCTGACTGTCAAGTCTTATTGGATGATGATTAAAATATATTTTCATAACTCAGTTTATAAAAGTGTATGCATATATATGGGCACATATATAGGTATATTTGTATAAACCTAGGTATGTATGACAGGAATGCAGCTTTTCAATTCATGTCTGCCAATGATTTAGACTCTTGTTTTGTGACCACAGATGGGGAGTTTGGAATATTTATTATATTCATGCAGTCTTTGAGTTGGAGACCAAGGATTGTGGGATCCCTGCTGTCCTCCACCGGAAAGGGATAGTGTGGGGATGTAAAGCATGGTACCCACACTACAGAACTATTCAAAAGACACATTTTTTGTCAAAAATCTGTTCTCCAGGTCATTTAAAGACCCTCCAGCCATAAAGCTCATGTGCAACACTAGGAAACCACTGTTAGCTGAACCCAGCAAGAAAATGGGAAGTTTCCAGTGAGTCCCTGCCACAAGCTGGCAGTTCTGTCTCTCCACAGCACTCAGGGTGACAGCAGAGCATCTCCCAGGTATTTTGTACCCCCAGAACCAGAAATATAAAAATTATCTGTACATGTAGGGATAGGGCAGGGTGATACCACAATCCCCCAGCCACATGAGAAGCCCAGAGCACATCTCTGAAAGCCTAGACTGCAGCCCTAACTACAGGAGCATCCTTCTTCTGCATAAATAAGGGGTCTTGTCGGAATAAAGCTTCCTGAGAAATGTAAATTTAGGAGAAACTGCCTGATTTCTATGCTGCTGAGGCTTTCTGTGCAATAGCACCAGATGCCAAAAAAGAAGCAAGAGGAAAGTGTAAACCCAAACCTGCTTCTCAACAGCAAAGAAAGAGAGCAATGTCACCAGTCTCATGCTCGGGGGCAGCTTTGATTCCAGGGACAGCAGCAAAGGAAAGGCAGCACCACGGTGTGTGAGACACATATCTTATGCCACACACTAAATCATCACAGAAGCTGAGAGACACCATCCCAAATTAATTAAAAAAAAACCCCAAACCAACCAACCAACCAACCAACCAACCAACCAACCAACCAACCAACCACAAATACCCCAACCGAACACAACAACAACGACAACAAAAAACCAAAAACTCCCCTCAAAAACAAAAGAACAAACAAGCAAACAAACAAAGTGTCCCTAAGTACTTTTGTTAATTTGGAAAGTAAAAGTACCCATGACTCCTTCCTCCTTTCCCTTTTGTGGCAAAGAACGTCAGGAAAAAGACAAACTGAAGTAAGGAAGTTGGAGATCTCCAGGCTGATGTATTTTTTAGGCAGCTCTTGCTGCTGCTCTTGTGAGTGGCCATTTCTGAGCATTCAGCTCCCTAATTTGGCCCTTCTTTTTGGTGATAGTCTGTCTGCCAGGCACAACATGGTGTAATCCATAAGGAGAAATACTTGGAGGCAGAAGTAGGCGGATGGATGAGAGCCAGCAGAATCTGAACAGAGGAAGCCACGTAAGAGCCCAGCCCCAGGTGAAGACCACCCTGCAGGTGGCTCAGGGGAGGAAGAGCTGATGGTTTCACACACTTTGGCAGCCTTGCCTTCCTGGTGTGCAAGGATCAGCAGAGGGAATTGCACAAGGGCTGGGCTCAGGCTCAGGAGTGGAGGAGAGGGAGGAACTGACCCTGCTGCTGGGCTCCTGTCTGGGTGACACGGTTGAAGCTGATCAGGAATCGAAGGAAGCTGGATAAGGAGGGAGAAGGTGAGCCAAGAACATGGAGGGGTGAAGGAAGTCAATACAATTACCTCACCAGCTACCCTCTGAACCAGAGGAAGCGTGGCTTGCAAGCGCTGATGCTGGAGAGGAGTAGTGCAGATGTGAGAGGACCAGAAAAATCTATAATATTCTGGCAGCACTACTGGAGAATGGGATTTGCTTCTTGGAAATTTTTCTATAGTAAAAAAAAAAGGATTTGATTTCTGTATAGAGAAAAAAGGACATATTTTTGTGCCTTTCTCCATCCTTATTGTGGTTGATAATTGGCTGAAATTTAAAGAAGAAGTCAAAGAAGACAGACATGCTTATGTTAAAATAATTTGCTTAAAATCTTTTAAGAACATGTGGAAATTGGGGGCTTCTTTTTCTGTATTTTAACTGGGTATTCTCACAAAATCAATGTGCAAAGTGTTGGTCCATTATATAGCATTTCCCAACTAGGATTAATGGGATTTTAAACCAATACCTTCAGGACTAAGGTAGGAGCACCTTTCCCTTGAAATAAAGGAATTATCTGGTATTATCTGTTGTAGTAAATTGTTCATGTTGGCCAATTCCTTGAGCATGATGAAGATTGATACACTGACAAGTAGGCAACGCTAGGGGAAGCAGATATATCCCACTGCCTGGCACAAGGCTGTCATCCATGCAAAATAAAACACTTAATATAATCATTAACGAATGATTAGTCATTTTTTATTATAGTCATTCCATAATAATCATTAGTATGAATTAATACTGCCTCAGGGAGCACATGAGCTGTGAAGAACTTCTCAGTGCTCCTCAGCTAATAGGAACAGACTTTCCTGCAACACCTGGAGGTGTTACCTGAGCTGCAGCATTTGCCCTTTGTTTTGGCATAGACATGGCACCCAAAATTAATGCTAGGACTGATACCAAGACATGGAACCTGTTAGTTCCCCATGCCTTGTGTAATTTTTTTTCTTTAAATGTACTCAAAAATCAGATTACTAGCTGAAGATTTATTTTTTTGTGCTTAGGAAATCCTTCCCATTAATCTCTGCTCCCTGTGTGTGAGCACAGAGCTAACAGAGCACCCTGTCCCCAGCTTCACACGCCAGCACCGTGCACGTCGGCAGGTAACGCTTTGCTCAGCCTGCTGCAGTGGCACAGTGTGATTTCCTGTAGCTTCTAAAACATCCCTGAGTCCCCGTCAAGCTGTACCTCATGCAATATTTGTTTAGCTCAGGGAATGCAGAATTGCCCTGACTTGCATGAGAGGCTGGGAACTGCTCCCACATGGCTGAGACGGGGGAGGACCTTGCCAAGGTGCAAGCAGCTTTGCACAGGTGACCTGTTTGGATTCCAGCCAATTTCAGATCACACTTGGACTCCTTTTTTAATTTTTTTTTTTTTTTGTACTATATAAAGTATAAAGGAGAGAGCAGATCAAAGAGTATGAGGCACAGATCTGAAAATGGACATCCATTCACTCTAGGGAAAAAAAGCCTTACATTCCCCTTACATCCCTCTCCTTTACAGCCTGCATGGAACACTTCCCAAACCAGTCATTTATGGGTTTTAAGAGTGTTCACAGTTCAGGATTTTTAACAGTGAAAACCACCTAAGATTGTTGGCAATTTGCCTGTCTTTATGTTAGCTTTTTTTTTTCATCTGATGATCTGTGATTCTATGAATTAAAAAGAGGATGTCATTAAGCATGGAGGGGAGGAACAAAAAAACCCCAACAAAACAAAACAAAACAAAACAAAACAAAACAAAACAAAACACCAAAAAACCAAACCAAACCAAACCAACCAAACAAAAAAACCCCAAACAAACAAAAAACCCAAATCCCAAACAAATATAGTATTAATTTTGAAAGGAAAAAGTATGAAAAAAATACACATTTATTGTTACAGAATTTGATTGGTTTTTCCCCCCAAAAACCAGGATTTTAAATTTCACTTTGTTCAATTGTTTTGAATTTGAATATAAAATATCTTTTGAGAAAATGATTCCATGATGAAATGTTATGCTGTATAATATATATGATGAAGTACATTATTATAAATTAAAAAGCATTTACTGAGAATCTGACAGTTTACTTATTTTTAAATTATTATGTTTATACTTTCTCAATTGTGCAAGATTAAAACATACTCATTAAACACTTATTTTTCAAAGAACTATACAAATATTTTTTACCTCTCATACTCAATGGTCTCCATGATAGAATTTTAGTGATTTATATCAAAAGGAAAACTGACCATTAATGATATGTTGGCATCTCATGTAATCTGTTATCAAAAATTGTTCAGACTGGAATAAAACTCCTTAAAATATTATATATATATATATATTGAAAGAGATAAATTATTTAACTAAATCATAGAACAACATAAATTATCTTTCCATCTTATCACGTTTTTATGTTAAGAGCAAAGTTTTCCAATGTAGGAAACATTTTTTTCATCCTATCAGTCATACTCTACTGCCTTGATGGAGATAGAAATAAATCTGTAATTCTGAAAAGTTATTAATCCATTTGCAGTGCTTTAAAAATGGAAGAATAATTATAGATTTTTATTGGGAGGTTAAAGTGTATTTTACATTTCACAGTTTTCTCAGTCACTATTTCAGTTTGCATGGGTTCAATTTGAGTTTTACAAGCTAGTAAGGAATCAAGGAATATAGCTAAAGTTATAATTTCTTAAGGTTTCATTCTAAAATATTTAAAATCATAAACTTCTCTTTTATCAAGGTCCTGACAAAATATCAAAGCGTCAAGGTTTTGAGGCAAAATTCTAAAAAATACTTTCAAGCTTTCAGGATTTTCTCTTGTTGACCAGAGGAAAGTGTTACACGCTTGAAAATTATTCTGCAATTGTAGTTCAAACACCTTTTCCTAACAGATTAACAATTAATCCTTTTTCAGAAGTATATTATGATCCATTTCTGCAAGCACTTAAACCAATACCACAGAACTTGGGGCTTGAAATACTTCTGGAAAAGATTTAATGGTTGTGTCTGACCTGCAAGCATAAATTGAAGTTGCCAAATCCAGGATCAAATACTTCTGTGATTGCAAATTGAATTCAGGTTCCATAGAGTTCATTAAAAGGATGTGTTACTTGTTTATAAAGCAGTGTTATTTGGTTCAGTTAATGCTATTTAAAAAAATTAAAAAAGCAGTTTTAGGAAAAAGGTGGAGGGTATGTCGATTCCATATCTTCATTTTTTTAGGAAGCCTATACATAAGAAAAAATACTGCAAAGAAGTAACAAAATCACTTCTTACAAAACCATCCTCTTATAGAAATTCTTCCTGAAATTCTATTTAGGCATCTGTTCTCCACAGGGCTTGTTGTATGGTCTTTTTCTGTGGTTTTGATGTTTTAAATACAATTTGTTATGCATCTTTTGAGCAAGGATATTCTTTTATTCCCCAGAACTCCTTCAGATTTTTGGGTTGGGAACTTTGGGATGCAACTGTTGACATTTTACCAAAATAGATTCTTCCAGTTCCGAGGCTTTGAGTCTTGTGAACATTTTTCACAGACAGAGAAGTCGTAGGAGCAGATCTGGAGCATCTCCTGACTTGTTCTCGAGCCCTCAGCAGAGCTCTACTGCTTTCAACAGCAGCACCACCAGAATTCCCCTGCTCCTTCAGTGCTTTCAGCCCAGGTCACAGACCTCCTGCTCAGGGCAGGGCACTCCCTGTTCCCAGCTGCAGGGAGCCAGCCAGGGCATCCCTGCTCTCTGCAGATTTGGTCTTCAGGACATTTGGGTTCACTGCCTGCCAGTTCACTCTGACTTCTGCTTCACCTCAGAGTATGTCTAGAGTGACTTTCCTTTCCTTTCTTTTATTTTTTTTTTTCCTTTTTAATTGGAAAATGGCTAAAAGTTCTCCCTGACCTTTTTATCTCACTGGCAATGCCCCTGCCTTTCTATTAATAACAGGCTTGGGGAGTGTTTCGTCTGCACTGGCAGCAGAACTGCTATTTCTTACTCAGTTTGGTATCTGCAATTACAGTACTTTTCTGAAGTGCAAAAGACATCTATAAAAATCAAACCCATCTCCCTGCTTAGCATCAGACACAGTGCAGCAGCTCACTGCTGCTCCCAGCTTACATTAGGTTTTCCATCTTTTCTTCAGAATTCTGCAGTGCCCATCAGCAAAGGCTCTCTGTCAGGTGAAGGACCCTCAGTGGAGTGGCAGGAATAATGCACATCATCAGAGAGAGCACTGGGCTTGGCTTGGATGTTTGCTGATGTCTTGGTTAAGACATTCAGCTCCTTACAGTGTCCTGCATTTCCAAGACATCTGCATAGAGAGAGACCATCCTTGAAGGCAGTGCTAGTGGGAAGGTGGGGAAGGAATGCTCTTCATTTCCTAGGCCCTAATTCCTTCCTTTTGGATTTCCTGTACCTGCTCTCCATGTGGTCTGCAAGGCTCTCAAGAGGTCACTTGATGTCCTGGAGCATCCCAAAGACAAATAAGTGTTAATGGGGTGGTTTAAAATGCAAGAAGCTGTTGTTGGTGCATCAGGGAGCATCTGCAGTTTCAGGGTACTCACTGGGAGGGTCAGGGATATTCTCACTGTGCTCTCTTGATTCAGGTTTACAAAAACTGCTGCTGGTCACAACTGGCTGTATTTCTTGCCAGGCCCAGCAGTGAGTGACCTTCTTGCATGCAGAACTTCAGGATGTCAACAAATTACAAGCCCGTTTCACTCTTTCATCCAGTCTCCCTCTCCTTCCAGAGGGTCTTTCTTTCCAGTTCACCCATGGGGGAACCTGTCCATTCATTCATGAGCAAAACTTCCACCATGTCATGCCTTTTTCATTGATTTATTTTCATTGTGTAGGTCCACAGTGTTTTTTATGGGAACAGAGAGTTTCTGAGCAGCCCTCTTAGGGAGAGCCCAATGTGCTTTGTTCTCATCCCACACCCAGGCAGTCCCCGGGTGGGGAGCAAAGGTACATTAACAGGTCCCCAAGATCCCTGGTCCTTCCAAGCCCAGCACTTTACTCCAGGAGCTCTATTCATCCTTGGGTTCCCCACCAGCCTCAGAGCAACCCCTTGCCCCAAAGCACGCAGCCAGTGGACCTTTACTGCCAGCCCAGAGCTGGTCCCATCTCCAGCACCACTGCAGCATCCCTATCCTTTAATCCCAGGTGGGAGAGGCTGGTGCCCACTGCCTTCCCACCTGCCTGCTGCTGGCAAACAAGGCAAGTCCCAGGAGGGCAGAGTTATGGATGCAGTGGCTCCAATAAGCAGGGAATTGGCTGTGAACCTGCTCTGACTGAGCCTCTGCCTGCTGATAATCTGCACAGAGAGTTTGTTTTCTTTGGGTTTGTGTTTTCCACCAGCCTCTTGTTTTCTTCCATGAATTCCACATCGCCTCTTGTGTTTTACCTTTCCTGGCAAAACTGTTTCTCCTCATGACACATAGCTCTCCCCTAGGGCTGGTTATGTAAGGTATTGCTGCTTGGTGTTTGTACAACCCTACATTTTGATCCCCTGTAGAGAGCACATTGTGTATCCTACTGGCAGCAAACAAAAGCAGTTTCCTATATAAAATACACAAGTCTTGCCTCCGTGCTTGCATGTTTAGGCAAACACCCTCCTGCGTTTCGGGACACAAAGGAAGAACACGATCAGTACCAGCTATCCTGGTGATGTGTGGATCCAAATGAAAAAAAAAAGAAACAAAAAAAAAAAGGGAAAAATATTCTCCTTATAAGGAGGAAAGGCTGCTCTTCTCTAGTCTGTGTTGTATATATATCTTTCACACTTCACACTCTCATACTGTTTTAAATGCAAACAGCTCTTCCAGCCAGCAGAGTCACAGTTGTTTCAAGGACAAACACATTTGTTTTGTCTTTAAATGAATGTATTCATCCTGAGTGGCAGTGGAGGGCTACCTCTTTCTCAGGAGGCTCCTTGAGTTTCAGCTAGTGAGATGGAGTAACACTTCTGTTAAAAGGGAAAGAGCCAAGCAAAAATTCCACCTCCCAAGCCCCCAGTTCTAACTGATCCGAGTGTTTGGCACACTCCCATTGTGAGTAAGGTGTAGGTGTCCTTGCAGGGAGAAAAAAAATTATAAATACCTGCTTTCCTCATTGTCCCTTCCTCTCTGTGCCTGGGTGATTTGTGCCTTCCCCTCTCCTGCCTCCAGCCTTCCCCTAGACACAAGCTTTATTTAATTAAGTTGCATTGCACTTTGGTTGTACAGGCGATGGACCAAGCACCACCAACTAAGCCAGAACTGCAGCTATTCAAACTCTGGCTGTTGGGGTGGGCTGGGTTGGGTTTTTGGGGGCAAGGGGGGTGTTTATCCTGAAATACGCAATGTGGTCAATGCTGGTGACTACCTGCATGACAGCAAGGGTGGCCACAGTGCCTTGGAGCAGCTTGGCTGCATCATCCCCTCAGGATGAGCATCCCTGGGCTGCCTGAGCACAGAGTGCATCAGCTTCTGCCTAGACCTGATCTGATAAAGGCCACTTGTAGGATTTCCTGCTGCTTTCTTCAGTCTTCTAGGGCTAGAACAAGAATAGAAGGGTTTCTGAGCCCCTCTATGGACAGATGGCAGGGATGAGAGGCTTTCTGGCTGATGCTCAGTGTCAAGGTCAAGGGAAGGCCTGGCTTCGAGAGTGGTGGTTTGCCCTGGGAGAAGGAAAGAAGGAATGGTCCTGGCCAGCTGGATTGTAGCTAGAGGTTTGTTGTCTCTCAAAGAGGGGATTTCTAAGTGAGCAGAAGCTGGGTGGTGCAGAGGTGAAGGAGCTTGGTGAAGCTCTGAACACATGGGGAAGGCCAAGGCTGGCAAGGATGAGTGCAAAGGAAATAATTAATCCTTAATGAACATGTGAGTGGGAGGCTTAAGGGGATGGCTGAGGAGGGATGGAGCAATACCGGAGAGGGAGAGGTTGGGAATTCAATGAAATAGCAAAAGAGTTACACAGAGTAAAACACAAAACAAACAAAAAAACCCAAAACTTTGCCTTACCATTACTGCAGATTGCTCCATTATTTTCCTACTCTGTCAAACACTCCCTGTAACAGCCTCCAGCTCCTCGCCTACTTTCCAGTTTCTATCCTACAGCAATGTTTCCCAAAATGCAAGGTGCACCCCCTCCAGGGGAGGAAGGGGGACCAGAGCCCAGAGAGAGAATGAGAGGTGCAAGAAACCTGTGAGTGCTCGACTCATTCATTTTGCAACCTCATTCAGGCTCCCTGTCTCTGAAATCAAAGCCCTCACAGGAAAAATTCCAAATCATTCATTTTCATCTTCTATCTAAAACCAAACATAGCAACAACAACTATATGTGTGTGTGTGTGTGTGTATATATATATATATATATATTTATTTATATAGTTATTTTCATACAGGCAGTTAGAGACCCTTCTGACCAGTTCCTGCACCTGCTGAAAGGTGTCACACCTTTCTGTGCACCTGTGCTGGGGATCACCTGAGTGCCTCTGAGCCACACAGCCATGCCAGTGGTGTGCTTCCCTGAGCAGACACCTGGCAGCAAAGCACTGTGCTCTCCCATCTGCACTCCCTCTCCTGAAGGTGATTGTGGCTCTCCTGACCATCTCCAAAGTTGGTGTTTTTCCTTATGTTTAAATCAAAATCCCTTCTCCATCCCATGTGACAATATTAATCATTAGATCAGTAACTTTTCCTCCTTCTTTTTTCTACCTTCATGTTATAAATCTTTTAGAAATGTCTTACATGTTTCATTGTGTTGGGAGTATGGGATTGTTAAATTTCTACAATTCTCTTCCGCTTGAGAAACTGGAAACTTGAATACATCAAAGGTATCAGACCCAGTTACTGTCAGGAGCAAGATCTGCGTCCTTTTCCACCAGCACTCATTGCTTACAGACATGGAGTGAAGTGTGGCTTACATTTCTCCCACTTGTCTCCCATATTTTTGGAGTGTCAGATCTGATAGACCCTTCAGGCATTCTGCTTTTCCACTGCTTTCCCTCTCCTTTAAATTCAGCGCAATCCTGGTATTGAGACATTCAGTGGGTTTGGTGGGAACACATCAGAAACGTTCTCTCCGTTCAGTGCCTGCTTCCATCTGCCTCTGCTGGAAAGAAAATGTTCCTCCACATGTTCCCCACCTCCAGCACCCTGACAAGGGGTGGCACATCTCACTCTGAATGCTGCTCACTCCTGCCCTGGCTGTGGCAGTGCTCAGGGGGAGCAGGACCTGCAGAAGAGCAGCTCGTGGCAGGCGGCTGCTGCTGCTCTGCAGAGCACTCCAGGGCAAGTTGTGCTGCTTCACACAACCAAAATCTGCCTGAAGGAGGAAAAAAACCCACAATTTTGCATAAGTGCTACTGGGAACAAACCCAGAATGGGAAACCAACCAGCTCTGTTCCATTGCTGATTTTTTTTTTTTTTAAATACATAAATTTTCTGCAGAACTGTGTGTGATCTCCCACCTGCTAATCACAGATTTCTTACATGGGTGGAAGGCAGATTTCAGTTCTATCAGCATTAATCTGGAGCAACTGTATTGATGATCTTACAGGGAAGATTGATTTGGGTTTGTTTTCTTTCTTGCCGTGAATCTCAAATGTCATCTTAAATGGAAATTTCTTTCTATATTTAGGATATTTTTTCAATACTTCCAAGAGAATTCTGGGGGTTTTTAATCTCCTATTCCACTCAGATTCTATTGGCTTTACTAGCAATAATCTGTCTGTAAATTAATTCTCTAAAAGGTGATTTTGTCTTTTTTTCTTTTTTTTTCCCCAAGATGTGAGAGAGGGGTAAAGTTTTGGTCTAGAACAGCACTTGTATCTGATCCAGTGGCTACCCACATTCAAAGACAAGGATTGAATGGGAGATGAGACTCCTCCATGGTCATGGAAAGCTTAGATGTGGATCAGTCTTCTAGATCCACCTGTAATGAGGTTTACTTGTTACATTGGCCCAAAATACTGCCCCTGACAAGTGACACAGGAGTAGAACTTCACAGCACAGGCTCCCTCACCTGCTGTTAGCAGCAGTCACTGCCAGCTGCACTCAGGTGTCTGAGACATCCTCCTCCCACCCACCCTGCTTTTGTGCCACTTCTCCGTGTCTCTGAGGATGGGCAAAAGCAGCTCCAGAGAGCTGGAGTGACCGTGGTGATTCTGTGGAAGTGGAATGTCAGTTTTCCTTTCCCAGGCACTGGCAACTTGGCCAGAGATCACAGTGGATTAAAAGCAAAGAACTTTTTTCTCCTGTCCCTGTCCTTATAGGCAGCTAGAGACACACACACTGCTTTCTCACCTCTGGTATTGCACAGTTCCTTGGAGTTTCCAGTAACTGCTGATTTCCTCTGCCAGCAGTGGCAGATGGGAGGCTGTGGACGCAGTGATGGACTGTGGGAGTGTTTCATTGATATCGTGGGAGAATAATTGCTTTGCCTAAGTTATGGAGTTATGGTTGTTTTTGTAATTTTTTCTATTTTTTCTTTCAGATATGCACGAAAGAACAGCCAATGGGAAGAAAAGACAGAACTGAAGGCATATGGTATTTTCCTGCAGTCTGAAGTGTATCTTAGGCAATTTGTGTGGCTGTAGGAAGCCCCATGGGCCACAGGTTGCCTGTTTTTAAAATGGGCATCATAGTACTTAACAAGACCAAAACACCCTGAGCAGCTTGGGTGGAAAGCACTTTAAGTTTGTGCAATGGGCAGCTGCAACATTTGCCTCAGAAAGAGGCCATATGCTGTCCTCTCTGCTCTGCACTGTGCAGCTCTGGCCATGGAAAATAATTAGAAGTGAAGATCTTTTTTTTGTGATTTTGATTGCCTCAGGATCAGTCCTTGTATCTTGAATGGTCTCAGACATGTTCCAGCCTGTGTGACTCTACAAGCCAGGGATGCTCTGAGGGACTGGGACTTGTGAAGCATCAGCAACACAACAACAAAGCAAAAATAAATGTAGAATAAAATGCCAGGAGAATCCCTCTCTTCTCACCTGCCTGCAGAGGTGTTGTTGTTGCTGCCACTGGCACTAGAGGAGAAGGGAGGGCTGAGGGTGGCCAGCACTGGGCTCTGCTGTGGGTGGCTGCAGGAGCAGAAATGCTGGGGCTGGCTGGGCAAGGGGAGTGAGCAGACACTGCTCTGGGGGACCTGTCCAGCCAGAAAGGCTAAACTCCCACCCCACAAACCTGAATATTTGTGCTGGCTAAATTATATGGCTCCCTCATAGGCACCCCAGTAAAACATATCAAAAAAAATCCATTTCTCTTATTAGCTGCATAAATACAAATTCAAATTTCTGGGCTAAATTGGGGCAATACTGCTAACCTCAGACATTCCACTGTCCAGAGTAAACTTAGAATTACAACTCCCCCTAAATTAATCCTCTCAATTTCCAATTTTTAAAGTATAACTATGTCCTATTTTCTTGGTTTTCTACGTGTGATAGCTAAATACTCCAAAGTTCCAGAAGGGAGGTGTGCAGCAAGATATTCTTCAGTCTCTGGGGCTGGGGCTGGGGCTGTGAGACCTCCCCAGAAGTTGTAAGGCTCGTGTTAAACCTCAGAGGTGGCAGGATCTCTCTGATGTGACATCCAGATGGAGGGGAAAGCGGTTGCCAGGGTGACACTGAAAATAGAGCTGGGACTGATCCCTTCCCTCTGCAGGAGCGGCTCCCCGGGATGGTTCAGTGGGAGAGGAGCTGTGCGTGCAGTGGGAATTTGTGTGCACTGGAGGCATCATCTGGGAGAGCCCAAACTTGTAGGAGAATGCTTTTTGGGGTTTCGATCCTAAGTGCAGAAGCATGAATTTTGGATTTGGAAAGTGAGTGAAAGAAAATCTTTTGTCTTTCCCTCATCCAGAACCTACTTGGATCCCATGCACCTACGTGGTCTCTGAGCAACTGAAATATTTGGGTTCAAATTTAGAAATGTGTTTCAGACTCCAAATCTGCAGAAATATTTAGTTAATCATGTGCAATCATATGAAATTTAGTTACCTTAAAAAAATTTTTAAAAAATATCCCATAAAGGTTTTCTTTAGAATCATTCTCTTGGGCAGCTGTATTACCAAACCTTTTTACATTTTGAATTAATTTTAAATGAAGGCATTTGTCTTGGGTTGTTTGTGTTTTGTTTGTTTGGGTTTTTTTAGTGAAAAATCTTGAGGTATATGTTCCTTTTAAAAGTTATTTCTCTGCTCCCTGACTAGTAACTCAGCATTTGTTGAAATTCCTTAGGAAGGGGGCTGCCCTGCCTCCGAGGTGATTTACACTGACAAGAATGTTAAAGGATTACAGATGACTGTTGGTAACATACCTGCCTAACATTAAAATCGGGTTAATTGCTTACATTTCACTGGAAGTTATGGATGGCTGCAGAGCTCGGTGCTTCAGCAGATACTGCTACAGCAGGGGGTGGTTATTGATAGTTAAATTGCAGTAGAAGTTGTCTGCGTTCAGATGGGACCTCTTTGAGGGAGGACAGAACATTTCTCAAAGCTTCATATTTTCCCAGAGGGACTTTTCTAGCAGAACATGCCTGCTGTTCAAAGGAAATATTCCCACTACCAGCAAATGAATGAAAAAGTTAGCTTTACAATAGACACCCTATTAGGGGGGCTGAAGTGAAGGAGCCCAGCTACATGTGTTTTTGGAAAGCTAATAAAAACCAGAAAATTATCTGTGGTGCTCTGTAAGGCAGCCTGTGCACAGGAGGCTGTTGCAAAACCTGCAGAAGGCAAGAGGACAGAGGCATAGAAAAAGGAAAACTAGGGAGTGATGCAGCAAAAATCCAAGGTAATGAATCTTCGTGGATTTAATTGACAAATTTAAATGCCAGCTTATTTTACAGTCTCTCTCTCTCTCTCTCTCCCACTCATCCCTTCAAGTTTCAAGTGAGATTTCAAGTGGCAAGCAGGGATTCTGCCCCCTCCCATGAGCAAACCAGGGGATGTGAGTACAATGGAGTGCATGGAAGGGACATTGCTGCCCTGGACAGCTCTTTGTGCCAGTGCTGCAGCAGCACAGGGAGAGCTGGGTCACCCCTGCCACAGCCCACGGCTGCTCTGCCCTGCTCAGTCTCTGCCCTGGGGGAGGCAGGCAGAGGGTTGAGAAGATAATTTGGTTTTTTGGGTCCCCTTTCCATTTGTCCCACGAAATCAGCCATCTCCAGGCTCGTGGTGGGTGCTGAGTGAAAGAAAAGGAGCATGATTTCAGCTGGAGCTGGGGGGTGCTCATGTGGAGCATCCTCACAGCCCTCCTGTCTGCCCGTGTGTGCGTGGAGAAGCGTGGTTTTCCTGGCCTGATCTGTCAGCATGGGTGATATTCCTATAATAAACACTCATGCTAGTTACACAAGACATGTTGACTAGTTTATTGTACAGTAACTGCTGCTCTTGCAGGACATCCACCCACTCGGACTGTGAGCAGAGGCTCCAGGCTTTTCTCAAAAAACATCTGATTTTACAGAAAGTTCTAGGATCTGATTTTTACAGTATTTGCTAGTGCAGTCTGAAAGAGAGCATCGCAGATTTCCCTTTCCTGCCCCTCATTCAGCCAGACTTTTTAAGAACTGCAGAAAACAGTAAAGGAATCCATGAATACAAAATTGATCGTTGCAATCAGAGGATCCAGCTCTCATAATGAGGTTTTATTTAACCAATGACAATGTGCTGAGAAAATCAGAGGAAATGGGTCAGCTAAAAAACCTGGTACTACAAATGCCTGGTGTAATTTCCCCCCACTAAAATGGATGTCCTTCCAAAAGGGCTGGATAAAGAATCATCCCCTGAAGTCCTGCATCTAATTTGCAGGACATGGATGAAAAGACTGGAGCGCTGGGACTGGAAACTGATAATGTGACACATCCAGAGTAAGATGGAGTCACACAACAGAGTTTAATGAGGAAACACTTGGCCTGGCTCAGCAAAAAAAGTGGGTTTTTTTCAGCACTCAAAAGCCAATTAACCCATCCTTAATGGCACAATTTCACAACTCCCTTAAACCAGGAATTAGCCAGGACTCCTGTCTGGAGAAGTGAAGCTTTCCAGTCCCAGCTGTGAGTTTTTAGCCTAATGTCATCTCCTTTCTCAAGCACATGTTGTGCCCTGAATTGGAGCAGGGCACTGGACAGGTTTGAAAGGAAGTGTCTGTATGAGTTAGTTTTGACTTTTTCTACTTCTCCAAACCACTTTGGTGCAAAGGTTTGTGGCAGCTCAAGTAGAAGGAGGGTGTGGGTGAAGGAAGAGGTGCTGAGGGCTGATGGTACTGCTTCATTAGTGGTAGTGCTAGTCTGAAAGGATCTGTGAATTTGTGACCTCCTGTTGGACAGGGCTCTGAGGAATCTGATCTTGTTGAAGCTGTCCCTGCCCATTGCAGGGGCTTGGACTAGATGACCTTTAAATGCCCTTTCCAATCCAAACCATTCTATGATTCTGTCACTAAGGACTGTGATGCACAGACACTGCTGTTCACCTTCCAAGACCTGATCCTGCCATCTTCACGTAGAGCTGTATTCAATCTCCCTCAGAGAAAAACCTGTGGACCAGGTTACTTCAGGCTCTATTAATGCCTCAAAATTCTTTGTGGCTCTTGGACCTGGTCTCAGGCACAGCTCAGTTAAAAGCTTACACCCCTGATTCTCTTGCTCCCAATGCATAAAATCGAGTTGTCAATGCACAAGTTCTTATACAACTTGAGTATTGCATTAGAGGAAGATTTTGCTCTGAGTTCAAATGCTGCCTTCCAAGTATGGGGAGCATCTGCATCATCAAAAAGTAAAGCCAAGGATGAGATAGCACAGGAATTATTTAATATTTGAGCCAATAAAAACTGCATCAGACCATCCCAAAGAAATATTTGTGCTGTTAAAAGGGAGAGAACAACCAGTTGTCTGGTAAAAGGAAGATGTAAACCTCCCTCATTAAAGATAAAGGAAATCTCCTGGAGAAAAGAAAAAGCTGAATAAATCTTCAAAGAGGGATCCCGCCAAAGAGGGATCTCAACTGCACAGGGAAAGCCAAATTCCCAACACTTAACACTTCCTGTAGTGCAGAGAGGATGGAAGCCTGACAATTTCATACGAGATCTTCAGCTAGAATGACCAGGGAAGAAAACCGCTAAAAGTGATCCCAGACACAAAATTCTCACATCAAATACTGCGTCCAGGTCTGGGCCCCTCAAGACTAGAAGGATGTTGAAGTGCTGGAGCATGTTCAGAGAAGACAGCAGAGCTGGAGAAGGGTCTGGAGACAGATCTGGTGAGGAGCAGCTGAGGGAGCTGGGGGTGGTTAGCCTGGAGGAAAGGAGGCTCAGGGGTGACCTTTGGCTCTCTGCAGCTCCCTGACAGGAGGCTGGAGCCAGGTGGGGTTGGTCTCTTCTCCCAGGTAACAAGCAATAAGACAAGAGGGGATGGCCTCAAGTTACACCAAGGGAGGTGTAGATTGGATATTAGGAAAAATTCCTTCACTGAAGCACTAGAAGAGACTGCCCAGGATGGTGGTAGTCAGCATTCCTGAGGGCATCTAAAAGACTTGGAGACGTGTCTCTTAGGGACATGGATTAGTGATGGACTAGGCTGTGCTGGGTTAGTGGTTGAATTGGATGATTCCAAAGGCATTTTCCAACCTCACCGATAGATATGGTTTTATGATTTCAAGTGGGAAGGATCTTTGGATCCACAGGTGCTAAAGGAGGCAGTGAGACTGCAGGGAGCAGCCTTGGTCTGACTTGGTGCAGAGCTGGGGACCTGGGTGGCTCTGCCCTGACCAGCCCTGTCCTGGGGCTCTGGGAGAGACACGGAGATGCCTCTCTTGTAAGGTGCTACCGGAACAAGGAGCTGAACAACTGGAGAGCTGTGAAAAGACAGATGAACAAACAACCTGTTTTACAGGTGAACCTGGCCCAAGTCACTCCACACTCTGGGTGGCCAGGCTCAAGGATGTTCTCTTCATTTATTTAATTTAATTCTCTCAGTCCTCCATGGACTCAAGCATGCAGCAGCAGCAGCAGATGCTTAGGTACCGTGGTGATGGGTGCTGTACAAAACCTTGCATAGCTATGGAAACCACAGTTGCATTTATCCATCAGAAATGAGTATCTGGCAGCCCATGCCTATCCTTCATGTTCTGGAAGATCATGAAAAAAACACTTGTACATGGCATTATATTTCACAGCTTTCTTTCCTACTTGGCAACACACACTTATCTCTATTTGATAATAATAGTGGTACATGTATTTTTAGACTAACATTATGTGATATTAATTCCAAACGTTATCCAACGTAATGCAAGCTGAGAAAAAAAGCCTTTAGAGAGAAGAATTGAGGAAATGAAATAAGATTTAACCTGGTAACAAATAGACAATTTATTTCAAAGTTTAAATAAACACTTTTTAAATTCAAAAAAAAAATAAAGAAAACAGCAGATACTACATTCCTGGATCATTCAGTCTTCAGTTTTCATGTTCAAGGAGTCTTCCTAATTGTCTGATTTTGCTAAGCAGAGTGTAAGAAGAGAACATGTACTGTATCTGTCACATCTTTATAACCCAGAGGAATGAGAACAAGACTAAGAGGAGGCATTTCAGAGCCTCCCTCATGGGTCTGACAATGTCTGTATCATCAGGGACAAGTGTCATTCCTTCTCTTTTCTCCTTTCTCATTTCCAAAATTAAGGCAATAATATAAAGCTGTAGATATCTGCACTAGAAGAAAAAAAAATTCAAATGGAGGTGATAGAGCTGCTTTTCACCAGCAGTAATTGGATGCATTCAAAGCTTTGGGTAAAATTGAAATAACTGCTACAGCACCGTGGTACCTTGTGCTTTTACCTGTCCTATTTTTACCCAGCAGGGAGCTCATCCTGCATTCCCATGGCTGAGCTGGCAGCTGCATGTTGCTGACTTGGTCATTCATGCTCGGTAAAAATGCTCCAAAAACACTCAAATCCACAGGCCAGGCAAGAGCTTGACAGACCCTGAGTAAAATCCTGGCCCTGAGTGAAATCTGTGGCAAACGTTCTGTGGGTGAAGGGATGTTCCTTACCGCCCTGGTCAACATGGGGTCACCTGGAAACACTTCCTCTCCTCTTGTCCCTGCACTATCAGCTCTCAAGCTGCCCTGGGAAGCAAAGGCATGGAAAATGGAAACTTTGGACACTGCAGAGAGGTGTTGGCTCTTTGTGTGGGTGCTCCAGACACACAGGGAGAAGGAATTCTATGTGTAATGCCTTTGTTTGCTAATTATCTGGAAATGATCTGGAAATGAACTGTGATCTTAAGTTCATTGAAGTACTTAACTGGGAAAAAAGAATCTGGAACAGATAACAAGAATTTCAAAGGTTCATAAAGACAAGAGTGATAAAGAAATTAAAGTAAATTACACCCCATTGTCTTCCAAAGAGCTCAAAGTCACAGGGCCTTCTTGCTAAATCATGCTAACCTGCATTTACACCTTGTTCCTTTGGTGCCTCCTACAGCTGTTTTTTTCTCAAATCCAAATTTTCTCGCCCCCTCCCCAAAGGTTGCTGATCTCTAACTTTATTTAAGAGGCAGTTTCAACACTCCTGTCCACAAATTATTGACAGCCTTCTTCTCCCCTCAAATGGCAATGCCTCTTCAGTTAACCAGGTACCCCCTGATGGACTGGGCTGGGCAATTAAAAAACCACTGATGTGGCAAGGAATAAAACTTCTCTTTTCCTCACCTCATCTGCTTCTGATGAATCAGTGAATATCAGCATGAAGCTGTTCAGTATTTAAACTTCATCCCCTATCGATGTGAAAATGGACAGCAGCTCCTGCTATAGGCGTACAAGAGAGATTTATAGATACAGCTTGTTACTGGCCCCTGACTGAGACCAAATACAGCAATAAGGGGTCTGAGGCCGCTGGATCTCAACCCCTAGTTTCATGGGGTGCTGTGAACAATGTGAATGGCAGAAAAGGTGAAAAATTTTGAATTAATTGTATTTTCCTCTAAAAGTGATCATAGAGCAGATCAGTTCCTGAGGGTAAGGAGTCATATATTCCTTTTGATAAACCCCATCTGAGGTTACTGTTTCCAAATGCAGGCCTTAACAATGATTTAACTCAGATGTAGGAAAAAAAGAGAAAATTTGTACAGCTACCTATCCATCTCTGCTGGGGAAAATCCTCAGTTAAAGTCTCAAGCAGCGGAGATCATGTGTCTTTCACAGCTTGAAATCCTGGCAAAAAGGAACTTGAGGAATTTCAGCTATTCCACATGACACTGGGCTTGCCTTGCTACTTCCTTCTGAGCAATCTGCCCCTCCAAAGGAAAATCTGAAGCAGCGTGGCAATGGTGATTTCGGTGGTGCAGAGGTGAATTTGCACCAGAGAGCTGTTCCTCATTTAGGGAGCAATGCCAGCTGTCCCAGCCATTGTTCCCATGGAGCAGGACAATGTGCAGCCTGCAGCAGGGAGTGTGTTGCCTCACATTATTGTTTTCCCTGAGAGAACACCACAACCAGGATATGTGGATATGTGCTACTCTTTCCTGCTCTCCACAGACATATCTGCCTCCAAAAAAAAAAAAAAAAAAAAAAAAAAAAAAAAAAGTGGCCGTTCAAACGTTCAAATCCAAGAGGTTTGGCCTGCAACATGAACAAAAAATGTCTCACAGCTTGAAGCACTCCACTTGGCTGCTCCCCCCAACCCCCTCCCACCCTCACCAGAGACCTGACAGGCACTGAGTGCAGCCAGAGGTGAGGGAGGTCCCTGGTGCGGTGCCAGTGGCCATTTTCTGTAAAATTCAGCAATTCACCTGCCCTGATTTGCTGGTACAGAGTAGCAGGAGAGGAAGGAATTGGCAGAGGGAGGGAAGAAAAGCAAACCAGACCTGGGACTGATGACCAGGTGACAGAGAGGAGCCAGGGCAGGGAGGGAGGGAAGAATCTGCCACAAACTATGGAGGAACCATGCACAGCATCATCCTCTGCCTAAGTGGAGGCATCTCCCTCAACAGGGCTGCAGACAACCCTCACTGGGAGTTATTTTCCCCAGGAAATATTACTTTAGGCAATTTAAATCAGAGCTGTTTCCATCCACATTCCCCTTATGCCAAAAACATCCCTTCAGGAAGATACCCATTGCCTGGACCCTCTGCCTGGGAGAGCTCAGAACTCTTGCTGTGGCCAGAGCCAGCTTTTTGTGTCTGTGGTGGCAGTGTGCTGCCAGGTGCTGTCTCAAAGCCACTGAACCCAGACAAATCTGCACTTGCTCCTCTCTCCTCAACATTTCCTCAGCAGGGCTGTTGGAGCGGTAGCCAAAGGGATTGGCTGTGGCAGCCCTGCATGGAGCCTGTTCCAGGGCCAGGTCACCCAGCCACTGCTGCTCCTCTCCTCTGTCACTGGCAAACTGGCCCCAGAGACAAAGAAATAGCTCAAGTATTTGGCAAACTTGGGTTGAATCTGAAAAACCAAATGATAAACAAAAACCAAACATTTCTAGACACCTGAGGGTGATGTGTGGACCTCAGGCATAGCTGACCCATCGGAGCTGTGCTCTTTGAGGATTTTGGTGGCCCTCTGAGGGAGAATGCCTTGGGACATTCTGCACCTGCTGGCTGGCACCTGGCAAACAGGGCCATTTCTGCTGCCATGGGACGAGTTGAGCTCTGAAGAGCCTCACCTTTCCCATTAGTCGCTGAGTGTCCATACTGTCCACGCTTTTATCAGTTTACAAAATTGAGAAGTGGAATATTTTAGCTGAAATACAGCTTTTCCCCCTTTCCCCGAAGGCATTCTTCCTCTTTATGGAAAGATTTTCTATTGTCAGTCCCACCTTCAGGGTGAATAGATACATATATTTTGCCAAGGTGCAAACAAGAGCACCCAGAGCTGTTGGGGTTTTATGGAGCTCTTTACCCAGTACTGAACAATTTGTCTTACATATGTCTGTTGCCAAGTCTGAGCAGCTCCCTGTGTGTAGGAAGGGGCCAGGGTCAATATAAAGCAGCACAAAAATGAGGTCTTGAGAAAGAATGAGACACTTGACCCTGCTGGAGAACTGCTTCAAGGATCCTGATGCTGGAAAAGCTGCATCCTCTGTCCCTTCCCTCCCCTTCTCCCCTCCAAAGACTCAGAAACATTTTTCAGCCTTCTGTTTTTCAATGGAAGACAGATGTCCAAAAACATGTGTTCAGGTGTAACATGACTGATGCTTCATATGGAGAAACTTTCACTGGACATTTAAGGACTTTTGGTGTCCCCCTGCAGCCAGAGGAGGCTCCTCTGGAAGATGAAGGAAACATGACCCATCCTGGGTGCTCGGGGGCTCAGAGCTCACCCAGCATTAATGATGCTTTTCCCAAATCACCGAGGACATGATGTGGAGCTATTCAGTGATTCTCATCAGCACAGGGCAGAAAGAGATTTTATGTCTTTTTTTCCCACTAGTTCCGCTATTACAGCTAAGCCAAATGAATTCCTATGTGATCCAATATTCTCAACTGATTTTGAAACCACCATTCTTACTGCTTTTAATGATGCTCCTTCAGTCACAGGAGGTTCTTCGTGTTTCCAGAAATGTCATCTGCCTTCATCCTGCTACATTCACCTGTTGTTATGTAAAATACTGAATTAAGGAATCTTCTTCCTTTTATTTGGTAATAGGAACAAAAAGCTCCTAATTAGGACTAGATCTGAGCACTAACTAGGCCTGACTTTGCTCTGTGTTCCAGAGCCTCTGTGTTGCCCTTTTCCAAGAATGGTATCAACCTGTAGGAGCAATCTCAAGGAAAATTGCTTAATTCATCAAGACACACGGTTACACACTGATCTCTTCTGCAGATTCAGCTCAAGCTGAGCTATTTCTTTGTCTCTGGGACCAGTTTCCCAGTGACAGGATCAAGAGGTGCATGCAGTCCTGCTGAGGTCAGCGGTGTTCCCCACATCCATGAAATGAAGAGCTGACTTCAGTGCTTCACTGAACCACCACGGGGCAGAGCTGCCACAACCATCCTATCCATCAGAGGGAACATTCCCCGATCCTCTCAAGCAATGACCATCCAAAACAAGCTTTCAGTCCGCTGGAAGAAAGAGGAAAATTTAGCAGTACAAATATTCCCTCTTTTAGAAAGGTCAAACGCACAAAAAAGACATTTTTGAAGGAATGTCGGATGACCCCAGAGCCTCTGACGGGCAATTTTCCTGTCCCTGCATAGTTTGGAGTTTTAATTGCCTCTTTAGGGAGGTGCTAGAAGCCGCCTGAGAGTGCAGTCACAATCCAGCAATTTGGCACACGTGACTTCTTCAAATATGGGAGCAATTAGCAAAAAGTGATATGGTGAATGGTAGCGTAAGCACTGGATTCTGGACAGCATTCAGACAAGAAATCTAAACCAGAGCACAGTGGGGCAGACAGAAATCCAAACAAGCTTTCACAGAAATAAAAAGCATCGGCTACACTTAGATAATGAGAGCCCAACATCAGGAGATTGAATTCAAAGTCATCACTGCACTCCTAAAACTTGCTGACTGAATGGGTTGCAGCAGAGAGTGCAAGTTCACTAAAGCAGTTTGTGAGAAAAAAAAAATCCAAAATGTTTAGTAGAAATAGCTTTAAAGACTTCTGGGAGAATTAAGTGAACCCAGATTGGACAATGAGCACACCAGTTCGTAGAGGAGCAAGGAAACAAATCTGTATTCTAGGCATCAGCTAAGATTTGTGTGTACCCACAGGAGCTAATTTCCTAGATAATTTTTTCTTATATTGTTCATACAGCATTCTTTTTAGTAACCTTGCAGGATGCCATGAAGCATTAACAGTAGGTTTAAGACATCAGTTAGTGAGCAGTTCCTGTCTTAGGAATAGAAAATCCCCAAGTCATCAAACCCTTCCCATTTCAAACATCTGCAAGCAGCATTTGTCCTAAATCGTGTCTTCCCAGTCCAGCTACATTTGCTTTAACAACTGGAAATGAATCATCTGCAGCCAGGATGATGCTGTGTCCTGGAATTATCACACTCCAAACAGGTTTTGCTCTGTCAGTGAGGTCCCCACCCTGTCCAACACCTGAATGTGGTCCCCTCTGTCTGGGGGCAGTGGCTGTGCCCCACTGGGGACTGGGCTGCTCCACTGCTGGGACAAAGAGTGAGAAACAGCTGAGAAAGGACAGAAAGAGGAATGGAAGTTGGGCAGAAACAAAAAGGGGAGGAAGGCTGAGATAACAAAGAAGAAGGTAAACCCACTAGCTGGAAAAGCAAGAAATGTATGAGTAGCTGATTGATGAAATAGCAAGAAATAATTAATTAGTGAGCAAAACTAGAGGGCAATGAAATTAAATGATTAATTATGCAATGGAGCAAACAGCAAATTAATTAAATGTGTGTGGATCTACCAGGTGCTCTGATTATTTAAGACAAAACACGGTTAGTGAAACTATTCATTCGGTGGTATTTCAGTTATTCATGGTATCTCTGGCCATGGGGATTAGAGCCTGTTTAAATGCAAGGTCCAGCCATGTATATCTAAAAGTCATTTATCTTGATAGTGCCAGTGAGATGAAGAGGACAGTGATGGAAAGTAGTGGGGGCACATGTGTTCTGAATAAAATGCCTTTAAAGAAGATGCTATAACAAGAAAATATATAACGTGTTGCTTTATTTTTATGTTCTTTTTGAAAGTTTTTTGGACTAATCAGTTTGAATTGTTACAGCCAAGAACAGTAGCTGGAAATGTTTGGCTCTTGCTGCCCTGACAATGGAAACTCGACTATGTCTGAAGCAAGGTAATTCAAATAGATACAATTGCTTATTCTTTGGTTAACGTTAAACTGCTGGAGGAAGCCAGGATTTTTGAAAATGAATGATTAACAAACTATTACAATAATGTCTAATCATTGAAAAAAAAAATCATCTCCTGCTTACCTGTTGATTAAAGTCTTGATAAACCCACTGTACTGTCTAAAATAATTCTGGGTTACTTTGTAACTCCACTTCTCAGGTATGGCAATGTTCTCCTACAGTCTGATCTAGTATTGCCTGCTCTTTTTTTATTTTTCCTCCCAGTGGGAGTTTTCTATTTATTTTTGGAATTTTTGTTCTGTAAATATTTTCTAATTTCCTCTCTGCTAAGGAGATTTTGATCTCAGGTGTGATTGCGTTAAATTGAAGTCATTCCTTTTCTCTTATGAAGTGTTCCTGATGAACACAATCGGCCCATGTGATCATTCTTGGGAATATTTATAAGTGGTATGAAAAATTTTCTTGCATGAATAGCTAGAACACACACTGAATACTTTGAGGACTCTGCCAGGAGTTCCTCACAGCATTTAAAAGTGGTTTTCTGACCTAGGAGGTCATGGGTAGCAGTTGTCTGTATTTGGAAAGTAATAGAAAATGTAGCAATGCCTGTTATCATTCATTTATTCCCATCACCTGCACATAAATGTTTCCCTCACCTAATACTTCACAGCTCTACAGGACACATTTATTGTCTCAAATGTGTAGAGCTATAGCAGAATAAGGACTTAAATAAACCACAGGTGTGAAAAATTCCAACTGGCAACTTCAAACTAAACACCACGAAGCATAAAAAGGCACTTGTCAGAGGTGGAAGGAGCAGTTTGATTAAATCATTGCTTCAGCCCAGACATGTTGGGCCTAATTCTTCCCTCCCACAGCTGACTCACATGGAGCGTGGGCAGTGGCACTGCTGTAAGACTGGAGTGGTGGCACTTGGACTCTGGAGCTCTCATTATGCCTGTCTGACACCATGGAGCTGAAATGTGCAGCTGAACAGATTTATGCTGCTGCGCTCGTCAGAGGTGAAGGGCTGCTCCTACTCATGGTCTGGGATCACTAAACTGAGGTGGGGAGAATTTTAGTAACCAACTTTGCCCCAGTACTGAAAGCAACAAATCCTGGCTGAGCTATTGGTGAGGCAGGCAAGAGATGGATCTTCCTTTCACTGTGTTTTTCTTGCTGCCAATTGCCAGGGAGGAGCCAGGTGGCATCCTTGTGAAGTACTGCAGCTGAAAGCTTCACTGCCATCAAATTTTATGGTACCATCCTCTGCTCCCTGTCACTTTGGTGTGTGTCCTCACCTGGAATCCCCTCCTGGCAAGAGTCTCTTCATCGTTTGCAGCAGGGCAGGACCAGGCAATTGCAGAGCAAGCACCTCCTGCCTGCATCTCCCTCTCCTGACTGGACTTCTAGGGAAGAGAAGGTATGGCAGCCACATTAGGCATGCCAAGCACAGTGCCTCCAGTGAGTAGGCTGGAGAACTGAATCCTCCTTAGAGGTGCTTTTAAAGATCATGGCAAACGGGGGTGACTAGAGCATCAGCCCTTTCCAGCCTCAGCACAGCAGTGGCCAGCTGGAGAATACGAGTGCTGCATTGCTACCTACATGAGCAGGGAATGTTGGAAAAGAGGGATTTTTTTTTTCTCTTTTAAGTGTGAAATGCACCAGTGCATAAGTGTTAGCTTATTTGAAAACCATCAGCATGAATAGTTAGGATTACATTGCTTTGAGTACTAATGAGGAAAGTGTTTGCCATTTTTCTGTGTTAGTGAAAGCCACACGATCCACTTTATTCTTATGTTCGTATTATTGCAGTTACAAGAGACAATTTGCAAATGCCTGGCTGCTTCATAAAAGCTAAAGTACTTGGATTCACAGCAGGTACTAATTTTGTGTGCATCTGCTGAGCTGTGCATGGCATCAACCTGTTTTTAATTACACCTGCATGTCAGGCTCAAAATGCATCTGTGAACAGGAAAGATGAAAGGTAGACAGAACAGGATGTCATGTATTTCCCATCACCTTTCACTGGCTGGCTGCCCACAGAAGTAAGAGGAAATTCCCTTCTTTCATAGTGAAAATGTAAAGATTTACTAAGCTTTGCACTGCCAACAGCAAGGTGTAATCACTCCTTTAAGGAAGCGTGCATGTGTTAACAGGGGTGAGCAGGGGGAGCTCCAAATAGCTTTCCACACCTTCCCTACCACTGATCTGTAAAGGGCAACAAGTAGCTCTTGCTTTGTTATATTTTATTTGCATTGAAATGTGTAGGTTGGTTGACTTAATATCCCAACTTCATTGTGAAATAAAATATGTGAAAGCAGGAGTGGCCAGGGCTTTTCAATGGCTGGAGTAACAAAGACAAAAGTTAAACAATACTTCTCTCTTCTGTTATTTCACCCAAGTATAGGAAAAAAATTGTTTATATGCATTTTTACAAATAAAATAATTCAGACTACAGCTAGGGATGGCCATGACTCTTGAAACACTGGACAAGGTGATTCAAAAACTGCTAGACAGTCAGTAGAAATGTTTTTCATTAAGCAATTCCCTCTGAATAAAAAGTACTAAGCCATTTGTGATTGCACCTTCAAGCCATTCCTTTAATTTATTCCTGTCATTTGGAATTGTTTCTTTTTCTAATTGCATTAAAAATTGTGCACTTTAAAGGCTGCGTTGTGTGCCAAGAATGTGTATGTGTAGTCAGTGCATAAAACAGGGGAACAAGGAAAGAACAATTGCATTTTTTGTTCTGGAATCCAGTCAGACTTTGAAAGCTACCGTAACTACTTTGCTTCAAAAAACAGCAATGAAAATCAATAATGGTAACACAAGTTTAAAAGATAAAGGAGTTATCCACTGTCCCCTTCTATTTCAACAAAAGTGCAAGCTCTTGAAACTTTTTCATCCTATTGCTTATTCCTGCAGTATTTCTTGGCAATTTGGGGTGTCTCAGTAGAACCTACAAGAATTAACCAGTGATAAAAAGCACCCATGAGATCAGTCCATCTGGCAGGCAGGGGCTTGATTTTGTGTGCAGGTAGCCTCAAGCCCCTGGCTCTGGTAACCAGGTCTGGGCTCTGCACAGTCCAGGTTGATGCAGGAAGACATCCCTGCCTTGTGGCCAGGGTGGTCACCCCTCTGGCAGCCCCAGACGCAGGGCTGGGGGGAACTCCTTGGTGTCTGCCACAGTTAGGGGAGGAGAAGGGAACATGGCCAGTGCATCTCACTGCTTCATTTTTGTGTCCAAGTTTTAACGAGTTTAGTCAGAGGCCTTGGAGACCATAGACCTGAATTCCTGCTTTCCTCAGCCAGGCACTGATCCAGTAGAAGCTGTGGTTGTAACTGCCCTGGCACCATCTTTGCTCTCCTGGAGTGTGATATGAAAAACAAAACAAAACTAAACAACTCTTTTTCAGTAGAGGGAAGGGCCTTTCAGTATATTTCAAACTTGAGGTGAGAGAAAGCAAAATAAACCAGAACTGAGGTTGACATCCAAAGACTCCAGAAGGTCTCTGCCCCCAGTGTTTCCCTCCTTTGTAGCCCCACGATCCAAATATTCCCTGGATTTTTTACATGCCTTTTCCATTTATGCCACCAGCTGTAATTCCAGTTTCATGGTAACCAGGAAAAATCTCACCATTTTCAGCAGGGCTCTGCCAGGTTCTACTCTTTATGAGCCCTAAAGTTCAAGGAGGTAGTACCTTTACCTCCTTCCATTGCTGCTGAGCAGATGCATTTGTTTCTGAAGGGTAAAAGCTCATTGCTGGTTTTAAAGTTGTATCCTATTAACTCATTTCGTCTGTCAGTGGCTGTAAGTCTTACATAACACAACAACTTTTTTCTTCCTTTAGTGAAACCACAGTTTTAATACAACACTTTCTTTGTTACCTGAATACACTTTTCTTTTTGTGCACTTTTGTGCAGGCTGCAGGAATCCAGACAAACAAGTGTTAATTCCCCATGATGTTTTCCAGCTGACAGGCCTAATTGATTTGATTTCCACTGTTTTCACAAGTGACCCCCCTCAACCCGTCATCACCACTTCTTTTGATACCTGAGCTTTACTTTCTACTCTCACATTCCACTTCAACAACTAATAAAGAGCTTATTAGGAAGGAAGAAACTCATTACTTGTTTTCCAAACTGTGCTCCATGCGCAGCACATTCAGCGGGTTATAGCCCTGTGTTATTAATCAATACAGAACACTTGCTTCCATTAGGTTACCAGCATCTTTTATCATCAGGCTGAGGGTAGGAACCTGTTTCTTTGTATTCTGCTACCCACGCTCCAGCTAGACTAGACAGAGATAAAAGACAGCTGAGTAATATTTTCCTGAGATCCCTGATGATGCACACAGATGGCCTGTAACAAATGAAATATGTAAGGTGACGGCTGGAGTTCTCCTCACTCCAAGTTCAACTTTTATGGCTTAGAGAGTATTTTAGTCCTTACACTACAGCTTCATGGTAGAGAGAGATTTATTTTCTTATCTGTAACAGGGTTTGTGAGTCTTTGCCTACCATGGCCATTAATGGTTGCAGTAGGAAGTAGCCAAGTGCTCTTACTGTACTTCTTGCCTTATTAAAAAACAGCTGGGGAAAAAAATGTATTGAAAAGAGCAGCGCAGCCATGTGGAGCTTGAGAAATCTAAAGGGAAGCATTGGAGAAATTTGTTATCTACATGGGACAAAATACAAGGCTGAAGAATCCCGTTAAGGGATGTAGCATATGTAAAAGCAAACAAACAAACAATATCAAACACATATTAAGTCAAGTGAAAGATTACATGTTGGTAGCAAAGAAAAAAAAAGCCCTTTGCAATAAAGTAAACACAGATCTGTTTACAGTGCCTGAAAGAAACATTTTTTTTTTTTTTTCTGGCCTATTACTGTGTCTTCTCTGTGACTGCCTTATCAGATCACAGTCCAGCTGGTGGCTATGTCCATCAAGTTCACTTTTGCTAATGTATTAAATAATCTGACCATAATGCCTGACTTTGGATCATAGTCTGGTGAGCAGGAATTCATCCAATTTGAACTGAAGACAGTTTTAAACACATAGCTCCTAACCTTCCTAACTCCTGGAGTCTCAGCTTAGTGGAAGATCACCTTAAAACAATCCAAATATCTTCTGCAAGACTTTAGAGTCAAAAAGTGACTTAGCTCTGTTGAACTGCAGAACAGCACTGATAAAGCAGGGATTCCTTGGCTCCTTAAGCAGCCTGGACTCCAGAAACCTGGAAGCAGCTCATCGCCTTCCTAGTGTTCATGTCCTCAGGGACAGAAGCACAAAGATGTGGAAAAATACCCCGAAATCCAAACAGAGCTGCTGCATGGGAACTGTGTCCCTCTCAGGAAAGGTTTTTTTGTGTGTTCCCTTAGGGAAAAGGTGGCTACAGACCATACGTGGCTGTGCAGAAAAGTGCTCTGCTATGGACACACCCCACTGCTGAGGAATGTAGAGCATCTTCTTCCAATCCAGAGACAGAAGAGGACAGCGGACAGCTCCAGCCAAAAGAAGTGGCAGGTAGCCAGAGAATATGGGACTGGAGAACTCCACAGCCCTGAGCCAGAATGGGAGCCAGCCCCACTGGTTGTGGTGCCAGTAAGAACAAAATCTGCTGCCCCGTTAGGAGCTGTGGGATGGAGGGTGGTGAGAAGATACAGCTGTGAGAAGATACCGTAGGAATCAAGTAGGACTGTAAGTTAGGACACACAGAAGCTGAACAGAGTGGATTTGGTGGCTCTGAGTGACTGCTGAAAAGCACATGACCCTCAAACCATGAGTGTCGTGCCCTCAGAGTCTGGTGGCAAGGAATCCCACTTAAAGTTTCCAGATTTGTCTTTTCTGGGCTGCACTGAAGTATTTACATAGGTGTGTATCAATTTTGCAGCTTCAACCAATTACAGTGACAGTTTTTAAATAAATCAATACACTATGTATGCATATAAAATAGACTGTATTTCTATATATAAAACTAAGCCATTTCCTGTCTATATGGAAAGTATGGGTATTGTCTGCTGTGTGAAAAAAAGAAAAAAAAGGATATGCTCCACTTTTTCCATTTATCGTCCAGAACATACCCTCATATCAAATGGTTTCTGATTGAAAACAGCCTCTTAATGCATTACAAGTAAAAATAATCTATTATTGTGTAATATATGATATACACTTTCCTCTTTTAGGCAAAGCAGTCCCTGCAAATATGTCTAGACAGAGTGATGGAAAAGCACAAATTGGCCTCTAACTGTTGCCACCCACTTATCAGACAAACCTGCAAAAAAAATTTAAGATATTACAGTCTCACTCGTTGCACGACACCCATAAGGCAGAAAGTCTCTCTGAGGCTTCATGGCTAACTGCAAAGCAGAAGTGTCAGAAACTTTGTGAACAGGAGCATGACTAACTTGCCTTCATGGCCTGATGAGAATTGCCAAGTGACTGAAGTAGGCCAGGGTGTCCTGTGAGCAGTGGAATATCCCTTGTCTGGACAGTATTAAAAGTCTTCTTCCCATGCTGCAGATGAATCAGTCACCTGCTGACACTGCAGACACGATCAGAATTCAGAATCTATTTGCCACATTTTGGAGGAAAGCTTTTAAGTCCTGACCTAATCCTTCTGCCCTGCACCTGATCATTTTTTAAAAGCAGCTTTTTAACTCTCTGGAGTTTGTCTGGTAATAAAGTTGTCTTGGACAAGTTTCTCTTTGCAAAAAGATCATTTTCCTCCTCTGGCACACCTCCCTGCTACCTTGTTGTGGCAGGAAATCAACATTGTTTGTACTTGTACTGAGGACTCTCAAGATGCAGTGTACATTGTGGATAACTGCATTTGGGTTTAGCTGTTCTTCTGTTCTCCTCCTCACCTTTAAAAAAGAATGACAGGGTAACAATGTTAATGGAAAGAAAGAACTGCAGAAGGACAAGAGAAATCAATTGTTCAAGAGTTTTTCATCTGATGCCATTTGTTTCCTACTTGCAAAATACTTTGTGTCTGTTATTCAGAAAGTGTTACTCTTCCCTGTGGTGAAAAGAGAAATGGTGAATCAACAAAGTGGGTGATTTTTGTATAAAGGGTGTGCTGGATGATGTTTATACTGTTTGCAAGCACCTACATGTTTTCATCTGTGTATGTACAAAGTGTTGGTGTGTAGGAAAATGGTTGACTCTGGTCCCAGAGAAGTTACAGAAGCTGTGTCACATTTTCATGTTTGAAAACACCATGATGGTGAAAGCCAGGAATGGGTTGGGCTGTACAAGCCCTATGTAGGAGTAGGGTGCTGGAATAACACCTGCATTAAGCCCTTTTCTTTAGTGTTTTGGCTTCTTCATCTCCACAGCTGTGATATTCTAGAAGGTAAGGAGCTAATGTGGAGGGAGAATCCAAGCTTGGCAGGTGGTTCTCTGGGTGGAAGAAGCACCAAATAATTTTGCAGTCACCTGTAATCTGAGTCAGCTCTGAAGGAAAGGCTCTCCTATACACACATGTGCACACTCCCTGTATACCATATACATGCAGACATACACACAGCTGAGATGTAACCTGAACAGCACCTTGTTTCCCTTTTATTTTGGAAAGCCAATATAAGGCTTCTCCTAATGGCATAAACAAGGAAAACAGCACACACAGAACTACCATCTTCACCCAGACAAGCAAAATGCTGATGGGCTTTGCAAACATCACAACAGTTTTGACACAGATGCCCCCGTAAACTGAGCCAAGGTGTTCATTGTGCACCAGAAATGGTCTTGTGTTTGAGCTTCAAATTCACCTCTTTGTGTAAGTGAAGTTGCAGCTGCAGCTTTGCTGCAGAGACAGGCAGAAACTCAACCCAGGCAGTAATCTGCAAGACAAACATCAGGAGGAAGCACTTTCCAGTTGAGCTTTGAAGTTACAGCCTTTCTACCAATGTGCTTTGGATTTGCTCTGCTATTTTTAAACCAGAAGAGATGTCCAAGCCTCTGCCCAGCCCTCCCCTTATGTTTGGTGCACTTATCGAGGTTGGCATCCTGTCTGAGGCAGCAGATCAGTCAGGAAGCTAACCAGGAGTCCAGATGCTGGTCTTGGAAAGGCTCCTGCCAGAGCCAGGCTTCCACGGGTTTCAGCTGCCAAATTCCCTCCACACAAATGTCCACAGTTCCTGGCTCTCACAGTGGGGTAGTTAGAGGCAAAGCCTGAAGAAGAATGTTTTCTACTCTACAATTAATGGGGAGGAGCAGTGCCAGGGGAGCAATACTGCTGACATAGGTTGGCATGCCTTGCATTGCAAGTTACTGTTCTGCAGCCAGAGAGAGTTCTTGTTTGTCCATGAAGAATTGCACACGTGATGGGACAGGCAGCACACACCAGGCTCTGCCCTGAGGAAGGGAATTAGGCTGGGCTGCTTTCCCCTTACAGGTTGCACTGAGATATAAATGCCTACACACATTTATGTCTTAGATAAATATTGCAGTCCCTATCTCCCCACATCATCCTAGGAAAGACAAAAATTTTTCAATAGCTGCTTGCACTGTAGACCATGGCTTCTACAAAACTATAACTTCATTTTCCTTCAGGCTCCTGAAATCCCAATCCCATGGAAAGCTAGGACTGTACCTCAGGCTCTGTATAACAGAAAACTTCACATGCTAATAATGCTTTTTTTTTTTTTTCCTAAATGGGGCTTTGGTTAAGCAAATCTGTCTGTGATGCTCTCGCTGACACCTCTGTGGTGGGGAGCACACCTCCCTTTTGCTGAAAGTTTGGCTCTGCAGGTACTCAAAGAGTTTTCCTTCAGGCACCCAGCTTGAAGGGTGGGGCTTTTGGTGAGCACACACTACACTACCTGCACATAAAAAACAACGGTGGAAAGCCAAACCTGCAAACATGGTGATTTCAAGTCATGATTAATCATCATGCTTCAACTCATTTGTCCCCTAATTTTATACCACTGACAGGAAGGTTTCTGAGACTGCAGGATCTATGAGCACCATCAGAACGGGGCATTTCCTTGGACCAAACCTAAGGGTCAGTAGAGAGCACACATGTACATGTCCCTCCTGGGACAAGAGAGTGTGAGATTTCAAATCCACAGTCACATTAGCACTTTCCAGGACGTTAATGCTTTTAACATGCTGAACCTGGGAGTTTTTTTCCTTCCAATTTTAGATTACTCATTGAAATCTCTATTGCAACTGTGGATCATGAGTGCATAAAAGGTGATGTAGGTAGTGAACCCTTATAGATTCAGCTGTTGCCTGAGGCTTGATTTTTGTTTCACAGGTCTCTCTCACATACCTCTGGGGTGTGTAGCTTGTTAGTTTTGAGCTAGGCTAGGGCTGAGTTTCAAATTACAACTTAGGGATATCAAAACAAGTAGGAAAAACAAAAAAAAAAGATTATTCAATCACATGGATTCTTTTACCAGGAAGTGATAAAAGCAAACGTGACAATTATAATCACAAAAGGAACTGCTTCCAAAAGTTTTGAGCAGCTAAAAATACAGCAGAGAGGACAAGGAGGAAGGATTTAGGACAAAAGCTGGAATTCAACCTTAAGTATAACAATGAGTATCTACATTTACTGTCATAAAGATCTCATCAAAAGCATGTGCTAAAAGTCCTGCGCACACAGCAAATGCTGCACTATTTTAACTGGTCTATTTTGGGCTCACTTCACAAGGACCCATTGGTCACAGTGGCAGGACTTACTTTTTGCTCATATCTCTATATGAAGAGACAGCACTTCTCACAAATGACAGTAAAGGCCAGGGTATTTTATCCAAGATTTTATCTTTTGTTTAGTGGCATTTTGGCTTCAGTTTCTCTATGCTGTTGACAGAGACGTTTGAACATTTTTATTGATTCAGAAATCTGGGCATTAAGACTCATCTTTATAGTTCTCTTAAAAGTAAATGTTTCAAAATGTAAAACTCCTCATGCAGCCTTTAAACTTTATTGGCTGAAGACTGAGTGCTATAAAATTATTTTTTCTTCAGTAATGGAAGTTCTATTTTACAGAAAACAGTGACCATTAATTCTGCTTGCTGAGAGCAAATGAACAAAATCAGACCTGCTCTATGAAAAAGGAGGATCTGGTCACCATAATAAAAGTATACATTTTTCATATCCTCTGTTTTTTCAAGACCTGCTCATTCCTAACTCCTGGGTTTTACTACACAGTCATTTGTTAACAGAGGAATAATTTTGCTCATTTTAAATGCAGCTGGAGTGAAAAGTGATACAGGCAGAAACAGGAATGAATGAAGGACAACTCGGAAAATAGTTCCTTCCTCTTCTTCAGCTTGTGTACTACATGGAAGGAACTCAGGAGGTTATCCGTGGTAGCATCAGCTACATCCTTGTCCTTCCTGGCTGCTGTTTTTCTACTCTTAAAAGCACCCAGTCTGGAGACCCAGAATTTCTCCAGTCAATCCATTACAGGGCTTCATAATCTTACTATCAAAAAGATTAGATATTTTTCCTTGGTGTCTAATAAGAATCTTCCCTATTCCAGCTGAAGCCTCTCCTTACCTCTCTATCTCACCACAGGATCTGTGTTCTGCTATTTGTAGTAACACTTCAGATATTTAAAAACATTCTCAGCATTCACTCCTATCTCTTTTTTTTTTTTTTTTTTTTTTTTTTTTTATGGTAAACAGATGCAGTTTCTCCAGTCCTTCCCCCCACAGGTAATTTAATTTTTGTTGTACCTGCGGGGATTGCAACGATGCTCTGGATCCTCATGAGATTATCAGCAACTTTCTTATGTGTTGTGACCAGACTGAACTAAATAGGGCTGGATTCATAGGTGGACAAAACACCTACAGCACCCAGGGTCCTGTAACTCCTGAGTGTCTTTTCTAGCACTGGTACTGGGCACACCACAGTGCCCAGACTCTATGACCTGCATATGGCATCTGAATAATCCCAGACATGCTCCAACAGCTCCTAGCACATACCTGGCATCCCTTCAAAGAGAACTAAAGGCCTCTTGCCTTGTTATAATGATGGTGTTTTCAGTGAGAACCAGGCCCTGAATTAATCTTTGTTCCCCTTTTCAGTCCCAGACAGGGATGCACCTTGTCACTTCTAGAGCTCTCCTTGTCTGCAGAACACAAAATTCTTCACATGAGGGAACAGCATGTGGGAATGTTTGAGAATTTAGCAAGCTCTCCTCACATAAATCATCTAACATCTCTCACAGTGTCCTTCAGCTGCTCAGGAAGTTATTATCCCCATCCTGCTTTACATCTTGCTATTCCTGCATCTTTCTTGAGAAATTTTCTATACTGAACACCTATGAAATAGCTACTTGGTCATCTGAGGCCTCTTTACCTCTGTCTCTAGACTTGATACAATTGTTGAGAAAATGTTTTTTGGCAGTGGCTTCTTTTAACAGACTTGAGCCCCACCACAAAACAGAAGAGCATGGGCACTGTCAGACATGTTCAATCACTGGAAGATGGGAAAACAGTTGTGCACTGTCCCCCAACAACTGCTTTTCACATGTGTCTTTTCTTTCTCCCTGGCTGTAAAATTTGTCTGCAGGAAATTATTTGAAGGGCTAGGGGAGAGCTGGTTGTGGCTGATGGAAGCCTTTGTGGGGATAACAAAGTTGTGCTGTTCTGGGTGGATGCAGCAACAGAAAGCTCAGGGTTCAGCACTTCAGTTTAGGGTGGGCTAGACATACATGCAACTTCTCAGAGGGCAAAGTATAGGAAAAGGTAAATAAACGTCTTTGTACCATTTAGTTGAACTTGTGTGAATGTGGAATGAAGGCAGGGCAGACAGGGTCTGAGTCTGCTCCAGAATGCTTCTAAATCCACATGGCATTTTTGTGGCTGTTCCTATCACTGACTGTAAAATGGCCTGAACTCAGCTCCTCTCTGACATTCAGGCTGTTCCTCAGCATGGATATGGCCTAAAAGCATCTCTTATTGCTTCAGACATGCCTTAATTTTTTTGGTCCTGGAGGTTGAATAACCAGGATGGTCAGAACTCGCCTCGTGGTGTGCTGAACACACAAGCAGGCATGTGCAAGTAGACCAGACAACCACAAAAGCACAGAGCTGGGACAGGATGGGTTGTCAAAATACTTATCCAACATGCTGGCAGGAGTTTTCAGCTGTGGCTGTGTTCACACAGATGAGTTTAATGCTAGCTTAGAAATTCCTTCCAGAGCAGTACTCACACCCATGAAGTAGAGACGTATTTTGGGAGGGAATAACACACTCAAGCAGTACCTCCCTCTTTTTCCTCTGGGATATGCTGCTTCCAGCTCATCTTGCCCTCCCTCAGATGGCAGTCCTTGTTTCTGCTGTGCAAACCTATCCAGCATGACCCCTCAAACCCCAACGCTGCCACAGGAAGGGATGTCAAAGCCAATATTCTCCTCCCAGGATAATAGGAAAAAGAGCGGCCCTGCACCTTGCATTTAAAATCCCTAAAATAGGTGCTAAATAAGCTTGAAACTGCCTGGTGCGTGGTGCCTGTCTGGGAGCAGGGAGCTGGGCAGGGAGGTCTGGCTGACACAGGGGTGCACCTCCCTTCCTGGGCTGACCTGGCCAGTCCTCCCAGGGATCTCCCAGCACCCGCTCCCTGGCGGGATGGCATTCCCTCCTGAAGGAGTGATCGCATTACCCAGACCCCTTGTGTAATTCTGGTTCCCAGCAATTGTTTTCTGGTGACCTTTTATTGTTAACAATTAGCGCTGGAGCTGGAGCACAACTGGTGTAAGCATATTTTACATCCTCCTCAAGCAAACAAAAAAGCTGGGTGGGCACGGTCTTGTTTCCTGGTTCACACCCATGACTCCTTTGTGTCTCAGATCTCCTCCCACCATGTGTCACAGTCAGCAAACCCACTCCCTTACCTTTTGGCTCCCAGATAGAGTGACGTCTTCCAGGGATGCGTAGGCATGCTCGGTGTATCCCATTATTTCCTTTCACATCCTATAAGAACACTGCCTCTCCCTAATACTCAGTCTTTCCTTATCCATGAGGCCAGAAATGTAAATCCCTATGCAACAGAGTGCAAAGAGTGAGTTTGAAGGATGGTTTCTATTTATATAAATGTACAGGCTATAAACACCGCCCTCCTACACTATGTTTTGGGTTCTTGCATGTATTTCCATACAGTAAATATCTTGACAGTTCCCTCTGCTCGACCTCAGTGATATACACACATCCCTGGAGGCACAAACACATCAACAGTCTGCTAATCTTCACAAGTAATAGCATAGATTTTTCTTCCCTCTCTTCACTTTATTAATCTACACTTGGGGAGAAAAGGCGTAGTTGACCACCTGCTCCAAACCAGTTGTGGTAGCCCAGGAATATGCCCAGTTCCTGAGCTGAGGACCCTTCCCAGATGTGTACTTTGCTAGTAAGACTTTATCTTTCCTGTGGGGAAGAAGGGAAGATGGGGAGGCAGAAGATCAGGGAAAGACACTCCAAACTAACCTTGTTTCCTGCATTGTGGTGTGTGCATCTGAGGGGGTGTGCGGTGGGCAGAGGGGGGACACTACATTAATCAAATTGTGATTCTTTTAGGGTACAATAGGCAATTAAAAACAACAACTAGAATTTCTCCTGCAGCCTGTTGGCAGCTAACAAACACACACAACTCATTCTTTCTGCGGATAGCGGATAGCTTTACTTAGCAGGTCTGTGCCATGACTAATGAAGCCATCTCTCCGCTAGCGCACTAATTCCAGACCTTTTGGGAAGGAGCCCGGCTGCAGCTCACTGCATGGCCCTCCCCTCCTCACAGGCTCCTTATGGCCACCCTGCAGGTCCCTCCCACTGCCTGTGCTGTGCTCGGGAAAAGTGTGAGAAAATATTTCTCCCTCAAATCTGCTTTCAGGAGAGTGCTGCTTCGCGATGACGTTTAAGGACAGATTTTTCTGGGACACTTCTCATTTTATCTGAAACATTTGAAAGTGGCTTCCTTGGCAATCTTCTTGCCTGCTCCTCAGTGGCATGTTATCTGATCTCTCCGTACCCACTGGCTGTGGGGAGAGGCACACGTTTCACCGGTAAAGTCATAGTTAAACTAAACATTAAACTGTCCAAGAACTGACTTCCTCGACAGCTCTGATTCAGGCTCCCAAAAATGCTCTGCACAGTGAATCATGCTTCCTTCTGGAAATGACAAAACTTCCTCATCATGGTGTTCTAACTTGCCCTCTCCTCGTCTCCGGTGCTATCAGGAAAGGATTGAATTGCATGCCACATTTTTTCCGTGGTCGGCAGGGAGATGCATCCTTTTTGAAGGGGAAGAATTTCTATGAGTCAAAGGATGACAAACTGAAAATTAGTACCAGCCGCAGAAATAAATGACAAACAACAACATAAAGCCCCGTAGAGGTGGCCAGTGGGTGTTTATTGGCTATTTGCCTTTCTAGCAACTTGAGTAGCCTAACTAGTGAGAGGCAAACTTGCTTTTCACCACTGAAAGTAGGAGCAAAGTTGAAACTACCAGGATCAGCTCTCTGATTGTCTTTCCTGTGCTTGGTTTGACAGGTCTTGTCTGCTCGAAGGTCAGGTAAGGTGGGGCAGTGCATGAAAGGTCCCAGAGTCCATCCCAGCTCTGAAGCACACACAGCAAGAGTGTGGGGAGGAGGAGGAGGATAAAGGACAGTGTTTCTGGGGGCTGGTTCCAGTCAGACTCACACAGCAGACTGGTTCAGAGGCCTTGTGATGACAGCAATTTAGAGACAGTTTGATGCACAGGACTTTGAAATCAAAACAACAACCCCCTGCTTCAGCTCCACCCCACGCAAACCTCTATGATTGCTGAACAACACGGAGCTGGGGTAAATACCTGAGCATATGGTAAATGATGACTTGCACTGGAAATCAAAATTTTAACAGCTCTTTTTGCTTTGTATACAAAATTTTAGCTCCCCCATAACCAGTGCAGGTGAAAGCCCAAGACATACAATCATTATTAGTTGCCAGGCTCTGGGCATTCCTGGGATGAAATCATGTTCCAAACCAAATCACTAGCAAATTCCCAAAGGAATAGATTTTCAGCCTCATTTAGACATAATATAATAGGAGGGCCTGGACACTAAAAACTGGAGAATGGTTGAATGGAGATATAGGGGCAATTACTGTGCTTCCCTTAGAACAAATTTACTTTCTTTCCCTAGACAGATTCCATAATCAGAAAAACACTATGTATTTAATAGGGATGAAGAGTAAATAATACCAAAATATGTAAACTTCCATGTGTTTTAGGCAGATGAAATGCATTTTTTCAAGACAAATTTAGGAGCATTTATTGCCTTTGAGACTTAAGTTTATATTCCTGCCCTTTACATTGTCCCTGAGAAATGGTATTGTTTGCATATTGACATTTCATTATTTCAATGTGGTTCACACTTGCTGTTCATAACAGATGAAATACATTAGAAAGAGGCATGAAGAATAGAAACAAAATTAATGTTTAATGCATCTGAGCCTGTTTGGGGCTCACTGTTGCACTATGTATGCTTAGAACACACCTAAGGTGGAAATCATGGGATGCAGAAGTGGGAAAAAACTCCTGAACCATCAAATTCAGTCACAGGCAGCACAAACATAGAGTAATTTTCATAAATGGGTGAAGTCCTACCCTGAAAAGAAGACAACTTGTTACTTCTTGAAAGGCTACCCCATGTCCTACTCCTCCAAGTTATCTTTTTATGATTTCCTCCACATGCTTCTTTGTGGCCAGAACAATCTTGGTGGCATCTGTTTTAGCTCAAAAGCCACTAGTAACAACAATCCATTACTTAAATATAATGCTTCCAGGCAGCAGCTGATTCAATTACAGGAGTAAAAAATATTCTTAATAACAACTAACAGTCAGGTCCTACAAATGCATGTATTAGAGACTAGGATAGCACACAGAATAAAATTCCCTACTCATTCTTGACCCTGAAACCATGATCCCTTAGCAGACTGATCTGGAGCTGCAAGGCAGGGGCTAGGTATTGAATCCCAAGGACTGATCATGCTCAGCAGTTTTGCAATCAGATAGGACCTTGCCAATTTGCTGACTCATTTCCTTTGGTCCCTCGGATGTAAAAATGAGGTCTCATCCCACTGCCACTGTATGCCTCATTGATGGAGTCCAAACCAAAGCAATCTGAATCTAATGGGGAATTTCACACATCAAAAGCATGTAGACTCATGGAAATGTAATTGAAACAACACTCAGAAAGAACATTTCAGAGTTTTTTAAAATTTTGTTAGTTTAAAAACTGTAGTCTTAATGCAGAAAGGCTTATTTTAAACCACAAAGAGAGCTGTGGGAATTAGAAATTATCTATTTTCAGCAGCAATGTCTGTTGCATTTTTTATTCATCTGTCTTTCAGATGAGAGTTTGAGCCCAATTTTTGTACAGCTGTTGGCAAACCTCCCCTTGACTGCAGTGGAAGAGGCCGATTGTTCATGTTTGGAAGATGCTTCAGATGTCTTCTGTCACACAACAAACACATGCAAGAAGAACTTGTTCAAGTTGGATAGGCTGCAACAGGAGACCAAGGTCTCATTCCCAGGAAAGGGAAGACTTGGTTTACAGGGGGGTGCAAGGTTTCAATGGACAGGAGAAGAACACCAGGGTTAAAGGGGCATTTTGGACTGGGACAAAAGCAACAGATCAGTACCAGGTCTTGTCACTGTGGCTGCAAACCAGACAACCTGAAGGTGATAGTGGTGGCCAGAAGTTTTGGAGTTGGAGAAGTCAGGCTGGAGTTAAGTGGAGGACATACTCCTGGCATCAAAATGTCTCCTTATAGCTCTGATGGGTCATATGAAAATGCTCTGTGTTTGGGTAACACTTGGCTGGTTGTACAACACACTGTACTTATCAATGGTGACATTCATGAATGCAATTGCTCAGAGTGATTATGGATTTAGGGGGCCTGTTCGCTCTGCTCCCACCTCCCTTCATATCTGTGAATACCACAGTGAGTAGAAAAATACCATAAAAATTCACAGAAAGGTTTTTCTCAAAGCACTGGCCTGGAAAAGGAATAATGCAATTCCTCAGTGAACGGCACAAGAAGTGTGAGCTATCTTCTGAAAAACTGTCAAAATCAAAACTGCAAAACTTTCCCATTGCTTCCAGTCCACAAGCTGGTCTCTTTTTTCTCCCCGTGTGTACAAACACATAACCATGGTTCTGAGCTCTCCTTGCAAACAACTCCCTCCCCCTACTCACCCCCTTTTCTTCTGCCCTGTCCACATGCACATGTTTTGGCTCTTTGCTCTTCTGCTCACAGACAGACTGACTGCCCTTGCACACTCACAGCTGGAAAACTAAGTGAAAACCCAGGGCCAGCAGGGTTCTCCATGCCCAGCCAGCTGCTGCCACCCAAGGAGACTCAGGCAAGAAGCTCCTGCCAACCCACAGCTCCTCCTGGCTCTCAGGGTGCTGCTGACTCCCCGGCTGTGGACTCATCCACTGCAGTCCTGCCATTCCCCACTGGCTCTGCAGGGCTGGAGCAGGTCACCACGTGCCTTCAGAGGGCTGTGGCTGTGACTGTGTGCTCCTGGTGACTCACTAGGAGGTCACCAAATGAACCAGATCCTGAGCACTGAGAAACTCTGCCAGCACTGTGTGAATGGGAGAAAAAGGAGGAAGGAAGTTCTGTTGTTGCATTTTTTCGTGGTGATCAGTGCTGAGTCAAAAAAAGGGCTCCAGGATTAGAGGGGGGGAAAGCTAAAATCATTAGAGAAAGAGAATTTAAAAAGGATAAGCCAGCTGGATAGGAGTGGGAGCCCAAAAGACACCATATTCTTCTCACTGTAGGTGATGGTTGTGAGAAAAATCAGAGATGAGTGACAAGTGGGTGGTGATAGTCTTCACTGCTAGAGTATGACCTGCTTTTTTTCTCATCCTGGCCTCTCACTAATCCAACCAATTATTCCCTGTGGGAAGACAGAGGGAGAAAGCAACATTGGGCAGGTCCAGTTGAGTCTGCTCTCCCTAAGGAATGCCTCTGGAGCAATGAGGTTGATTTCTGCTCAGCCTTCCATCAGCTGTTCTCAGTCGCTTCTACTGACATGGAGCTGGTGGACACCACAAAGGCCCAAAGTGCTGAACAGGGTGTTCCCCACATTAAGGAGAGCTAAAGCACAGACAGACTGCAAGCTTGGATGAACTTAGCCCTTTGCCAAGGTAAAGTTGCCAGTTTTTACACACTAGAACTAAGGAAAAATAACTCTAGTACAGCATGATTGCACTTCTAATAGTGAGTGCTAACTACTTTGTTGGTGAAGTGAGGAGCTGTTCCAAAAGTACCAGAAAATTACTGGCTACATGGTTTTTCACATAGGGTGCAGAACATGCTCATATTATATAGGATGTTCACCAATTCCAGTAATACACCAAATATATGCCCAGAAGTTCGTTTCTGAGATACTGACATTTTAGGCAAGAATCCTTTCAAAATATTTCCTCAGGCAACCAGTAGTGTAGGGCTGAAGAGTTTATCTTGGTTAATTCTGACTGATTTAAAAGGAAAAAGATTGTGGGGATCAGCTCATTAGCAGTTGTAAACTGGCACTGGTCCATCAACCTGAGTAAACTTCTGAGTTCATAAACTGGCTGGAGGGAGTCCGGCCCTATTCTGCAACTATTTAATCCCTTAGTATGGCAAGGGTTTTACCGCACTGCACTGGCAAGAACCAGCTTGGTTTGAATGAAGAAATACTTCATGTTTTTCAGCTCTCTCTTATTGTCAAGCTGCTGAAGTCCAAACACTGCTTGTGATCCTCTGTATGGTCAGTGCTTGGCATCTACTACAATGGATTTCTCAAGCTGATAGATGAGACTGATGTAGAAATGTTAATTTTTGTGTCTACACCTATTAAGTAAATGTCCTGCTTCTGGGCAACGGCTTGGCCCTATGTACATTTTCTATGGATATTATTTTCTGCACATTTTCCAGATCTATTAATACGGTGGAAACTATGTAAGATCTTTAATGCCAAATGTTTTGCTTAGGCTGTGTTTCCTCCAGTTGACTGGGAAAGAAAAAGTGGGATAAAGAGCTGCTAGTAAAACAATTTCCAGGATTGCTTGTTTTCCTTGCTTGTAAAAAGGTTCACTTCAATTTAATGTTAGTTACTAATGAATGCTCAGCATAGAAGACTAGTGCCTTGATTTATGCTCCCTTGAGATATACTTTTGGCAATTGTCCAAAATTCTTTTTTTTCTTTAGGGTTTCATTGATTAGCAAGGAAGCAAATTGGTAAAATAAGTAAATTGATATCGAAAAGTCAGAAATGCTGCATTTGGTGTCTTCAGTTTGTACTTGCAAATTTGTATTCCTGAAATGCATCATGCTTTTGAAAGCCAGCCTTGCTAAGTCTGTATTTATTAATGTTAATTATAGAGGCAAAGCTCATGACTTTAAAGGCTGATGTGATTTTGGTGCTTTAAAAAGGAATTAAACCATTTAATTATTTTTGAATAATGTAAAACAACCCTCCAAAATCTGCAGCACTTGTTATATACAGAATAAATATTCTGAAAATTGGTATAGCAAAGTTTGAATTAGTGTGATTAAAAAAAATTAATAATACTTTAAGATTTTTTTTCCATCTCTATCAACCTGTGAGAACCTGACTCATATAATTCACTCAGAACTACTATATGGCTGTAACTCTTTCAAAAGTCATTCTTTCTTTTATTGGAAGGTGTCTCTTCCAAAAGAGTTAAATAATACTATATGCCAGAGATTGCCACAAATATCCTTCTTCTTTGCAAATAGCTGTTGCTACTATTATTGCCAATGCCAGCACAGCAGAGGAAAATACCCTCTGTCACAATAAGCCCTATTCAGAGTCCAGTGGAAACCTAAACTGCCCCAGAAGGACGCTGCCATTAGGGAGCACATTCTCAAGAAGACAAAAATGGTGTGTTCTTCGGGAGCGATGCAGAATGAAAAAGTTGTGGATATTTTATATACAGTCCCATATGTGGAGTGGAGGAGTTGGCTGGCTGGGAAGATGCCTGAGTAGACTGGAAAGGAATTCTGAAATTAACCTTAAAAGAAAAGACAACCTGGAAAACACTAAAGTTACAGGGCATGATGCTGCATGATGAGGCAATGAGGATGGCCACAGAGTCTGTGTTTGTGGATGCAGAAGTAGGGTATGAACTCCTAAATGCCTGGACTCTTCATGGCTTTGTTTCTATTTTCAGTTTTCATGCTAACTGTGGCACATATAGAATTATTTTAACACACAACATAAGAATTTTTATTTGTCTGAATTATAAAGCACCATATGTGAATGCATCTGTTCTTCACTGTGTTACATTTATTATTTGTACTATGGTGGGGCCTCAAGTTTCCACCTCAGATCAGGGTTCCAACTTGCTAGGCAATGCACAAACATATAATAGGAAACACTCCCTGCCTTGAGAAAAACATATTCTAAATTGACAAAAACAGCTCAGGGTAGGAAAGGAAAACAGCCGGAGCACTGTTCCAATGGCAGCTTAACCTCATCTAAACTGAAACTGCCATGGTCCTGCACCTCCAACCCAGAACTCAAATTGCCCATTCAGTGGCTTAAACTGGCTCACAATTTGAGTAACTCCACTCCAGTAAGGAGAAGAGCAGCACTGATCTGAAACTAGTCCCCTGTTTCCTTTGGTGAGGTTGGTGTAGCAGAGTTAGCTCCCTGAAGTTTTTCCCAGTGCTGCACTACAGGCACAAGTGCTGGCATGATGGAAGGGCCATGGCAGGACCGTGGAAGAGGAAAGACTGTGTTCTAGGCTGGTGTAAGATGCTGTGGAAGCTCACAAAAAGAAGTGGGACACCCAGGATTGGAGAGGTCAGGCACAGAGTAAAAGCTCTGGCACTTCTAGCAAGTGGAGTTGGCTCAACTGTGTCCAATTTTTCCCACTTCTCTCCTATGTTTCTCCTTCTCTCCTATTTTTGCACACATAGACACAGACACACACACACACACAGGCCCACACAATGGTCCAGAGGGTGAGGAGCAGCATAGGATGGTCAACACTTCTGGATCTTCAGAGCAGAAGGCTCCTGGGACTATGCTGAGTTCACCAGGTCATAGTCAGGAGATCCTGTTTATGAACCCTTTGATGTCAAGTGAAACGTCACTAACAAACAGTGTGTATTACATATGCTCATGCCACAAAAAACCAATAGGAATGGTTTTCATCCTCAGATCCATGTGTGCTTTCTGCTCCTTTCATTTTCAATTTGCACTCTTGTTTTTAAAAGTCCACTGGGGCTTGCTCCATCTCAGCATTTGGTTTCTTTCTTTGTCCTCCTACTGCAATCTGTTACCTCTTGTTATCTACCATTATGCCTTTCTTTACTCCTTTATGTGGTTTTGCATGGTTGCTGCTGCCTCTAGGAACAAGCTGCCTGCCTCTGAGGGCATATCTTATTTATTTATTTTTTTAAAAAATTCTCATTTGAAAACACATGTTTTTCCTGTATTTATGATGCAAAATTGTTCTGTCCTTCTCTGCTATGGGCCATGAAGAATGCCTGCTTTAATTTACCCTACATGCTGTGCTGTTCATTCTTCTTGTCTGTAATTTATGCCACATACTGTGCACTCCCTTGTATTATACAACATAAAGTTGCCAGATGGGTGAGAGCAAGGCATGCTTTACAATGAAGGCTTTTAGGCAACTGCTTAATCCGAAGCTGCAGAAGAAGCCAACTTGAAAAAAGAAAGAGCATTTGAAAATATACCCAAACAGGTCAGTGGTTATTATGTGGGGCTAACACTCTGAGAACACTTGCTAATTAGCATATCATGTTTTTAACTTCTCCTTGACATTTATTTTTTCCTGCTTGGTTTTCATGGCGTGTGATGGCAGAAGACAGAGCCAACAGTAGAGCATTAATGGGAAAGAGGGATATTTGGTCCTAAAACAGGAACAGTCATTTTTCAGAATGAAATGATGCCCAGCACCTGGAGACTTGTCTGTCTGTGGCCAGTGGGTCAGAGTGGCACCACACTTTGCCAGGCTATGGGGGATTCTGTAGAAGATGCTCAGCATATGGAGGGGTTGTTCTTCTTGATGTCTTGCCTTGCATTGCTTTCCTGGACAAGGCCATGTTATATCTCCTCAGGGTTTATTTTATGCAGTGTGGGCTGAATAGAAGGAGCTCCAGCTGCCAGGCACCACTGCTGTACACCCTGCATGGTTCCTAGGGCATGGGCTGCTATGGTCACTGCTTAGCCCTCATCTTCCTTCTCCCTGTCCCATCACCAGGAGCGCTACATTCAGCTGCTCATCTGCAAATTTTGCTCTGCTGTTACTGCCACTGTACTGGGTTTGTGTGGCCTGGTTTTGGAAGCAGGGTAACTACAGGGATGGTTTCTCTGAGAAGTTTCTGGAAGCTTCCCCCATGTCCAGCAGAGCCAATCCCTGACAGCTCCAGGATGGACCCACTGCTGGCCAGGGCTGGGCCACTTAGAAAAGGTGGTAACACCTCTGGGATAACAAATTTAGGAAGGAAAAAAAGTTACAGTGCAGATGTAATTGCAGCCAGAGAAGAGCAGGGTGAGAATGTGTGAGAGGAAGAGCCCTGCAGACACCAAGGTCAGGACAGAGGGAGGAGCAGGAGCTGCTCCAGGGGCTGGAGCTGGGATTCCCTGCAGCCCCTGGTGAGACCCTGGTGGGGCAGCTGTGCCCCAGCAGCCCAGGAGAGCACAGGGATGCAGAGATCACCTGCAGCCCAGGAGAGCACAGGGATCAGAGATCACCTGCAGCCCAAGAGGACACAGGGGTGCAGAGATTACTGCAGCCCAGCAAGGTATTTTCAAGGTCTTATTTTGCTTCTCATTATCCTTCTCTGATTTTGTCAGCAATAAATTCAACTCATATCTCTAATTGGAGTCTGTTTTGCCCACAATGATATTTGGTGAGTGATCCTTAACTCATCAACCTTCATTATATTTTCTCTCCCCTGTCCAGCTGCAGATGGGGGTGACGGAGTGGCTTTGGTAGGTGTCTGGCATCTAGCCAGGGTCAACTTTCCACAACCAGGCAACTCAAGATTTGGGTGCATCCCTGCAGTGCTTGAGGACTGGTTTGTGCCTGGAGAGAGCTGGTGTGGCCATGGAGGGCCAGTCGTACCACCTACCAAAGGATTACGTGAGTGCTTATGCAACCCTTTGTGGGGGAAGCAGGGATATCCTGGGTGATGTCTGCGCTCTGTGGAAGCTGACAGAAACTCTGCAAGTGCTGGCTGTGAAAAAAGACTTTCTCCCCACACCCTGATGTGCTCAGAGAGGCTGTGGTTGCTGACACCAGCAAGAAGCAGGGTGGCTTGCTCAGCCAGAAAAAGGAAAGGCTGGAAGTAACCATGCATTTCAGGTGGGCTATTGGAAACCAGGCTGGGATTGCTAAACAGATGGTATAACACTGAGCTTCAGCACCACCACTCCCTGCAATGAGTGTTTTCAAAGAAAAACGTGAGGATGGGGAGAAAAATATGTTAGGGTGTGACAGAATCCTACTGTGTTATGGGAGGGCCAGTGGGAGGAAGGGAGATGTGGAATGAATCCATCTACATATAAAGTGAAGGCACAGCATGTCTGTGCCAGCCAGCACTGAAGGCAGAAATGAAGATGTACCAGCATGGACTTTAACACACTGTTCACCATCAGAATGCAAGTTCTCATCATTCTGCCCTGGTGGCAGCTTGTGCTGTAGCCTGCCTGCCTCATCCTGGTGTCCTTGCAGCTCTGGGTAGGGAGCTTGAGCCATGTGGCCAAGCTGATGCACACCCCAGTAACACCTCAGCAGGAAAGGTGCTGCATGGAGCAAGGGCAAAAAGCTGCCAAGAGGAGCTGGGATCTCTAAGTCTAGACAAAAAATTGTTCTGTGAGCTCACAGCTAAGAAGTGAAGGTGCCAGGACCTTCAGGATTTGGCTTCTGCTTTATCTGTCCACTTACCAAGGCTGAAGTTGATAAATGCACCTATTGCATACCCAGAGCTAGACTCTGTTTTTCAAATGGTTGCTCCAGTACCACCTGGTGTAGCCTTAATTACTTTAACTATGAAATTGGCACCAGAAAGATGAGGAAAGAAAGAAAAGTCACATTGCTCATGGTAAGAGTGCAAATGTAGCATTACAGGGCAAGGTCAGTGCTGTGAACAACTTCTGTGCTCTGAGTGACACATCTAAGGACACATATCTCTTGAGGACACTGAGGTGCTTAGAGGTATTCCAAGACCATTTTATTATCATTTACTTTCAAATGTTTTAATTGTAAGTCACAGAGCAAAGCTCACTAACATAAGTATATGACATTTCAAGTTTTCTTCTCAATTTTTAAAAAAATTCTTCACCTCTCTGGAAGATGGATCATGGTTTTACTCCAGAGTACTAAAAAAACCCCAAAGACATGAAGAGTTTGTCTCTGATACAATGAATTTTCTATTGACACTAAAGTGGCAGCGCAATGTAACTGATAAGTTCATTTCAAACTTATTTTAACATGCCTTAAAAAAATCAGGTTAAAGGACCAAGAGTAAGCATGGATGTCTAAAATAGCTGCTGATATTTCCCTTTACTTTCTGTAAGGCTTGACTTTCTAATAATCAACCCATTTCTCCCATGCATTTTCATGTGCTTCAGTGAGTTGGACACAATCCAAGCATTGACTGACTGCTTTACAGCACTTGCTAAGTTTCTATTTCTTCTAGAGAAAAAGAAACTCAAGAAAGAGAAACTTTGTGCAATAGTGCCTGAAAAAGGTATTACATCACGGGGCCTGAAAATAACCAATATGAGCCTGTTTGTCATGGGTTTGTTTCCCCTTTCTATTTGACTGTCATTAAGGGGCCATGTCAGTACAGCCAGAACAGGAGCTTCCTCTCTGAGGTTATGTATCCATGTGTCTGCATATATATTTAGATTTTATTCAGAGTTTAGTCTTTATCTAATAATCCATAATTTTTGTTGCAACTCAGTTGTGTGATTTGGGAATCGGATGCCACTGGACTGATTTGCTGTTAGTGAACCTCTGATTCTCATCCCACAGCATAAGAAATCAGAGCAAGAAATCAGAGCAGTGTTTGCCAAGTCCCAAAATAGTTTTCTGGGCTTCTCTAAACACTTTAATGCCTCTCACAGTCAAAAATTCTCCACTGTGTCAGATGCTCCTGAATTGGCATTTCCCAGGGTGAAGCATGCTGGAAGACCTGACACTCCAGAGCAGAGAGAACAAAACCTTCTCTTTGGAGCTCTTGGCTCCCTTCACCAGGCCTGCTCTGGCATCTCGTGCAAGGTTTTACTTCTCTGTTGTAGCGGTCTGAGGTCAGTGTGTGTTTCCTCCAAACTTTTCATTCTTTTGGTTTGGGTGTTTGCACTGTCATCAAGAAGGATTGAGGTTGATATGTTCATTTTCATATCACTAGGACATAGTTTTCAAGAGAAAAATCTGTCATATGGTAGGAGAGGGAAGGATACAAACTGCCTTATTCAAGATGAAAAACTTCTGTTAATGTGACTAAGAATTAGTCACATACCTGGGACAGGGTTCTGTATTAGACTTAAAATTCATGTGAAGGGAACATCCATAGTTTTGGTGGGTATTCAGTGCATTTTTCAGGGATGAAACTCAGAAGAACAAAGAAGGTCAGTTTAACCTTGTGGTTGTGGTTATGAATGAGCAAGGAAGTTTAAATTACACTGAAGGACAGCTCCTTCAGTCACAGGAGCCCATAGTGCACTCCAGATCCTTCACAAGTACATATGAGCACTTTGTTTTTACAGCAATAAGCAAAATGCTAAGACACAATGATTAGATTGTTCTTATTTAGCTTTGCTGATGGTGAAGTTCCTTATTGGCTGCTGAAGATTACAGCTATGGAGCAGGCTACAAACAGAACAGCCAGGCATTTTTCACAAGTGTAACAGAGTGGGCTTTTAGCAGAGGTCTCTCCTGCTTCCTCATCATTTTAAATGACAAGCATCAAGTACAAGAGAAAAAGCTAATTACATTTGTGTTTAATCCATCCAACCACTCATTTGAAATAGGATGGATTGTTTCACGTGTCTGGCTGAATTCAGCAAAAGAAGTGGGTTCCTTCATAAGTAACTGATACATCATGCACAGGATTGCTTGGACATTGATCTCTGCAATTTTTCCTGTGAACTTTTCTATTTCAGATGTGTGAACACTGATGGCTGAGATTCCCTGCTGCACTGCTCCTGGTTCACCTTGGGATCAGCTACACTTCTGATGATCCCTGCTGCTTCCAAGGCCCATCTCTTGCCCCACAGCTGACGCTGCAGTTCTGTCTCACGAAATGCCTGTTCAGAGAAATCCCCAGATGTGGTTTAGAGCTGGTTCTGCTACTCACGTGTCCTGGTCCTTTCCTGGCTGCTGCTGGTTGACTGTACGTGCTTGCTCAGCCATGGTGGGACCATCCAAACCTCCCAGGGTTCCTCCATCAACTTTTTTAAATTGTTCCAAGAGCTTTTGACTGACTCACTGAAGCCCTGTTTAGTGAATAAGAGGACATTTCCCACTGCTTTACCTGGCATCTGCTTTAATTAAGTAATATTAAATTTTTCCTTAGTAATTGAATCAGAATTTTAAAAAGTCCAAAGTCAGTAATGCTCCTACTGATTTATGCCACCAGTTGTAACAAAGAACTGAATCAGACCTTTAATCTTTATTAGCCAGGCGATTAAGTACAAAATTACCTTCTGGGACTAAGAGCAGATGTCCAAGATACATTTACCAAAACTTAGGAAGAAAACACACTTGTGTTTCAAATGGCACCTCATATTATGGGTGGAAATTTACCAAAACATGTAACTGTACAACATTGAAATGATGGGGCCACCCTTTAATAAATAATGTGCAAAAAAGGCCTTTTGTGAAGAGAAACTGCACTTTCAGGCATATTCTTATTATTACTTAAACCTAAAGTCAACCAAAAGAGAAAACTCTCACTGCCAACTGTGACAGACTGCAGCACTGCACTAACAGGAAGGCTATTTTAGGTCTGAATTGGGAACTGGATTACTTATTCAAACAGTAGTTTTCAAAACTGCAAGACTGTGTTCTTGTTCCCTTTGCAGCACGTTTCCAACTGTATCCTATTCACAGTTTCAAAGGACTGTACCTTTGCTGTATATATATATATATATATATATATGTATATATATACACACACACAGAGCACTTTGGCTTCTGAAATTGGTTTCCCCCAGTTTCTGGCTGGTTTGAACAACCATGACTTGTTTCCCATGCATCTATTTCAATAACATCCCAGCAGATGACAGCAGGCAGCTTGGACCAGGCTTCAGATCAGCCTTCGGAACAGCTGCCAGGAAAAGGACAATATTTCTGAGCTACAGATGGGTACACTTAGCGTGGATGTCACAGTTAAGTTCATGTTACAGCACCACAGATACCTTTGGAGATTTCCATGAGCTGTGAGTTTCCTTTCTGGGTTTGCTGAAGTCACTGGGAGTTGTGCTACCAGTTTCCTAATGAGTGGTGCATCTTGGATTACCAGTATAGACATTTCTTCTTTTGTGGAGAAGGAAAGTATTCTGCTGCTGAAGAAAATCCTTTTACTAAAGGATCTCTGTTTATGAAAAAAAAACCCCAAAAACTGCAATAGGGCATAAGATAATCAATAGAGAGGTAATTTAGATGCTGTTTTACAAGGCAAATATTAAAGGTGCTTTTGCCATCTGAGCTGCAGTTGGGAGCAGGATGAGGTGTGAGGGAAGTGAGACAGAGTCTTCTTTGAAACTCCTGGATGGCAAGGTCAGCCAGCCGGCTCCTCCCAGCTGCTGGAGAGGTATAGGTGCTTCCTCTCCATAGGGAGGATGTATTCTCCCACATCAGGAGAAATATGGTCATGTCCTTGAAGAGCAACAGAAAAAATTCCACTCACATAACACAACAGTTGTGTACACATCCCATTGTGTTACACATCATACAGTGAAGGCTGCTGCCATGTGTATTTCAGTGTCCCTAGAACAGTGGGCACTGCAGCTGGGCAGCCTTGGCATGATGGAAATGGTCTGTTTGAGAGGCTCTCTCTTCATGGCTGCAGTTCCAAAGCCCTCCTCGGTCTTCCACTGCCCTGCCTTACGAGGGTAATCCTTGGGGGAAAGTTCTGCTGCTCTTAAATGAAACTTGACTTGCACATTACTTGTTCAGACAAACTACAAGTACAAATGACTCATCATTTCCCTACTTTGTTTTGCCTGTTAGGCAGCCATCAGCATTTACATCACAATTGATCATAAAAGAGTAGAAGCGAAGTAGCAGTTCCAACTTCGCCCCTTGTGAGTTACCACAGGAAATTTGCAGTCCTCTCCCAAATTCTCCACCTTAATGTCCTCACTTTGAATATTCGAGGAGAAAATATTTTGAGAGCTCTACATTTTGAGGCATTTCTTACCTATGACTTTTTCTCTGTCCAGTGGTATTCTTTGGCTTAGCAGTCCTTATTCTCACAGATTTGGGGAGAATAACAAAAATTATGATGCACTGTGATGGGCAGACTAGCACAAAAAAAAAAAAAGTTTATAAAACTTAAACCAATGTAGACAGAAACCTCAATGCACAGACACAAATATTCTTTCATGCTGCTTCAACCTGACCCAAGAGTTCCAAGTACTGCATCATTCTGCAGCCAAGTGGCACCGTGATACAAAGATGGCACAGAGGACTGAGACAACAAATTAGCTTTAATTGCAGCAGTTCACCAAGGTTAGCTGTGTAACCCTGGCTGCATTTCACCTTGTTTTTGTCCTGTCTGCTAGAACCATCCTGGTCAGTGAACTGCAGCCAAAGCACAACCACAGTAAGGCTGAGACATGAGAGCCCTGGGTTTTGCAGTGCCAGAGCTGGTGCTGCAGAACGCTCTGAGCACAGACTGCTGTGGCAGCTCTCCCTCTTCTTTTGGAAGAAAATTCACTGGTGAACACAACCTAAACGATTTGGATGCTAACTCAGATTGGAGTGGCAGGAGGCAGGAGATGAGGGACTGATTTGCAACCTGCAGACACAAGGAGCCCTATATGCATTTTTACTGTGCAGTACAAATGGTCTGGCTGCAGCCCTCTTTGTAGAAATCTTGCCTCATTTGTTTGCCTCCTTATGTTTCTCAATACATCTTAAGATAAATTGTTATCATTTGAAGGGGTTTTTTTTGTTTCTTGTCTCAGAAGGACAAAAAAAAGGGCTTGTTCCTGCTTTACAATCCCAAGGGTTTAAAGCATGATTTTCTTCAAAAGTTTCACTTGAGAGATTTTGTGTTAAGAGGAATACAGGTGCCAGAATTTTAATGCACGTACAGTACAGGAATTACAGTACATGCTGGTTATCCTGTGCAGATGCTCCTCAGCTTCCCCCTGTCACACAGAACACATGCATTAGTGATACCTGGATGTATAAATATGTGCACACCCACACCATTGGAGCACTACACTTCATTTGCACCCAATTTGTCAAGAAATCCAGAAGAACCTGACAGAAAGTGCCAGCATCTTGCCACAAACAGCAGCTGAGGAGGGAAAGAGAAGCTCTGGTCCGGAATGAGAAATCCCAGCAGTGGCTTTGCTTTCTGTTGTCAATGGGTTGGTGCCTTAAGAATATCCCTGTGCAGAGGAGGCACAGGAGACAGATTAAAAGGGACCGAAGGCGTCGGACCTGAAAGCAGAAGAGTAGATGTCACAGAAACTGGAGATCTCTAGAAATCATATGATTTATTGATGTTAAATAAAGCCAGGTCTAGAGCAGAGTTGAGTGGACTATGAGTCCCTGTTATGGACTGTGTCACAGTCCATGTCTTTGTTAAACTGTGACTTAGGATTGTTATGGATGGACAATGAGATGATTGGCTCTCGCAATTAAGGGATGACTATTGTGTAAATATAAAGAAAAGCTTGAGTGATGTATAGGTATGTCATTGTAATTTAGATGTCCTCTGTTCTCCCCATAGTTCCCTTTTCCCCCTGTATTGCTGCCATCAGACAGCCTGGGTTGTCTAGGACAGGTAAAAGAAGGTGTGCACATGTGTGCCTTGCATGGGGCAGTGGGGAATGGCAAAGCTTGGTGCTTAGGGGTGGGCATGGCAACACCTGACCTCCAATCCAGTTACAAGAAAGCAGTTTCCACTGATAAATGGCAAAGAGCTGACTGACAGACTCTGGGAGGGGCAGGGCTGGCTGATGCAACCCCAGGGGTATAAAAGACTGAGCATCCATCCTGAGGGTGAACCGGCCACGTGGTGTCCACGAGGGCAGTTCCCAGCGCTGTGGATTTTTCCCTATGTAGTCCTTTTATTGTATTTTTGTTAAGGTTTAATAAACCTCTTTAAATTTTCAAAGTGAGCAGTTGTTTCTCACAGGACACCTTGCTTGGAGGTGCTGTCTCAGCAGGCTCCTGCAGCCTTAGGAGTGTCCATCCCTAATTGCTTCCTCCTTCCATCTCAGCTCAAGTCAGCATCCCTCTCTCCCAGTGGCAGGCTGGGCTGACTCACTGCCATTCTCTCTCTAGTGCTCTAGCAAAACCTTTGGGAGCTACTGAACAAAACAGAGGTGCAAGAGAAACACCAGGAGCACGTTCTTGACTTTAGTGACTGTGAGCAGTAAAATATGATAATGCCATCAGTGACAATGCATTTCTGTGCATTTGCTACTGTATTTTTTCCTAATCAAACAAGTTAATTAAATGCGCGGAAAAAAGACATTTTACTCATTTTCCATCACAAACGATCACTGTCTGTACTGAATGGCCTTGGATAAAAGCCACTAAAGAAAAGAAAAAAGTTGTGTGTGGGCAATGCTGTAATATTCCATCCCTGGGTTTGCTTCCTCTTCTTTTTTTAACTTTTTTTTTCTCTGAACAGCAAAAATTTAGCATTTTCTTTTCTTTAAATAATCCTTCTTGCTGTTGGGACAACTCCCTTTTAAGGCCAGCTTTTTGCTCAGAGGGAATGTTGACTGCACTTATAAACACCCACTTCCTAGGGTTTAGAATAGTAACAGCAACATAACCTGAACTATAGTTTCAGCAGCATGCAGCAAACACATTCAGGCTAAAGGCTGGCCTACCAGCTTTTTCAGAAATGTTTCAGAAGTGTTGGCAATGCCACTGGGTTTTTATTTGCTATCCTCACAAATTCACATCTTTGAAAACCTTCTATCTTTCACCTTTCTTCTTTGAAAGTGTAACCTTGTGGTTCTTCCAGCTCCTAAATACACAGTGAGAGTTTTTGGATGGGGCAGTAAACACTGAGCAAGAAAATGCTGCCCTCTTTATAACTCAGGAATTTTAGGTGGGTGAAAACTGTGATCATGAGGAAGATTTCCAAGAACTACACTGAGGACCAGATTTCACCATATGTGTATTCTTCCCAAAATAACCACTTTATCTCCAGGGAAGGTTGCAAAAAAGCCTAATGACTTTTCAGCTGCTAGACTGTCATCCCCAGTGTAATTCACTGAAACCTGGTTAATTAGCCTTGTACTTTGGAAAAAGATCTGGTGCAACATCATAAAAATAATTTCCACTTCAACACTGCGCACTGCAGTTAAAAAAAAAAAATAGTCCAAGAAATTCAGACATCAGAAATACAACCTCCAGAAGTACCAGTGACTTCCAAATATACCCTGGGCTTATATGGCATTAACACTGAGCCAGGGAACAAAACTGGTGTCTGATCTTTACTGGCCTCACAGGTTGCTGCAGATACCTCAGCCTTTCCAGTCATGCAGGTTTGGAATTGCTACCTGGTATTTAAGCTGTTGCCTGTGGATTTGTGCCACCTCTCAATATTTCACACCATGATTCCCCTTTGCCTGGAGCAGGATGTGTAATTCCAGTGCTGCACCAGCTGAGCAGATCCCAAGGGACTGATGCTGAACTTGTTCATGTGGTGATAAATTAGGAGCGATTCCACTGCTGGTGGTGACATTGAAACACACAAGCCTGGACTCGGCTTCTTCATACCTATTGCAGGGTTTGGTTTCTCAGTTGATGGCTGGAAGGCTAAATGTAAAATGATCCACCCCCACCCTCCTCAAAAAAAAAAAAAAAAAGCCCACAAAAATATTTTAAAAATCAAACCAAATCCCCAACACATGGAAACACATCAAAAATGTGTAGGGATAGGGGGGAGGGGGAATCCTTGCTGAACACAAAACAATCTTGTGCCAAATGAGTTGTCATGGCTTTACTATAACATTCCCACAAAGAGGAACAGAATTTTCTTTATTGTGAAATCTTCGTTGTGAGTCTTGCTGCTCCTGGGAAAAGTCATATGTCAGAATAGAACAGTGTTTCCAAATATGACTAGTCTGAACAGATAAACAATGAATGTCAACACAGCACTCAAGGAAGTATCTAACTGTGGTTAAATCCCTTTCTGAGAGTTTATATTCCTGTTCTGAGAGTATTACACATAATGAACAACCATAGAGGTGCTTGTCTTTGTACACCAGACCCTAATAAAATCCAATTAGAGTTCCTGGAGTCCCAGTTATGGACAGCCAAAGCACCAGCTGTGTCTGAGAGCACCGTGCAGCATTATCTGCTGAGGTCTGAACTTTATATTCCATTTTCTTGAGACTGTGTGGCGTGTAAGAGTCGGACAAAATTAATACTGTTGTTCACATACGTTTTTTAACTGATTAAAAATCTGATGAATTTTCAGGTTTAGTCTCTTGTACCTCCCACATTTGGAGGGAGGAACAGTCCTACTCCCACTTTGGTTGTTCTGGGGCAGGGAGTAAGTAGCAAAGTTCAGAGAACCACGAGAAAGCAGAAAGAAAGATTCCAGTCCTGTGCCCTCTCTCATCACAAACACTGGGACCAAGTTCATCTTGTCCTTTAACAGGGGTGAAAACAAAATGCACTGCTAGGAGGAGGTCCTTGAGAAGCAAAACACCATTTTAACAGTGCTGCTCCTAGGGCTGCTGCAGCCAGATGATCTTCAATGAACTTTTAAGGAGCAGGTGTCCTACCTCAAGCCGCCCTTTATTTCAGTCCTGTCTGCTTTGACCACCAAATCACAGTTCTGTTTCTATTCTTTGGATGTATGAACTTCCACTTCTTCGAAGCAGAGGAATGTTACTTTATTAGGGGAATGCACCCCCCCTGCTGCCCAGCAGTCTAAAACTTAGGGGTCAGGACAATTCACAGGTAATAAGTTTGGGTGGCCCTCTTCCTTGGGTTATATTCATATTTATATAGGCTGTGACAGTAAAGACAAGAACTCACTCTTCTGACCAGCATTCAAAGCCTTCCAAAACTCAGATCCTCGCCTCTGCCTTCCAACTTCTCTTAAATAAAGACAGCAATGACTTTCAGTTCTCTGCAGGTTTTTCCCTCAGGGCTGAGAAGCTACACAGGAGATGCAGCATTTCAGACTTCCATTCAAATCTGATTTTCACATGGAGAAGGGGAGAGAAAGAGTGGCTTTTAATTTCACTATGCCCAAACTCTGCATCTGAGAAACAGGGATGTTACAGGGCAGATGAAGATCTGACACACTTAAAACATGCATTCTTGGACAGCAACTTTCTTTTGTGGTCCCACAACACAGCAGAAGTTTGAATCCAAGAGAACACATTAAATCACACTGTCCTTGTTGTTAGGGGAGAACTGAAGGGAGTTTGGCCACTGGAATGGTTTTGTTTTTCGTAACACTGCTAAACACAAAGAAACCCAGGGTCTTGGCAGCCTACTCCACCATGTAAATCCGTGTCCTTCTAAATTACCAGAAAGTTCACTTGAGGTCAAAATCCTCCATGAAAATTTGGCTTCTGAAATATCTCTTAACCAGTACCTCAAATCCTTCTTTTAGCATTATTCACCCTAAGTGAAGGTAAAAATGGAGTACACCAGCCTCTGAGAAGGGCATAAAAGTTTCAGGGGACTGATAATGAGGCCAGTGTAGCAATAACTGAGAGCAATTAAAACATCCATCAGCAGCCAAGTCACACCCGGGGTGGCTGTCACAGCCAGGAGGAATTGGGTGGCAGAAAGTATCAAGAACCTTCTGCAGATTTTGGCCATTCAACAACAGGTAGGGATCACTCTCACATCTTCAGCCAGCTAATCTGTCTGTAAGTAAATAGAGGGAGACATTAGGAAGGGTTTTTGCAATTCCTAATGCTACATCTCCTGAGTCAGTTGTCTAGTAACCATGACAAACGCTGCCATGGTGCTCTGCAGCAGTTGCCTGGGCCCACAGAGGTTACAGAACACAGTGGCAAGTTCGTTTATTTTAAAATTCATTCATTTTTGGTTTATTCATTGCTGCAGCTACAAAGTTCTGGTAGTTTTGGCTGTGCTGCCGTGATTATAATATCTTTTATGCAGATGCTTTTCATGTAATTGCAGTTATCCTCAGTCCTCCATGGAAGTGTACAAGACACTCTGCTGTGTGAAGTCCATGGAAGAGAGAAGGTGTGCCCAAGGAAAGAACAGCAGCTCCTGGTCTCAGCATACACAGTGCCCTGTTCAAGCATTGATATTCTTTTCAAAATCTTAAAACAGGCTCAGCCCAGGTTATACAAGCAACCAGGGAACACTCACAGGCAAACAGGAAGAAAAATACTTGAAGTGTGTGGTGTCCACATTCCACATAGGTCCAGTGGAACAGTATACTTTTGAATTTCTAGAGGTGGGGAAAGAGAAAGTGCAGAGCCAATCCTTCCTTCTGCAAGATAAAGCAGGTTAAAAGAAAGGGAAAGTTTCCTACACTCTTCACCAACCCTTCCCTCACATCTTCATGATGCCTGCCCCCTCTAAAGTCCTCAGCACCTGCCCAGTCAGTGGTCAGCCAGCCTTGGAGCAAAGGAAATTACTGACCTAATGATTCAGTCCAAGTCCCTTCTGAACTCCACACTCTAAAAAAACCTAAGCTTTAAACGATATGTTATCACTATAATGAACAAATTGATATTATAAGTGTGCCCCCTGCAATCCACTTCTCTTTCTGGAATTAGTGTGCAAGTACTTCAGAAGATGTCGTTTTCTTGTAGCTAAAAGGAACTGGAGATTCACCATATTAGTGATTCTGCAAGTGCCTTTAGATGGGAGAATTAACACCTACAGCAGGCAACATGATTGACTTGCATCACAGCACCACTACCTTTCAGGAGCTTGACAGACACTAATTTTGGAAAGGTGTTTTGCATGGAAGACTGGCATTCAGAGCACATGGAAAATTAAATACGTGCGGGTGTTACTTAGCAACCTACAGAACAAGACTTTCAGAGTGGATAGAAAAATTACCAACTTGAAAAGATAAAGTTTGCTAATGTGTAGGAGCAGCAACTGCTCTTCAAAGCCTTTGAACTAAAACTCGCTGCTGTACACAGGGATGAGCCAGTCAGAGCCACCCCACTGCCTTGGAGCAGTCTCCTAAAACAATTCAGCATTTTCTGTGGGCTACAACTAGGAACTGTAAAGCCACACAGTAGGAGAAAAATGTCAGCATTAAACTGGATTCTCAAGGCTTTCCACAGTTTTGGTTAGCTGCTTTTACGAGGAGCTGGCTAGCCAGGGACAGGACAGATTCAGAAACTGCAGGGCTCTCCAATGCCAAGGACCACTTGAGCTAAACACCTCTTCAGCAGAGGTTTGTTTTGCAAACACCCACAACCAAGGTCTCGTTTTTCAGTTTATTGTACAAAGCAACACATCACAGCACAAACAACCCCACAGGCAGACAGGCTCTGTAGGATGCACACAAGCAGTTCTGTGCCACAGAATTTGTGCTACAACCCTCCATGAGAGGCCCAGAGATATCTGACAAAGGAGCCAGGGCTGTTAATCTTGCCTGAAACACCACTTCAGGAGACCAGTGGGAGATTTACAGAGTAAAAATGCATGAGCACACCGACATCATTCAAGTCAGACACCAAAGCACATTGTGAAGAGGGCACTTCTGGTGAGGAGTCCCAGGTGTGTTTATGCCTTTGGAAAATGCTCGCTCATGCTGAGGGAAAGAAAATGCACCCGCTGGAAGATCTCCAAAAGGCTGCTCTAAAACCCTCAACACCTTCCTTCTGCCCTGACCTTCCATAGGTAACTCCTCAGGGGATTTCTTTGTGCTGAGTGGAGCTGGGAAAACAGCCACAGCCACACAGGCCCCAAAAGCTGCTGTGCACAAGACACAAAATCTGCTCAATTACCCAGGACAGCAACAGAAGTCCAAATTACAGGTTTCCACGGTTTAATTACAAGCCACCTATCCAACGGATAGAGCTCTCCCATTAGGAATGGCTATTCACACTTTTGGGCAATTAAAGCAACCCATTCATTATTCTGTTCTACAAAAATCATGGTTTTGAGTTTTGGTGTCCCTGTCTCAGGTTTTATACTGGTTATCGCCATTTCAGAAACTTAATGACTGCAGGGTTGTTTGGATTTTTTCTTTTTTAAGAAACTTACAGAATGTATTTTTTGCTACCATGTACTGATATGGAAGGATATGCTGCAAGTACAGCAAGGTTGGGCTAAATGTACCCTCTCAATCTTGATTTGCATAGAAAGAATAAACATAGCCAAGAAAACAAAGCTTAGAGTCTACAGAAGTATTTGTCACAGAATAGAGAAATAGTAGGCAGTGAGGCTTTCCTAGCAGTTATCTGGAGCCAGAAAGTAAAAATATTGTTCTTCCTGCTATTAAGATTTAAATAGATATTCAAGTCAATTCTAAAAGCAAGTCAGAGGATGGGAAGAAATATCAGTGTGGGAAGATATTACATAAACTGAGATGCAACTGAAAATAGAAAATTAGGAAAGTACTGTGATCCTCTTCAATCTACAGGTCAAACAGACCCAACTGCCACAATTATCTTAGTTCCCATTATTTGCTTGGGCAGGAAAGAGGGGGCATTTGGGGGAAATCAAGTCTGAACGCCAAACTCCAAGCTCTGCATTTTGAAGGGATATAACCAAGATTTTTAGCAGTCATGTTCTCACCATTTACTGCCTTAAATATCATCCTATTCCACCCCCTGCCACGGGCAGGGACACCTTCCCCTACCCCAGGTTGCTCAGAGCTTCTTCCAACATGGCTTTGAACACTTCCAGGGATGGGGCACCCAAAACTTGTCTCAGCCCCCTCAGAGCAAACAGAGGGACAGCTCTGGCCAGCCAAGAGCCTTGGTCTCACTTTTCTGCCTAAGGAACAACCTTCACACCTTAGCCAGGTCTCACACTGGTGAGCATCACAGCAGAGAAACATCATGAAAATGTAGCCATGGGTGTTGTTGGGCACAAAAGCACACAGAAAATGCAAACTCTGAGAATCTCACTAAGGTTGAACAGGTGGAAATTGTTATGTCACAGGATCCAGTTTCTTTCATTGAAGCTGAAGGAGGACTTGTGGCTGCAGTTAGCAGCAGTTTAACCAGGAGTAGTAAAGGCACCCTCAGCAGGGGAGAGGAAGGAAGAGTCATGCACTTATGCCAGTTTCACTGAAATCCATACAGAAGGAACAAAGAACTAAAAAAAGAAAAAAATAAATATCACAGTAGGAAGAATAACCACTTTTACATGCTTCCATTAGCTATGCTAGACACTGAAAACAAAGTAAGAACTATAGAGTAAAGTAACAAAGGAAAGTGTGTGGGGTTTTTCTTTTTTTTTAAATTTTTTTATTTTAAAGGTGTCCATATACAAAACCAAGTAGCATGACAGAAAAATAAGAGGAACCAGAAGTACCTGCCCACAAAGGGGATTTCAACATGGTAAAGTTTAACTGAAACACAGTGGGGAAGTGAAACTGAATATGAGAGGGGCTTGATGCTAAACATTAGGTTGATCTGCTCTTCAATCCTTTATGGTGTTTGTCTTACACACAGCTGGGGCAGACATACCTTATTCTGACATGAGTCCTTAAGGGTCGAGGTGAACAACCATAAACAGAGGAACAAAGCAATGCTATAAAAGCTGCTGATATCTTAATGCTGCTGAAGCTAAATTAGCCACAAAACCACTGCAGAGAGTAACTTATTATCACTTTTAGGAACAGTTGTGCATATGCTGGTCAGGACTCAGGAGGTTCTATGGAATGAAACATCACTAACACCTCTGAGAATGTGCCAGTTAATTTAAGAAAAAGACCCAACTACATCAAAGTCCCTACCCATTCTCCAATATCAGAGATGCAGATGCCAACAGGCTGGCACCAAGGAAAACAACATAAAGCAAAGGATAAATAGTTGTTCAGCCTTAACAAGCAGTTTTCAAAGCTATCTAGACAATCCACAGTTATTTCAATAGGGAGTGATTAGTTGTGCCAAATACTGGCTGCTGGTAATTGTCTGTACATTTTTACTTAAGGTACAAATGCATAAGTGAATGTGTATTTTTTGAGAACAGTCAGGCTGACAAGTATTGAGGGGCTGTCTACATTAGACATTGTAATGAACAGCTTTATATCCTTTTATAGGTCCAAACAACCCGGTGAAAACCTAAGTGATATAAAAAACAAGAAAAGACACACAGTTCTTTGCATGAGAAGCTTTATTCATTTTAACAAAATACAGTTTTCAACAGGAACACTCACTCAGGAGCCCTTCAGCCTCCTGAGTATTGCCCTTCCAGAGGAAGGGTTTTGGATGCCTGCTGATCTAAAATCACATTTTGTGAAGTCCAGACAAGCTTAGCCAAACCATCCATTCCTTCACACCAAGCAACCATCACAACTGTCCTGATTTCCACGGGGAAATGGCCCAGAGCTCACCAGTGAAGGGTTAACAGCACAGACGCGATGTACAAGCTTCCCCATTTACTGCAGTGACTGCAGACCAGGTCTGGAAGGACAACAGCCCCCTGCTATTCCAGGCCTAATGTTCTCAAACTGAAACTGCCCTTTTCTCACTGCCTGGTGGATATGATGCACAAGTGAAGCATATTAGGTTTGGTACCACTAAATGACAGAGATCCAGCTGGAATCAGCACTCAAGACATTATCTTATTCCTCCCCAATTATTTCTAGGCACTTTCTGCATATAAGTCACACTATACACAGCATACTTTAAAAAAAAAAAAAAAAGGTCAGGCCTATAAATAGCTCCCCACTACTCCCTTCTCCAAAAATAATTCCATAACTGCACAGCACACACATATATAGCTTTCCATCTGAAGATTTTTGAAAGGAAAAAAAAAAAAGTGAAGCACCAAGGGAAACTAATGGTTACTCAGAAAGCAGCCATTAGCTTCTGCCTGACATCCACTCATGCTCAGGTGTCTCTACACTTCAATTCCTTGAGGTCTTATCCTCTCAGCTAATTTCAGATCTACCCTGTCTCCCAGCTCTAGTTGACACCAGCTGGATCCCTTGTGTGAGAAGAGAGGGGGAGGCAGCAACTGGACGTGAATTGCACTGTCTTCCTCAGAGACATAGGGGAGGTAACTTGACCAAAAAAAGAAAAAAATTGTAGACAACCCTCCACTTTGTATTTCCAGGCAGCTGGAAACCCAGCAGACAATGTAGCTGTTGCTTAATAAACACAGAAATCTACATTGTATGCCAGGTTCATGCCCCAAACCTGGACAGTCTTCACACAGAACTGATAAAAACCAGGTGTGCACAGCCAGTTCACCCTACAGTTTCCTCCCCTAACACACTGGAGGTATGCAATCAGCAAAGGTGTTTCAACACCTTCCCTTTGCAGAAGAGGCTAAAGATCCTTCACTGAAAAAAGCGAAGTCCATCTATCTTCTTAGCTCAAATTTGCAAATATTCTCATGGGTTTTGACTACTGTAAGCCCCAGGACTAGGATACAGAAAAGGCTGTTTCTTTCCAAGCCACAGCATCCAGGTATTTAATCTGATTCCCACTGTGAAGCAGATCCAACAGATATCCAATCCTTTATTTGGGGCCACACCTCAGGCGTTAACTTGTTTGCACTGTGAACTTGTTCTGCACCCAGCAGAGAAGACACCAATCCAACAAAAAGCCTAGACAGGAGGTAGCAGATGTCATCAGAGACCCAGTAGCCAGATGTAGCTGCTGATTGTAAAGACAGAATCTACACTGACTACTGAGCGACTGATGGGCAACTACAAGTTCTGGGTTGATTGATCCACAGCATTAATCCAAAACGACCTGCAGAAACAATCAGGAAAAAAAAATTAAAATCAGTATGTGAAAGAGTTCTGTAGATTAGCCTTCATCAATAAAGCATTTTCCACCATTGGTATCACACAGACTTCTTGTGGACAGCAAACAGAGAAGTGTGTTGCCAGAACAGTCACCTCAGGTATGCAGTCATTGGCTTTTAGAGTTAAACAGCACTCACAGTGTTCTTACACCTTTATTCTGAAATAAACTGTTTCATCCCCACGTATTACTAGAGACCTGCCCCCAAAAGCAAATAATAAGAACTGCTCACAAATGCAAAGTAGAATAATAGCAGAACTAAAGTCATGTTAAGTTTCTTCTTAATCCTCCAACAATATTGTATAAAATGACATAAAAAAACCCATGAGTTATGCAAAACCAGGCTGTTCTTAGTCTGTCAGAAAGGGCATTCAGTAAATAGAAGTAAATTTATAGGCACAAAGGCAATTCTGGAATGAGAAAACATATCCATAGTTGCAGTGGGGAAACAAGTACAACTCCAGTGTAATTTAGCAGAGATAAGGAAAGACTCTAGAGTCAGTTTCCATTAGAAATCAGTCCAGCACATCAAGTCTTTGCACAAAAATCTCCCATTTGTGGTGGTTGGAAATTCTTCCATCTCTGTTGTTAAATGAAGAAATCCAGGCTCCTCTCTGCCAGCTCAGGAACTGCCCCAGCACAGTGCAGCAGAGCTGAGAAAAATCCCAGAGGATTCATGCTTAGCTTGGCCTTTCAGTGGTGGCTGAAACGTACTCCAGGTAACTCCTTGAAGGCTTACATGTGTTAAGATTTCCATTACAAGAAATGTCATTATTGGTAAAAACAAAAAATGCCCATCAAATTAGAACTGCTCATTAAATATTTTAAGTATATGTTTAAATAAAACATTTATCTGGGAACTGGGGAGACTCTTGACTTCAATGACAGTATTTTAATATCCATCAACCTGCCAAGTGTTTTTTTTTCCTTCTTTTTAAACACAAAACCGAAACCGACTGTAAGAATTATGTATTTTTAATAATTTCTGAGCAGTTTTACCACTAAAGTTTGATTAGATTACAGCAATATCAGCAGTGATTCAAGACTGGTCAATTGCAAAGGAAATAAGAGAACAGCTTGCTGTCACAGATACTTCTGGAAAGGAGTGGTAGTCACTATACCCCCATTGTAATATAACCATGCAGGCACTGCTGAACTTTTTTCCACAATAAGGTTTCACAAATAGCATTTATTAATGATGAACAAACATTATTTAGCCATTGTACCTATGCCAGCCTCTGGAGCTTGCAGAACATGGAGGTTTCCCGGGAAAAGGTACCAGAGGCACAAGAGCAGTGGTGCTGAAGCTGGGAGTTGGACTCTTCTCTGCTGGAGCAGAGATCTGCACAACTCATTCACTGCAACCTGTCCACTTCTCCCTCCTTCTGTAGGCAATAATCCCACCCTTCCCTGGCTTCAATCCTCCTCAAGACAAGCCAACATAACCCACTGCAGTATTGCCACCATGCTGCAGCTTAGAGCTGAAGACATTTCCAACCTCAGAGCACAACACCCCCAGCTTCCCTCTCAGCCAGGGTCCAGCAGCATTCAGGAGGCAAAGGATCATCCCTCCTGAAACAAGGAGACAGAACTTTTCCACCACAGGCACTTTGGGCTTGGGGCCACTCAGAGGAAACATCTCCCTTCCCATCCTCAGTCAAGCAGGTTCTGGAACAAGCCAGAGACAGCACGGTCACTGTGTCTTCAAGGAGAGGCCAAGAGGCTCAGACAGAAGCTTTAGGAGACTTTTGGTGGTACAAATATTTTTAAATTAGAAATTTTTATTTTAATGAAAAAATGTATGATTTTTTACATTATCCACTATTTTGTCATTTGTGTGTTTTAGCCAGAGCTCCTGCAACTGTAAGAGGAAAAGTGAGGTGAGGGGATGAGCAGAGCCTTCGACCCAGAGAGCACTCTCTGTTTTAGGGCAGGTGATGCTGAGGGGCAGTTGCTGAGTAGTTTTGTAAGGACCCCCAGACCTCTAAGGGTGTGCATTGCACTCAACTTTATCCCAGCAGGAAAAAGTCCAGCCCCTCAAATGACAAAGTGTTGGACCACTTCAAATTCAGAGCTCCTGCAGGAAGGGAAAGGGAGGAGGTTTGTGAACACCTCAGAGATGCAGGAGCTCTTCGCACATATGTAACCTGAAGCCTCGAGCTGTACCATAATCCTGAGCAGAGCCTGGGTTTGGTATTTGTGCAGACAGGAGTCTCACTGCTTCATGAAAGCAAAAAATACCAAGTTACTGAAAAAAGCCCACCATCTGTCATCATCTAAATCCAACAGGCAAAGCTTTTGACACTGATGAACTGTTCTAATATAAAGGTTTGTTGCCAAAAAAAAGAAAGATGCAACTGAGCCCATCACCATATAATGCTAAAATTAGGAAAAAAAATCCCCAAACAACTGGATGTGTTTTGTGCATTAAATATAAAGGTAGGTGATTAGAAAACTTGTGAATCACCTCCTAACAGATTCACACCTTTACTTGCTGAATCCAGGTATGTTTAATATGATTGAATGATGATCAAGTGGATCAATCAGGGCAGGAAACACAACAGGTGCATAGGCCACCATTGTTTTTCTGGTTTGGATTAAACATTTAACTTTTAAAATCAAAGGTCTAGATGTGGAATTGCTAGGAAAGGGAACAATCAGCTCTGCTGTGAGCATCACATCATGATAATACATTCTAATACATTCTAAGCACAGGGATGGCACTGACAAACATTAAAATCTGTAATGAAACAGGGGAAAGCTATTCAGTACAAATATTTTGGTGGGTGGGGAAAGGAAGAAGGGAAATACCAATTACTTGTGTTTGGACAATAGCTCTTCCCATGAAGCTACTGAATCTGGTAAAATGTTTTTGTCCTGGACAGCAGAGCCACTGGTGTCAAGTGAACTGAACACAAAGAAATAGGTGCCATTTTACTGGTTTGTTTAGAATCCATAGTGTGATATTTACAAGGGGGGAAGCTGGATATTTTTAATAAAAAAAAAAAATCATTACCTGGATGCCAGCTTCAGTAACTTCCCAAACAAAAGCAAGGCAGCATCCCTGCAAGTCCAGAGCTGACAGTTTCACTGAGATTTAATAAAGCCATCACCAAGGACAGCCAAAACACATAATTTAGTGCACTGGCACTGCAGTTGAAGAAATATTTCCCCATGCCTAATGCACAACACAATGGAATTTCAGCATTTACCAAGCATGCCAAGAACTTCCAATTACCTAATATGAACTTAGGCAGAGAGCCATTCTGTCTTAAGTTCTGAATTCAGTGAAACAGATCAGCGCATTGTTTCAAACGAGTAGGCACAGAGTTTATAAAGGAAATGCATAATGGTGGAGCTCAGCTCTGCACTGCAATACACACCACTTAACAAAATGGCAAAGTTAATCAAGGCAGTAACTTTTCCTTCTTAAAAGCCCACGGTAATGACACAGAAGGTGAAACATTAAATACAGGTGTCCAATTAAAACTCATTCTCACACACATGAATTCCTCTGCAGTTACATAATTACGCCAGAGCCAGGATATCTCTGCAGCAAAGCATGTTTTCAGTGATCCCAGCTCCTGCATACCTCAGACCCTGTGACTGTAGTGGTCAAACCCATTCAGACCAGCTGATGGTCACTTGACTCTCTGCACTATTTATACATTGCTCTATTAAGTGACGCTTCTGATTGGGCTGAATAGATTTATGAAAATCCTGCCCAAGACATTTCTTAAATTGCTTTGCCAGAGAGCACTAGTATGAGCAAGCCTAGGGAGGTACAGAGTTGGCACAGCCTGCTAAAACAACTTCCTAAAGGCAAAACCACTCTCATTCTCAAAGCCCAACTAACTAACCTGTTTTTAAATTTTGATTGCTGATAAATGCAAACAAATTTTTAAAGGACGTATTTTTGCATTGACCTCACAGACATGGTCTTTGAAGGATTTGATACAGATAAGAAACTGACTTAGCTGCAGAAATTCATAAAGGATAATGTAAATAATTACTTATTTGAGCATGCAAAAAGTGACCAAGCCAAGCTGTAATTCAACATACATTTTACAGCCATAATAAAACAGGTCTCATAAGGAGTTAAGCAAACTTCACAAAATTGATGGAATAATGAAGCCTGCAGCTTTGGAGAGTAGCACAAAACTTTCATGGAAGGTATAAGCATGAGTTAGGGTCCCTCAGCTAGGGGCTTCTGTATGCTAGGAAGTAATGAGCTAAATTTCTATAATGCCTGCATTAGGACCACACTGTTCTGCAAGTGAGTAACATTCAGTTGTCAGCTATTGTTAGTGCATGCTCGTACCCCAGTGTATTGTAACTGTCCTCTGGATGGTAATAGAATGTGAGAAACTGAATTAACTTATTCATCAAACCACGATTTTATGAGCAGTAAGGTAGAATTTTATATAAAGGCAGCAAACAGTGCCAGTGAAGTTTCTGTTTAGGCACACAGTGTTAAACAAACACCTTGCCAGAAGATTCCAGCTCCGTTTTTTACAAGACATATGGAAGGTAGCACTGTGCACACGAAAGGCATTAGAGAAACACCCACAGCCAGACCTGCCTGCATGGACACAAACCAAACATTTCTAAGCATGAGGCAGAGTTACAGTGCAGGAGGCTGCCAAAGCACAGAAAGGTGAAAAAAAAAAAAAAGAGTAAAAAATGTGTGTCCTGGGTTCCTCTCAGCAGTCACAGCCCCTGTGCCACTAGGGTTTGCCAGACTTACTGCCCAGGAGCATTTTGGGCACACATCAGGGTGTAGAACACGTGCAGAACAGACCCACCCAGCCATTCAAGAAGCAAACAGCTGGTGCTCACAGCATATTAATATTGTTATAGTAGAGATGTTAAGGATTCAACAGCCATCAAAGAATTATTTTATCAGTTTCTTAGCTGGCTCAAGTATCTTTTTTTAAACAGCATGCATGCACCTTGCAACAGCACACCCCCAGATGCCAAATATCACCAATTTGACTAGCAATGCAGCTGAAACATGAGCAGAAAATAAATGGGTAATCACAAAAGATTGTGTTTTAGTGCAGGTATGATTCAGCTGAAGTTAAAACTAGATACTAATAAATTCTGATGCTGGGTGAAATTACTCAGGCAAACCTCTCTCAATACCCCTACAGCATATAATCTTTGATGGCTGGGCTCTGAAAGCCCTGCTATGTTGTTGCCATTCAATTCAAGCTATAACACAGTCCCACCCTCTATAGTACCCAGTCCGTATGGAAAACAGGGACTCTCATCTTCAGTGACACTGTTATTTATTCATGCTGGACACTTCAGCTGCAGAAAATATCAGGGAAAGAAAATACCAACATGAAATGGCAAGCACCTAGTAAACAAGTGAAAGCATACCAGGGATGAGACCAGTTTGATCCAGAAGTTGGGTAACAAGCCAAGTGCCAACAATTTCCAAGACTAACTTGCAGCACTGACAGTGTAATCCTTCTGTATCCTTCTCAAGGACCTACTTTAAAGATAATTACTCTTCAAAGTGCAGCTAGTACTTATTGCAGAGGAGAACAGCATTTGTGTTACTTGAACTTCACAAAATAAGGCACTTAATTAGTCAATTATGGAGGTGATGTTGCAAAGCCACCTGGTCCTGTATCATACCCCAATATGCAAGAGGAGGGTGGTGAATATAAATTCATTCACTGTCCTGTTGCCCACCATCTACTTGCCTTCCTGTGAATTCAGCTGCGGGAGGTAAACACACCCTCCCTCTCCCCTCCCTTTTCAGCCAAGTGCAAAATGAAGCTTAAAACATCTATGCTGAGAACTTAAAATGTTTCTGATCACCTCTCTGTGCTATAGGGAAAGTAACCCTGGTACCCAAGCAGACCTGGGCAAGTGGGGAAAGAAAATAAATTATCTATCTGGATAGGTGTTTTAAACCAATTAATCCCATCAGATTATGAATCTGGACTACAAGGCATTATTGTGCCTTATGGATCAGAGATATGAATCCCTCCAAGCCATGCAGTTTGGATTACAGCCACCTTTCTCCCCTGGTAGGTGCTAGAACCATCCCAAAAAACAGAGCAAGTCCACACAAGGTATCACTGTTATCTTACACAGCATCAGTCTTTACCCTGGAAACACAAGGGGGCAAGTTACAAATGTGCCAAAGAAAATGCAGAGGCTACAACTTCAACAAAAACACACTCATAGTCTTAAGGTGGACACCAAAAAAAAATCATCAGGGGACATTAAAGCCCTCAGAAGTCTGGAAATCCGAACATAATGCCCAGACTACAGTGCAGATGCAATTAAGGTCTTCAAAAAATTTGAAATTAAACCAGAATTGGTGTTTTAGATAAGTGTTCTGCAAATGGCTTAGAAGATGAAGCACTTTTCAACAACCAAAAATAAAGTTTGCATTTCTTCAAGTATTAAGAAAGCTTTGCAAGAGACATCTGAAATCCAAGGGCACATTTTATCTTGCCTGAAGATTATCACATGACAACAGCATGCTACTGTGCCACAGAGACCTAAATGTGTGTGTTTATCCCACAGCTCACATGACTTTGCTTCCTTTAGACCATAAACAGTGAAGAGAAATATGTTTAGCAGAAGAGCAACAGGTACAATGTACTAAGAAGTTTCCTAAAATAGGCATCTATTCTGCAGAACCCAGGGTAATATTTACTGGTATTGGATTTGCATAAAGTGATGGTCACCAGCAAGTCACACGCAGGTTACAAACACCAATTCATGCAGCTCTAGATAGGCAATATTCTATATTTAACTGAGGAGAAAGCAGGAATAGTGATGTGGAAGGGACAGTGGCATCAATGCTGTTGAAGTTAGTAAGGTTCTTATTCTAAACTGGTACTCCCAGGAACCCTGTGGAAGAAGTCACACAGTTCCAGCTTCACAAGTTGACCAGCAGAAGTGTTTTAAAGTATGCAGATAATTAAGGATCCCTAGGGGAAAAAAGATGATTGTGTTTTAATGAAACAACCATTTAAATGAAGATCCCCTGCTCCTTCCACACAAATACACACACACATTTCACTGGAGTGATCAGGTAAACAAGGACAACAAGTGCCTTGGCAGGGGAGATGGATGGCTGGTAGTGCTGCTCTACCTTCTTTAAGCATTTCAGCAGAAAGGCCTGTTTGGGTCTGGGACTGTGTGACATGGGCCACCAGCTGAGTTGTGTCATAAGGCCACTGACTGAGTGACATGTGTAAGTCAAAGCCAGGCTGCCCTCTCATGCTTGACACCATACAGAAAATTAAGAGGGAGCCAAGACACGGGGCTGCATCCATCACTGCAAAAGCAGTTTGTACACAGCGAGTGCTAATCACTAAACTTCTAGACAATGTCACAGTAACCATGCTAAAAAGGCACAAAAGTCTGGGGTAAGTCTTAAATGGGATCCTGAAGAAAAACCACAAACCCACAGCCTTAGCAGGTCAAAAAATTCATGTGAACACATTATGATATTAAAACTTAACTTTGACTTTATCCCTTTTTTCAAAAGGGGAAATACAGAGCCTGGAAGAGAAGACTGAACTTCTAGAAATATTCCGTGCAAGTGATATAACTCCCACAAAACAGAATAGAGCAGGCACCAGCTGGAGAAGCATCTTCTCTCATGGAAGATACAATTCTAGGCTGTTTTACCCACTCAGAATCTTGCCAAGATTATCTTTTAGTTTTTCCATAACATGGACTGTTTTTAGACCATCTCCAAGAAAAAGACAGAAATTAGTCCAGGACTGTTGTGTAAGATGTGACGGAAAGAACAGAAAAGCAACTCACTCAAGTATCCAATTAATTGGGATACCTCAAGAATCTCAGGAATACTCAAAAATTCAAAAGTACATCCAGGACAAATAGGAAGAAATATTGTCCTTCACCAAGGTGACCTTAAAATGAAGAAGGCAAATTTATTCAGGGCAGGCATTGACTATGGTGACAGGAGTTCACAATACTGAGAAAAAGAATAAGGACAAGAATACCAGTGGGTTAGAACAAGGCCTCTTGAGGGGAAATCCTGGATAGTAAGGAATATCAGTAATATCTGATCTTGTGTGGATTGCTAATAGGTTCAGGCTATGACAAAACAGCAGACCACAGCAATCATAAGGTGGTCTCACTTTTGAGCTGTGTATTAAACAGTATCTGCTACCAAAGCTTTGAGATTAACACCCACTACTACAGTGTGTAGCAGTGGGCAGTGATTAAACTCATTCTGCAATTTGAGAAGGTCTCTTGGAGTTATGAACACTGTGTTACAACAGCAGATTTAACTGGAGCTTCTCATGACATTCCTGATGTGGCTTGAACAAGCACTGCTTCAGGAGTGTATGACTACAGGTTCCAAGTGGAGAACTCCACTGAAAAGCCATTATTCCTGGTTCCCAAAATGCTTAAAACACCAAACATCAACTCAAAGCAGACTGAATTACAGAAACCCGGGCTACACCTGCCCTATTTCACCCAGTTTGACTCAATGCCTGCTCATTAGCCATTGTTAAATTCAGCTACTTAACAGGACATCTGTTCTAAATGCAAGCATTATCTATTCTTACTCCTAGAAACACCTCTGCAGAGCAGGAACAAGTCCTGGTTATTCCTCTGAGAAGTTTTAAGGGTTCTGTGGGATTGTTTGCTTTTCTTTATTCCAAGTAATTTTAAGGTATTCAAGCACTGATTAGCCACAGTACACTAGAATAAACAACAGAGCATTTTTGAATCATATCTACTCCAACTCAACTTTCTGCCCAAAAGGGTTTTTTCATAATCAGAGATACAGCATGAACAGATGACAGCAGAATATTCTCTTAAAGGTAGGGTTTTAAAGACCAGGACAGCGAGGATGATCAAACAACCCAAAGACTTAGGGTACATCAGAACACTACAAGCACCTCAAAAGGGCAAAACTCAAAGCCAGCTTAAGTATGAATCTGCAAGCAGAGGATGCAGACCAACCATTTCAGGTGTGTTTGCATCAGTATTGTAAGCAAAGACTGCACTGCAGAAAAGAAATTTGTTTCACAACTGAAGTGGCCTCTCACTACAGCTCCAAGACACACTGACATAAGTGCATTTTGTTGGTCTAAAAAGAGAAATATCAGTAGCAATCTCTGCAATAAACACAGAAGATAAGTGGCAGAAAGCTCTATACTCATGCACAGTAGTTTATCTAAATGCAAGCTTACCTGGACAAGGAAAGTAACATTGACTGCAAAATACTGTAGAACAGTCAGGAATGTGTCAGATGCATTGCTGCAATTAAATTTAATCTTTGAAGCAAAGCCTTTAGAACTAGATTCCTATTACAGGTCAAGATGACATTGAGAAAACTTAAATTTAACAGAACAGAAATGTGGCTACATAAAATTCAAATCACACACTGCATAATTATATTCTTAATATCAGATGAAGGAAATTTTGCCTTTGTAGCATAACAGCTGTTAAAAAGTCTAAATATTATCAAAACATTTTAAAAATGCCAGGTAAATTTATACTGATAAATCATTAGGTAAAGTCTAGTTAAGCTTGTAATGCATAGCAGTAACACAAGAACTACTATCAAAAAGCCAGTCTCATTCATCCTCACTCCTTTCAAAAGATGAGTGGGGAAACCCAGACAAAAACACATGCATGAGTATTTCTGATAGGCAGCAAGGATGACAGGCACTCTTGACTCTCCATTCTGTGTCTGCTAATGGCATGATCAGCTTCAGAGTAAGTCTTCTTTCTATCTCTCTGCCCATAAGAGATTCACAACTACTGATGTGAACACAAAGTAATGCAACAAAATTCCTTCATTCTGTCAAATGTAAGGAAGGCTCAATGCTCTACTAATAAAGCAGAGTCACTCACAAGCTTTAGAGTTATGGATCACTCAGCCTTTCCACTCTAATCGTTTTGTACCTATACAGCACAGTCAGCACTGTAAATAATGCACAGATTTCTAGAGAGGAGACCTGAGAATTCGACACTCCAACACAGGTTCAAAGCATTTTCCCATCATCTGGTAGCAGCATTTTCCTCTAAATGAAGAATGTGCTCCCATTTGGAGACTTGCTTTGCCATCCCACTGTAGCAGCCTTCCAAAGGCTCCCAGGGGAAGCGTCTCCCTACTCTTGGCAGAATGCCTCACACAGCATCACTGGATAGCTGGGAAAGCCAGTGCACTGCAAGAACACAAACAGCAGCACAAGATGACAATTAGATGGCAGAGCTGCACTTATCAGTAAAGGAAATACATTAAAACAGTAATTTTGGAGATAATGCCATTCACAGCCTAGATCCCGGTGCACATAAACACAAACATTATATGTAAAAAAAATAAGTCTATGGTATAAGGCAGGAAGACTCTGGTAAAGTTGCTGAAAAATAAGTCATTCTAAATACACAGAGATTCATAGTACAAGGCAGACATTTTCAGTGAAAGTAATCCCTCTGACATTTCAAAAAAGAGACTCTTAATAATTGATGCCTTCAAGAGAACTTACTTAGCTGAAGCTATATATTAAACCCCAGGAGATGCAGTACAAGTGTTTTTCACCACATTCTGCCTTAAGAACTAAGATGGGTTCTAATGGCTTTAACTGCTTCCAATACTAAAATGTGGTGAAGAACTAAATATGGCCCAAAGTTTGTCAGAAGCTGTTTCTAACCACGTGTGTAGTGCCACCAGTGACCAGCCATACACAGACACGCTATAGGAAATTCTCCTGAAGAATAACCAGGCACTTAACCTAAATGGCAAGAAGTGCAAATTGTGAGGGAAGATGTAGATGGAAGCAAACCAGCCTTCCCATCCAGCACTGCCTGAGTTCTGACAGTGGCAGGACAGAGGAGTTAAAAGGTCACTTTCACAGTTGATGTGGGTTTCCTTTAAGATGCCTGGAAAATGACTGTGTTGACCACATCCACATTCTGAAATACTTTTTTGAGAACTCCTAACGAAGCTCCAGCCAAAGGAACAGGAACTGAGTCATTTGTACAGTACCATGCACTGCACAGTCACACTCAGATGCGTGCCCGAGGTGCACGTGGGCAGGGATAAAGCAGGCAAAGTTCACAAGGAATTTGAGAGACTCCGGTCTGGGAGTCTGCCTTGACACACCAGTGCTCAGCATGAAGGTGTGCTCACACACATCTCTATCACTGCAGCCTGCCACTCACTGTCAGCCTCAGCTCTGCAATTCCTGCTTCTGAACACAAATTTATGCACAGAACTGAGGGCTGCAAGCTGAGCTCCAGACCGTGAGCTGTCCGCAGTATTTTACTATTTGCAACTCAAACTAGCCATGAACAAAGAAATAAAGATAAATAAGCTGTTATGCTATTACAGCCTGTGTGTAGAGCAGGGGGAAAAAAACCCTAAACCAAGTGCACTTTTTAAAATGGACTTGGCTGTGTACAGTGTGTGTGAATCAACTCAGCCCCAGCTATGTTTTACTGCAAGATAAAACAGTTCTGAAAGCAAAACTTGAAGGATCCAATAAATCATTTCAATATTTCCAATTCACACAGCAGTCTTCAGTGCATGAGAAACTAGAATGCAGTGAGGGGAGCTCTGCACAGGACATATATACTCCTGAGTATCACCTTGCAGCTGTTAGCTATGTATAGACTTGCAGAAAACAGGCATCCCATTTAAAACTCTGCTTTCTACAAAATAGGTGTGCCACTAGGCCATTGTTTAAACCCACTGAAACTGCACTGAATCATTTCCCTGCATAGCATCACAATGAAGTGGGTGTGTTGTTTTTGAATCAAGGTGTCTGCTAAGCAAGTTCTTTTAACAATTTCTGATTATCAGCACATCCCAGAAGCATAAGACCCATCTCTGAAATCCCACAGGAATTAAACTTACAAGCATAAGATGCCAAAGAAGCAGCTCTGCACCAAATAGATCAGGGAAAGTAAAGGTGGGATTCCAGGAAGAAAACGCCTTTGGTCTAACTCCAGAACCATGCTGCTCAGGATATCCATCAGAACCTTCACTGCTCCCATCTCACTGGGCTACTGAATGCACCCCTTTACAAGCAGATTTACCTGACATCCCAGGAACAGTTTTCCCCATGGGTTTGGCTCTCCAGGCTATCACAAAGAAGCAATTTTATCTACAACATACAAACTTTTTGTTTGGGGTTTTGCCTCCCTCCCCTAAATGAATATTCAGCTAAGCATCCTTGCCCATATCCAGGCACCTTTTAATTGATGTGTATTTCTGTGGTATTGAATTGCACACTGCTCCTCTACCATAACATTTCTTTTAACCTCAGCCACGAAATAAGAAAGTTACAGTAAGGAAATTTATCAGGCAGCAAAAGCATATTGGAGGTGTTCAAACCAAACAAGTCAATCCCTGAAGTTACAAATTATTAAGGAGCATTCTGACTATAACATGCAGAAAATCTTGGGGAAAATATAGCATTCATCTTGGTAATACAGCTTTTTTCCTCCCTCTCCCTACCAGATCAGGTAAGCAAGAAGATGAATCCTGACAGAAGAGCAAGACATGCCATTGTACTTCATACTTAAGAGGCAATTAGAGAATTAATTCAAATACATTTCCACCTTCTGTACTCGTTTTCTACAGTATGATCCACACATGTTTTTAGAGGATTTTGGTTATATAATAATGATACTAAAACACATCATTGACAAGAAAGAGACACCTAGATAAGGTAACAGTCATAAGAGCTTTCTTTTGTGGTGTTAGAAACAAGTGGTACATTTCAGTTTCTTCTTACATAAAGGTTTCTCCTACCTTGCTGCTATTACTGACTCACCTAGTGGAAGACATCACCTTCCACATTCAGGAAAGAGCCATTCCTCCCCATCACTGAGCCTACTGAAAACAGCTGAACAAAACCAATGAGGCAGCTACAACCTGGAGCAGCCCCCTGACGCCAGCACATTTTCACTAAGTTTGTATATGGATTTCAGAGCCTCAGAGCTTCATTCTTCCTACAGCCATAAGCTAGCTGGGAAGAAAGCACTTTGATTTTCTGAATGTGACAGGAGATTTTTGCCTTCTCCAGCTGCTGTACTAAAGAAGGCTTTAGTGAGACCAGACAGGCAGGTGATCTCCCAGGTAAAGTGGTGTCACTAGTGAGAGACAAGCTCACACTACACCTGCCTGACAAAGGGCAGCATTTTTATGTTCTGTATGTGAAGATTGGGTATCATCAGTGATTTCAACTTCCCAGCCATCTGAGCATCACAGAGCAGGGCTACACTCCTGTAGCTGGCAACAGTGGAGGAGACTGGACCACTGCAGCACTCAAGTGAGGAACTCCTTTACAGGACAGATAAATCACAGACAGCTTCCACCAAAAGATTGCCTGGGCTAAGCAGCAGAGTGGAAACAAAGCAGCCACTCAACTTCCAGTTCCTCTCCCCAGCCACAAGGCACATCCTCCTGTCTGCTTGCACCAACAGATGCTCCCAAGACACTGCACTGCAGCTCAGTTCAGCTGGCACCTACTAAAAGAAGTAAAAAATCCTCTAAGGATGCTCAGGATCTCTTAAACAAGGATCAGTTCCCTGATAAAGCAGCTTAATGCCTTCACAGTCCATACTGTGGTTGTTCCTGAGAGCACTGAGTTTCTAACACCTCACTCTCCTCGTGCCCTCCTCAGGCTTTCCCTATCACAACTGCAAACACTATTATGCAATGTACGTGAGTGCTACATTTCCTATAGTTTCCGGGAGAAAGAATAAACATTGGATTTCATCCTCATTCCACAGCTGCTTGTGGGGAGGGAGGCCTCCCGTCCACTCCTTCCTCCCCTGAGGAATTTCGGAGGAGGCGCGGAGCTCTCCCGGCCAGGGCTCCAGCTCAGCCCCTGGTTCAGCTGCTGCCCACCAAACCCTGGCACTTCATCCCTGCAAAATACCTGCCTGCTTAGGGAGCTGCCACCCTGGAGGCTGATCTTGCTGTTAGAGGTAAATTGGAAGCACTAATTATTGATGGTAATCTAATTTTTTTTCACTCACTAGGGACTACGTCAAGAGCAGGCTCCCAAAAATAAGTCTATTTGTAAACACAGTGCAAAATTGATTACCATTAGCACACATAAAACATATCCAGCAGAACACTTTTACCCTCATTTACTTATTGAGAAGTCAGTGCTTTATCAGGCACCTAAACATGCTCAAGCTTTACCAGAGACATGCTAAACTGATTTCAAAGACTTGTGCACTGATAAGTGATTAGTGATGCTACAAACATAGTCATTAATGATGAATACTTACATATTCATTAATTCATCCAGAAGCTTAACCAAAGCCATAGGTCTGAGGAGTTAAACATTTGCTGATGCTACATAAGCATCTCCTCCATTCAAAGGCTGTCATCTTACTAATTAGTCAATTTGGCTACCACTTGCAAGATTTGTGTGTAAGTTGACTCTTCCCACAAGTTAAATGAATTCAGGAAATAGTTCAAAACGCATCAAATTTTCAATTCTTTTCATTTCCACAGATTCCTCCTGAATCAGAATGGTCAGTATCCCAAATTTTTTCACCCTTTTTCCCCTAACTTGCTAGCACACAAGCTTCCCCTTTGCATCTGCAGGTAGATACTGCAAATACCTCCAGTTTTTACACAAAACCAAGGATGATATCACGTGATCACATTCACATGACCATCTCCCATTCAAAGCATTCAAATCCCATTCAGTAAAGCACACCTTCAAATGCTGAGCCCTCCTAATTACAACATCATAATTTTTAACTAAGCCTGAAATTTAAAGCAGTATTGGGCATAAGCATTATAAAAGTTTGTTCTTTTAAATGTTGCTATTCAGGTGTTTAATATCTGTTCCCTCCCTCCCCAAGTATAAATTAAAAGGACAAAGCAAAATGGGTCTCTCAAATGAACAACTACTCCAAATATTTGCAGTGAAGGTAGAGAATACAAATCATTGCCAATAAAAATCATTTCAGGTGTGTTGCCCAACCCCACACTTGTTAGACAAGGGCACCAAAAGATTAGCAAAATACAAATATTTAATTATTCACATGCCATCCAGATCTGTGATGTTTTCCTTAAGGTGTGAACAGCTGACTACAAAATTTAGACCAGATGTTGCTCTTAAAATGAGCACTGATTTATAAACACTCAGTTTCACCATGACCAAGACAGCTACAAAACCGAACAGCACTATGCATCTATTTATAGGAGATATTTCTGATGGTGAAGAAAAGTGAAACATCTGGTTCAAGATTATTACGAAACAGACAAATCTCATCACATAATAACTACAAAGCATAACTTTTCAAGAGCACAAGCTGATGTGCAAAAAGGAACCCAAAACTGCAGATGTAGTAGGCAGAATTATTGTAAAGATGGAGTGTAGAGTGATCATTAGAAGGCCAACAATTTTTTTCAGGATGTTGACTTTGATATCTCATTATGCAGGGAATAACTCCAGTCTGCAGATTCACTAGGAGGGTTGCATCACTGCCTAGTACTAAAAGCAAGCATGTACTGTTGTAACACCAGAAAAAGCTGACATATTCAAAATGAAGGGGGTTTTGTTCTCCCTCATCTACAAAAATCTTTGGGAACAACCAGAACTTTCAACACAAACACAGCCACAAGTAAGAGCTGGCCTAGAAAACTTACTTCTTGATGGCTGAGATGTTCAAGCATTCACTTGTGCTGTCACAGAGAAATAAAGCACATTTTAGAAGTAGGGAAGAATCTGAACAGGGCTATACAAAAAGGCTGTATTTCCTTTTGAGAAACATGCTGCTTGTGCAGTGTTTCTAGGCAATAATTCTGTCAGATCATTTGTTTCCCTGGCTCAATACCTCATAATACATAGTATGAGCTATGCCAATATAGTATTTTTTTTTTTTAAAGAATGACTACAGCTTCTTCCCTGAACTTGGATGCTTACAACAGCATATCTGGCTGTTGCATATTATAGTCAAAGACAGAAGTTTTCACCTTTATAAAGAAATCAGACTAAAAATAATTTCTAGGAGAGCATGTTCTCCTGTGCACCACACCCAGTCCCACCTTTTCAAATCTCTGTTTAGGCAACACAATGATGTGACTTTTGAGACACTGTGGGGATATAATAGTACACAAACTTGAAAAGGAGGTTTAAACTGTTCTTCTTGGACAAATAGTTTCAGTTCAAATTTATCTCCAGGAATAGTCAGATTCAGCAGCATCTGTATTGTTAGGCAAGCCTAGACAAGGCAAACTTTTTTGCTGGGAGTTGCACAACAGGGCTGTGTCAGTTATCTCTGAGAACAAGTCAGAAACACAGCCATCAGGATCTGCTTGAAAACTGTCAGCCTAACCATTTGGGCAGGATGATGGTCCAGAGAATCTCCTATGTGGCAGACAGAAGGTGTGAAAGTGAAAGAACAATTTGTGGGTCACCACTCCATCATCAACTTCAAAGACATCCAGCAGCTCTGTAAGGTTGCTTGAGTCAATTCACTCTTGACATCATCCAGCTGAACCATAAAGGCAGATTTTCTGTCCTGGGACTGCTGAACTTCTAAGATACTGCTATTTGTACCAGTAAATCACTTATTTAAATCTCTATTGCTCATCAGCCTTTATGAGCAATACTAGATCTTCACAGAAATGAGTTGATGATGATGTTCTGGCATTATGAACTGAAACCAATGATAAATCTTATTTATCATATGTAGGAGACAGGAGAATTTAGATATGCACTCCACCTCTGTCTGTCCATGCAGCAGCTTAGGTTTAAGTTATTTTTATTGGTGTTGAGGATTTTCAACAAGACATTTAAAGAAATATTAACAGCCTATCACAAGCCTATAAAATTGCTACATCTCTTACACGTGTTTTTAAAGATGTCTCATCTTTCTCATAAATCCCAAGCAAATAAGTAATGCCAGCTCAACTTTTCATCTGTGTCAAGTAATTTGTAAGAACAAATCAAACATGATAACCCCGAAAGAAAACTACTTCAATCATGTTACACTGCATTTCTAACAAGTATAGGGGCAGAAGAACTATCTGCAGTACTAATATTACAGATAGATGAACAAAGTGTTTCTGCATTTGTAAAGAACACATTCCCCATAAAGAAACCAGTTTCCAAACCTCAATACAACTAGAATATAAAGGGGAAAAATTTGCTCAAAGAACTGCAGTGAAGAAAAGTAATCTAAAGGGCAACTCCTTCCTTTGCCATGTAACAAATGTAACATATCTTCAGGGACTGGAAACATGCATCCTTGCCTATTAAAATCCTTCCCTAAGTTAAGGCTAACTAGAAGTGCAGCAGCTAACCCAGGAATTGAGGGCTGAAAGAGCAATGTCTAAGAGACAGGGAACCATGGTACTGCCAAAAGCAATCCCCCACTGCCACACTTGAGAGTGTGAATGTGTGCAATTCAGACACTGAAATGACCCATGGAACCCAACCTGTTCAAGATGCTACAGGGTGAGGGTGGTACACATCACACATCTGAAATTTCCATGGTTCACTGTAGCTATTATAACAATTTCTGATCTCCCACTCAAAAAACCCATTTAGTCACAAAAAGTTATCGACATCCAGGAGGCCGGCGTGTGTCATGTGTGAGAGAGGAGAGCAATGTGACATGCACCAGCACATGGTCTAAGAACATCCAAATTTATGAGTCTGGAAGTTGCTGCTATCTGACAATTCTGGGTGTCACCATGCAGTGCTGTTCTATCACACATGTGGAGGTATCTCCACACTGTCTTGCTGTCCACATAATCAAAATATTTTACAGAATCCAGACACTGTTCAAGTGCTACCAAACAACTGAATAAATCAGGGACAGAGGTGAACCAGCCATGTAACCCTTTCAGCATCTAAGCTGACACAGAACTACAACAATCCCTCCCCCCGAAAAAAGCTGATTTTATGCATTCCTCATGTTTCCCATGTTTGCCCTTCTCTATATCAGTCAAGCAACACCACTTGCAATAATCAGTAAGAACTGTTATTATGACACATAACAAAATTTACTTGCTGCAGTTAAAATTTCAGATTCCCCCAAGCATTTTGTAATTCCAGGCATTTTCTTTTTTAAAACAAATATTTTCATTATATACGCTCACAGAAGTCAGACAGCAAAAAGTTACTAACAGAATGAGAGTAAAATGTGGTTTTGCATGAGATCATATACTACAAAACGTAAGGGTTTTTTTTAATGAATAAACTGGAACAGTCAACAGTATGACACAAACCAAAGGACAAGTAACAGACATGAGCTAAACAGAATTTGACTGGAACATGTTTATTTAATTCTCAAAATTTCAGCTTATGCTTAAATCAGTCAGCCCTCACCTCATACAAGTATTTCAAAATAGGTGAGCGAAACCCAGTGGGAGGGGACTGATCATTTTAATAATAGACAACAAATCGACTACAGTTAATTTTTTTTTCAAGCACTGACTACTTAAACAGAGTAGTATGTGCTTTTTATTTTTGGGAGAGTGGGGGGAAGGGAGCGGGGGGACCTCTGGGAAGAATGCTAACCTTATGAATTCTTCCTCTGGAATTTTAATTGGTAAATCTATAAGTAAAAACGTACCCAGCTGCAGGGAGCTGCTCGCCAGCCCCAGCACAATCACAGAACCTCAGAGCAGTGTGCTCAAGCCTGAAAACAGAACATTTCCCTCAGATGGTGCCCAGCCACACCTGAGCTAAGGAGGGGACTCCAGCAGAAATTGGATTACGCTCTTCCCGAATGGTGAAGCCAGAGTGCCTGTGGAAGACACGCTTATCTCACCATCTATTCTTTTTATTGCTGCTCTTATTAGACATTTCCTACTCGTTTTTGCAATAAATTTAGCTACACAACAACCTTGAGCTCTATATTTATACATAGCATTGTTCAAAGAGCTTCCGAAAATTGTATTAGGAAAGAGAGAAAGGCCTTTGAACAACCAAGACAAGCTTCATAATAGAAATGTAATCTCAACACGAGCTAGTCTCTTTTTTCCCTTTTTGGAAAAACCTTCACAGAGGGATCTCAGACAGATGAAAGCAAGAGATTTAAAATCAAGAAGCAGCATTTTATGCATCAGAACCAACAGGGAAGACCATACTCTGCATGACACCTTTTAACCTGTAACCAAAGATCTATCCAAGTGCACATTGAACAAGTTACAGCTCAGAAAGAAAATAAAGCTTACAAAGTTTAACAGCAAATTTGAAACACAGGTTACAACTTCCACATAATATATCCATTTGTTACTTATTGACCAAACGCAAGGTCTACAATGTATTACCGGCACTACTGTTTCCCATCTGACTTGCAGGCAGTTTTCAATGTAGCAGCTAATGTACAGCATTTAAAAATAATTGAAGGAGTTTTTTATACGCACTCGCACAGTAACATGGTTTCTAGGATCACACTATCTTGTAAAAACTAACATTCTTGATATCTATAAGTATTTATATACCACTACATTTCTGCTTTGAAGAGAGTTGTCTCTCTGAAGTACATTACTTTTTTTCCCCCCTAAACACTGAGAGGATATTAAGTAACAGGCACGTGGGAAGTTATATCTAGTTTTAACACGCAGAACGCGAAGCGATCACGCTCAGCTCGTGATTTAAAGTCACTTCAGTTTCCACACACGAAAAACAATGGCAAAGCAAACTCCCAGCGCCTGCAGCCCCTTCCTCCCCCCGCGGCACACCGGGCACCCTCCCTTCGCCCACCTGAGCGCCGCGCTCCCGCTCCCACCTCCGGGCAAAGAGAAAGGAGTTTCCCCGCCACGAGGAAGTGGCAGACACACGTGCTAGGGGTACTTTTATCCAGACGGGGTTCCGAGAAACCTCCTCCGAGGAACTTCCCCGCTGGGCCGCAGCAGGAGGAGGGGGGGCGGCCGGCAGCACCCCCGCGGCCCACAGGTGCGCCCCTGCCTTCCCCAGCGCGGCTCCGCGGCCCGGCCGCTGCGCCCCGCACTCACCGCGGCCCGGCGGCGCTCCCCGCTGACAGGCGGCTCCCGGCAGCCCCGGGGGGGCGGTGAGGGCGGACGGACAGACGGATGGACGGTCGGCCCCTGCGCGGGGCCCGGCGAGGCCGCGGGAGCGGCGCGGAGCAGCGCCCGCCGCCGCCGCGCTCCGCTCTTATAGCGACCCGCCAATTAAGGGCGGCCAATCGGCGGGCCCGGGCCACGTGACGGGGCAGTTCCAATTACGGCGGAGAATTTTCTGAATTAGCGGGGTTACACAAAGGACACTCATTGAGGGGGAAGGAAAAAAAAAAAAAAAAAAAAAAAAAAAAAGGGCAGCGAGCGGGAGCGGGAACGCCCAGCCGGAGCCTGCTCGGTGATTTAAAGCAGGAAACTCCCTCGCCTCACACAGACACGGCCGCATTCAGCACCGGCCAGCATCTCCGCGGGAGGAATGTCTGGCGCACATTACGCTAATCCTCGCCCCCGAGCTGGGGTTTGCACAGCACCGCGGCCATCGCCTCGCCCAGGGCAGAGGCGCAGAGCGGCACCTCCCGCCTCGCCCCAGAGAAGCCCTGCCTGTTACCTATACATACACAGATATATTTTCATGTATGAGCTGGAAGCGGCTCGCAAAGCAAAGGCTGACGGTGAGCGATGTGCCGGCGCTGCCCTGAAAAAACTTCTGCGCCCGGCGGATGACACGAGTCAATAAAAAACCGGAATTAGCGAAAGGCATTATTGTGCGATTAGCAATTAACAGCCCCCCGTGCCAGAAAAGGCTCCCGCAAGAAAAAAACCCAAAAAACAAAAACAAAATACGCCTGTGCTAATTAACGCTTCACGTTTTAATTGTGAGGAATTGCTGCGAGAAGAGGCGAACAGTGTATAAAAAAACAAGCTGGCCCAAAAGCAATGCTGAAAACCTCACCTGCCCACAAACCCGTATGGAACACAGGCCAACACCTCCTAGCGCCCGCCTGAGATGCCACCGAGCCACGCTGCATCCTGGTTTTCCTGCCCTGGAGAAACACGTGCGGCCGCGAGCATCACACGGGCGCTGCAAACGCCGTCCGGAACAAGGGCCAGGCTGCCTGCCACCGACAGACCCTGCCAATCCCAATTTATGGGCAGGAAACCTATGCCAGGACAAACCAGCCGAGATGACTCAAGTCGCCTCTCCCCCACCCTCCTGTTCCACAGAACAACAGCCCTCTTTAGCAGCGGGGAGTAGGATCTCTTAGAGGAATGACTCAAAGTTGCTCTCAGGGGTAGGGGAAAAACCCCCACAGAAAAGAAAACACCCAAGTCCCTCCCCACCCCCTCCTCTTTTTCACATTGTATTAATTAAACACACAACAACTGTCTTGAGGTAACAAATACACTCAAGAGAAATCTAGTTGGACCACAAGATAAGTTTACTGAGGTCAAACCCAAGGGAAAACTAATCTAACCACATTTTCAAATTTTTTGGACTATTCCATAGACCAATAAAACCATAAAATGACAAAAACATCCTATCCTAGAATAGCATGAGGATACCAGAAGATGTTATGTTTAATTAAAGGCAGATGACTTAATAAAAATTTCACACTGTGTACATACATAACTCAGTATCACTTTTTCATCTACTGTAATTTTTTAAAAGAAAATGATCACATGTTTTAAGCTTTTGGGGGTACGTTTTTTCTTTGATTTAAAGTTGATTAGAATAAAGAGATCAGAATACTTTCTAAATCTTGTCTATGAACATTACGCCAGTAAGTGATTTTAAATAACAGATAGATTAGTTTAGGGAGAATAACATGTTCCATCTTCTTAGCAGACAGTGAATAAATCTCTCCTAAAATAGCCATGGGTTTTCTATTAATAAAAAAAATGGGAGAGACACTGTCCACCTTCACTGGAACTTTAGTGATAGATCACAGCATTGAATATGAGACCTAAGGTAACAGGTGGAGCTGCAGAAATCAGGAACTGGAAAGTAAACCAGCCAACACCCCCCTGAGAACTCCATAAATGTGACTGTATCCCCATCTTGAAAAAAGTTCCACCTTCCTCACAGCTCCTGCCATTGAAAGGTTGTTCCAGAAGTCGCTTCTGATGGTTTGGACCTTCATTTTTTTTTTCAAAATTTCCATCTTAAACTTATTCAGGGCCAGCTGCTGGCACAACATGAAGTGATCTGCATTGTCCTCTCTTTGCTAGAACAGTGCTTTTCCTTTTCCTGTGCTGTGCCACAAATGCCCCCATTCTTCCATTCTGCAGCTCGCTGGTAGGCAGCAGTCATATCTGCCTTTGACTCTGATGAGATATTTTATGCTAACAATTTTATCATGCTCCATCTCTGAGTTCTCCCCAAAGCATTTATTATGAGGTTCTTCATGAAAATAATTTAGATTGAAACAATCAGTTCTTTTTGAATGGAAACCGTGACTCAGATGAGCCAAACACAGAATATTCCACCAAAGTATTCTATGTATAGCATTTGTGTGAATTCGTGTGACTGAAGCCAGCCAAATAACATAAGTACTCCATAATGGAAAAGCTGATTAACCATTATAAATACTTCAGAAGTACATTTTAAGGTAAATCCTCATAATATCCCTGTGAAATGGTAGTCTTTAGTCTCCTTTAGAAAATGAGAGGCCAGGAATACTTAAAATGTCTTGACCAACATCACAGAAGTTTCCTTCAGGAAGTGAGCTGCACCTAAGGAGCTCTTGGCTCCCTGTGCCATGCCACATCTCCTGGAGCACACTGTGCATCTCATTCCAACCTAGTGCTGAGCTGGATCACCTACAGTCACCTTCTATGTGGCAAAAACAGAACATTGAAAACTTACAGCAGCTGGTTTCTGATGGGGTAAGAAGTGCTTTCATCGTTGTCCTCACTGTTGAGAAATACTCTTTTTGGTAAAGTCAGTACAGTTGGTGGTGGTGGCATTTTTGGGTGGTTTTTTTTGAGGGTCAGAGGCTGAGACTTTCGTCCTACTGCAGAATGAGAATGCAGAAAGGTGCATCACTGAATTGCTGGCAGAGATGGCAGCTCTAATTTCAGGAGCTTGGCCATTCAGACATGACTGAAGTTCATCTGCATTCCCTCTGTTGTGTTCTCTGGCTGCTTTAACACAGAAACCCAGCTAGGGCAGGAAGGCAGAGAACAAGGAACGTGTGAGGGAAGGCACTGTTTTCTTCACCCTGCTCTGTGCACCCTCACAGACAAAATCTCCCACCTATTCTCCCTCTTCTGACCATTCCCTCAGGAGTTTCTCTTTATTGTTTGAGCAGTTTCCTACTGAAGTTAGCAATTGTCCTCTCCCAAATATTTTTCTCTTCTGACTTTGCCACCTTTGTGTCTTGGTCCAAACATGACAGATAAATTGCTTGATTGCTTTTGAGATGCTTGTCATTGGTGTTGGACACAGGGACAGGACAACACTGGCACTGGACACTGGTCACTGGTGTTGGACACAGGGACAGGACAACACTGGCACTGGACACTGGTCACTGGTGTTGGACACAGGGAACATCCAGCTGACAACATGGACAAGAGGGACTGATCCTGTCAATATTTCAGCACTCCACAGTGCTGCCAAAGGCCACCAGCCACCACCCCTCCGGGACTCCTGTTTCCCAGGGGAGTTAGCCCAAGCTAGACCGTTCCCATCTGACATCAGGCAGGAGAGGGAGAGGAAAAGGCAGCACTGAGACCTCATGTGCAAGACTACCTGTCACGATAGGTCAGGTTCATTTACAGCAGTACTTTGTGACCAGGACTGAAGATGTGGAAGAGCTGAAGATCTCAGGACTGGGGAAAAAAGCAGACTCTCGTGTTTCCCTGAGGAAGGGAGTGAGCTCCCCAGTAAAGTGACACCACCCTCAATGCTAATTGCACTGAAGGCCCTCCTCTGCCGCAGGGGAAGAGCCCAGCCCACGGGGAAGCTCCCAGCACCACCGGGACGTGTGAACCAGGAAAATCACAGACCACGGATGCGTGTGAATGTATCATTTCCTTATAGCACCATGCAGAAGCAGAGGATGTCAGGAAGAAGAGAATAAAAAAGAATTTTCTCTTTTCTCCCCTAAAGATCCCCTTCCCCCGTCGGTATTATTGAAAAAGTAAAGCTTGTAAGTACAGGTATAAAGAAACATGCATCATTTAACTAGAAAGTGAGCAAGTCTATGTTTGTTTATTTTTCTCTTGGGTAAACAAGTGATCTGGGCTCTGAGAACCTTTTTATTAAAAAAATCCAAACAAAACAAAGAAACAAACACAAAAAAAGATATTAAAAAACCAACACACCCTAAAATTCAATCCTTTTTGATATTTACCCTCAAGGTATCTCTTATTTGTCTGTTTTAGTGAAAGTGGAAGGTCTGTATTAGTGTGCTTGGCTGAAAATGCACCTTTTCCCACCAGCTTATGCAAGTGATGGTACCTGCTGTGTCTGATTCACAGCATCAGTGTGCAGGAAGTCCCTCCGTGCCCAGTGTTATACACATAACACACGTCAGTTTTCAGAGGCACTGAGCTGCTCCTAATTTCCACTGGGATTGTTGGACTGCATCACCTCTACATTCCAGCTCTCTGTAAACATCTCTTTTTCATGTATAAAACATCTCCTCTGAATGCTGGCAGTGTCTGATCACAGAACCTGAGCTGTGCTCAGCATTCAGCTCTCAGGGAACACGGCTTGTCAGACACAATGATGGGCAGAACTGTAACATTTGTGTTTCCAGCGGTGGGTGAAGACAGGAGCTTTCCACCACCCATCCACAGAGGAATCTGGCACAAGTTTGTAGGAAACACAGCACACTGCTACACATTTGTGTAATGAAAGAACAGCAGCTTTTATCTCTTCTTGGGGAAAAGCTTGTTAAGGACACAAAATTAAGATTAATTAAGGAAAAAATAATACTGAAGTAAGGTCTTCTGGTGTTCCACTTCAACAAAAAAAAAAAAAAAAATCCCTATATATGGTTTTCTCAAATAATTTTTTTTTTCAAAGATAGTCTCATAAATACAAGAACCTGACCAGTTTTAGCATCTCTTGCTGCAGCTCTGCTGAGCTGCTAAAATCAAACACAACTCAAGACCAACGCAGTGCTGTTGTCTGCTAAAGTAACAAGAAAACCAGAGTACTGCTGCTGCCTCTATGGCACTTGTGGAAAGGAAGTCTTGTTAGACTCTTATCAACATAAGTAAAACAGCAGCTTGAAGAAGGATTTCATTTGCTCCATTTCTAAATCAACTTTTTCAGACTACGGTGACATAAATATACAGTGGGTGAGGGTGGGGGAGGTTTGGGTGGGAGAAGGGGAGGATGGAGGAGGACAGGGTTTTATGCCAAGAGCTGAATCATAACCATGTGAGTAATTTTGTTGGGGTTTTTTTTTTTTTTTTCGTAAGGGTATGAATCAAATTAAATTTGTTTTGCTGTGGGTGAAGGAAGAGAGAATATAATAGCATGAATCAGAGCTATCATCAAATATGTGGCACAGACTAAAAATTAATTACAATTACTGCGTTCTTGTAAAAAGTTTCTGCTGTAAGATGCAGCAATTTTGTTAATCGATATAATCCATTTTAAAAATTCACAGGAATTAAAACCTTTCAATTACTTTCCTCTTCCTTTTACTTTTTTTCCCCTATTATAACAAGGAAAACATGAGCATCTTTGAACAAAATCTTTCTTAATCTGTTAGAAGCCCTTTTGCTCCAGTGGTAAAAAGACTGCTGCTAATAATGAAATTATTAGATATTAGACCACATATACTCTCTTCAGTCAGGGCTAGCTCAAGGATGCAAGTCCAGGGAATTTACCACCTTAGCACAGATGCTTTATTAGAGGTTCTAATAAAGACAACTTATTTAGTGAATAAACCAAACAGAAAAACACTCAATATCTCTTTGTCTTTTCCTGTAAGAGTGAGATAAGGTCATGGAAAAATGAGTGTTGAACACTGGATATTTTACACTTTGGAATAGCCATTGAACTATGAGATACTGGGTAAAGAATAAAGAGATTCGACCATAAAACCTCTTTTAAAGAGGCCAACACAAATACTTGGGAATAAACCCATGCATCATTAATTACTAGTTAGGTAGATAAATAAGGATATATGTATTTTTGTACTAGTGTACTGATTTTGATAACTACAAAGTTTGCCTCCAAGCTTCTAGTATGGACAAAATGTTATTTAATTCCCTGTCTGAGAAACACAATAAAGCCTCAGCAAGGCATCATTTGGAATCAATTCCTCTCCCTAAACAACTCCAGATCTTTCCCATAGTAATTCTCTTGCACGTGCCCAGTAAAACTCTCTGTATAAAGGACGGGTGTACAGCATGTTCAGGAATTCAGCTGAACCACGAGCCTTAAGGACACGATTCCCAGACAGACAGAAAACTTCTGTCGAGCCCACTGCGGCTGCTGTGACTTTCCAGTGCTGTGCGTGGGGGAAGGAAGAAAACGGAAGACAATTCCCTCAGCCATTCTGGAAAACCCCCTCTGACCATCTCAAACACGAAGCTGCTGGCCCAAGAAGCTCCCTGCTGCCTCGTGGAAGCTGTTCCTCCTTTTCCATCAGCATCACTCAGTACCCAGGCTCACCCAAGCCTCTGCCAGGCGGGACAAAAGCCCAGACAACTTTGCAGTGCTTGGTGAGAGGCAGATTCAAAACATCCCATGTGGATTATCCCAGCCTTACAGCATCTCACAGTCTCACCTCACATGCAGGACATGTGAGGGGGAACAAAATAACTCAGAAGATGTCTTTGACATAACCACCTAGGACTGAAAGATTAGACAACAGCACAGGCTGGAATCACTCTCTAGAACACAGCAACTGAAACTCTCCAACAATCCTTGAAAGTCCCTCAAAACACAGCAACAGAAATTCTCCTGCAAAGAGATGAGTGTCACTGTGGCAACCAGTATTTTGAGATGGTCTGGTGGTATAATAAGAATATACAAATTTTTTTTCTTTATATTCACAAACTCAAAGAAGGCCAATTCCCCCTCACTTGCCTCAAGACAAAAATCACTGATGTTCCCTAATTTTACTTGAAATGAAGAATAAGCTCTAAGCAGAAATAAAATGCAAGCTGCCAGAAGTTAACCAGAGAAGATGCTTAATATCTCTTCCTGAAGGATAAATCAGCATTTTTACCATAGCTGTGGTCATCTTTATTTATTACACAACAGATTACCACAGGCTGTGGGTTGTTGGGCTTTTTTACATTTCTGGTTAAATTATTTCTCAACTACTGTGTAGAAACCAAACTTCTCAAATGTCCATCCTCCTTATTTTGGCATACAATGGCAGAGCTTAGTAGGGACTTTTACAGGACTGTCCTATATACACCACTTGGTAATGTTAATTCCCAGTTTTCCATGGCAAATAGCTGCCATTTCTTGCAGTTGTTAGAAAGGTACAGAAAGGAAAATAATATTTTTCTTTGGCAAAAAATGACTGTATACCAATATTGATCAGAGCAGTAACATTCTCAGCCACTAAACAGAAAAGCTCTTTCATCTCAGTCCCAGATATTAATCATGTTTTAAATATTACTATTATATGCAATATAATTTTGTATATTTTATCTATGAGGTTTTTAAGTAGCTGCTAGAACATATCTTTTCTACCAGCTCTCCTCAACCATCTCAGTGACAAATTTCAAAGAAATCCTCCTATCTAGGCACTTGGCTACAAAACCATATTAAGGGTAGCAAGTAATTTTTATCCAAGCACAGAAAATAATACACTTATGCACTTAGCAAAATCATTAGGGATTTATCTAAACACTACAGATTTTTTGTAGAAAACCTCCTGTAAATGCAATAGCTTTAAATTAGAACACATATTACTACTATTTATTTACTCTAATGGCTTAAGAAATATTTTTAAAAATAGCCTTTGAAAACTGAAATTCTCTTTTGGTTTCAAAGGAGTCCACACATCCTTCACATTTTCAGAACTGCTGGAACAGTTCAAGAAGCGATGATGGGAAATTCCATTTGAAAATGCCAACACTTGCAAATAAAATTTGAAGCATGGGATGGGATCATCAAGAACGAAGAACAAATATTACTCTACAATGGCACGTGTTGTTTCTCCAGTCCTATGAAGAAAAGCTATAGGAAGGGGCAGTGCATGGGGATGTGAGGAAATGGCAGCTGTAGTCAGGAACATAACACACCACTCATAATGAAATATAGAACTTCTTTCTTTCAAAACTCACAGGCACAGTGTGCCATGGGTACAAACTACGCTTGCCCTCCAGTGCATTTTTTATTCCTGCCCTGTTAAATTTAAAAGGCTGTCCAGGATTATGAGTTTTTGTACTAGTATAGACTTCATAATGGATGCACATGTGAGTTTTAAATTAGCCTGCAATTCCTGAAACCCATTCTTTGAAATTTGTTTCAAGGCACGCTCCAGGAGAGAGAAGTCTTAGCACAGACAATCCTGATCTGGCACCTTTTACAGAGCTAACAGGAGGCACTTGATTTGCATGGATTAGTGACGCCAGTGCAGGCTGATTCTTGTGCCTACAACAGCTTCTGCACCCCAGAACTGCATCCAGAGGAGGGTCACAACACTAATAAACGCAAAATTAATTTCACACCTCCTAAATTACAAGGCAAGTCTTATCAGTGCCAGACTGCGAGCTTCTAGGGGCAGAGACAGCCTTGCCTGTCTCTCTTGCAGAGCATTAATCATGCTGTGGGTGCTCACGGCTAATAAGACACACATAAATCTATTCTGATGTGGTTTTTTGCCACTTCAGACTCGAGGAGAGTCACACACACAAACATAATCTTACCTCTCTACCTAACGATACACTAATGCACCTAATTGAAAAAACAAGTCTTGATAGGAACAGAAAGGCTTTGTTTTTGTTTATGCCACCCAGACAGAGTCTGTGGCTATACAATGCAAATAGTTGGCAAAACCTAAACCGCAAATATGCAGCAGCACTGTGAGTAATAAAGATAATGTTTGTATTTTGTTTATGAAGAGTCCTAACCAAACACTAAAGCAAGCGTACCGAAACCAAACAACACTCAGATCTTTAGAAAGACTTCAGAGGATCCAAATAATATAATTTAATCACTTTGTTCTTTAACAATCTAAACATCACTTAAAATTTACAAGCAGTAATTCTGTGTAAGTTCTCTGAGCTGAAAAATGGGATGGAGCCAGTTGCCTTTTTCTACCCCAACTATTAAAGTTCAAACAAATGAAGCTCTATTACTGAGGGAACAAGAAAAAACACCTTACAAAATTCCCTTGCCCCTAAGGTTGAGAAATGCTGTATTGCTCAGCCAGCATGGAATTCCTCCATCTCTGGAATCATGTGAAAGTACGTTGCAGTTACTTCACTGTGCTGAATAATCTGCATACAACTTTGACAACACACCTGTACTTCTGTGTGGAGTGCACATAAGAAAGGTATAAAATGGATAAGAAATGTATTCTACATTAAAAAAAAAAAAAAAAAAAAAAAAAAAAAAAAAAAAGAGATGCTGAGGTAAGGCTTCTTGCTAAAAGATAAAAGGCAGATGGAAAACCTAGGATCCAACTGGTTCCTCCCCACAGGGTGCACCAGAGGCAGCTGTGCATGACTGTCCCTGAAAGATGTTGAGCAAAAGTGCCAACACATACCTTAAAAAGCAGAGTCTGGTCTGTAATATCACTCTTTCCAACCCCTGTGTGTGACATAATTGATGAAAAGAGCCAGCACAATCAACCCTGCAAGGAGCTGTCTGACAAAACCTGGGGAGTCTGGCTTGGAGAAGTCCCAGTAAGAGTTCACCTAGAACTGAGATGTGGAACAAAGCAAGAGTCAGCTCCTCCTGCACAGAGCTGAGACACTTCAGGTTCTAACTCATGGTTCTGAGCTTCCACAGGCAGCCCAAACCCCTCTGCAGATGCTGCCAAGCAAGACTCAAAACCAGGGCTGCAGGTGACCCAGACCTGCCCAGCAATCAGGTGCTTAAGCAGGGACAATGCTGACCTCCTGTCACCTGCCTGAACGCCAGGTCTGGGTACATCACCCTGTTTTATACCTTGGCAGCTGTGACATGACTGTGACCAAGTCTGCTTGGGCAGAACCTTTTCTCTAGCATAAAATGACCACAAATGACATCTCAAAGAACTACTCTGCACACATGTGGAGAAGATCAACAGAAACATTCTCTTCCAAACCAAAAGCACTCCAGCAATACTAAATCTTCTGCTCTAAGCTGGCTATCTTGTCCTAAGGAAAACCTTCTGGCGATCTGGCTAGGCAGGACTTGGAGAAAGAGCAGAGACTGCCTTATCCTCATGTTATCCACCCTGAAATCACCACTGTATGAGAGGTTGTGTTGGCCGAGTCTGCTTACAGGGTTTCTTAGGGAGAGCCTTGGCAACTATAGCACTGGGAGATAACATCCCTTCTCTGATTATCACCCCCACACAATAAGGGACAATTGTGAAACACTCCTGTGGAAATCCTATCAACCTGTAGCTGGAGAGGAAAGACCAGCATGGGATGTGTGTGTGTGTGTGTGTGTGTGTATGTGTAGGAGGGATCATCAACAGCAGAGCTAACCCAAGACAAAAAAACCCTAAACCAACAAAAACAAACCCACCCAAAAAAAGAAAGCTCCAGAAGTAGCTGACAGGTTCACAAGGATGATTTCCCTCCTTCTATACCCCTAACATTTCCTTTCTCTTCTGCACCCACCTTGCTTTGCAAAGGGAGCCACATCACAGCCATTACTGCAATTAAATGGGCAGACTGGGAGCTCTGCACAATCTTTTTTTCTGGCCAATACTCCCAAAAATGTCACCTTGGTAACTCCTCATCAAAGCTCTTTAAGCTCCCTGTTTGCTCAACAGCCTGAAGATGCCATTCATAGATCTCTGCTGGTAAAACACATGTGAACAGCTACTAAAACCCTCCAAGAGCAGACAAAAAGTGATCAGCACATCTTCCTTCCTTCATGTCACAGACATCAGCTCTGTTATTGAATGTCCCTTGGCACCAACACCCAAATTGCTCCATTTCACGAGGAGAATGCTTTGGTTAAACCCTTCCCAAAGCCAAAGTGTCCCTGCGTATGGATTATCAGCACTCCCAGGGCACTCTGGCACATGCAGAATCTACACATAAGGGAAGGTGGCACATTTAGGTGTTCCTGGAGCTCTGCTTGCACCTTCCTGCCCCACAGCAGCCCTCCCGTGACACAGATGCAGCACAGTTTGGCAGGATTATTATACCCCATGCCCAGGAATCTTTTGATTTCCTGCAGGCTCTGAGTGTCCTGCACTTAAGTCCAGGACAGCTAACCACTCAGACGCCTCCACAATTAAATGTTCTGGGAAGCAGGTTAGATTAAAAATACACTGTAACAAACATCTTAAAATATGTCTGCTCAGTCAAGTCTGAAAGGCAAGTGGTGCTGGTACCTTAAAGTATTCCTGTTCACAGGGTAGCTTAAAAATACCTGATTTATTGCTCTTTGGCAACATTGTGTCTAGAGATAATCAACAGTCTGACCTCTCCTACACTGAAAAGACTGCACAATATCATTCTCAGGGAAATACTGCTTCACTTTTAGATATCTTGTTCAAAGTATGAATGGTTAGGTTATTTTCTCATCTTAATAAATGATGCAAAACCTCCGGACATATGGTAGCATTTGTATGCTTTTAGGCAAGCAGTGATAACTTTCAAATGTTACTTCCCCTCCTCCTCCTCCACTGCATGAAACAAATATACTGGAACCCATTTAAATCTTAGTGACAAACACATTTAAGAGAGACTAATTCCAGTTAGAGTTTCCAAATGTCAGATGAACACGTTAAATAATTACAACAAAAATGAAGAGCAGATGAATTCTCATTCTCATCATTGGTTGAAAAAGTGCCTGTATATTTCCAATAAGGATTGCACAACTTTATGAGACAATGCTTGTGCCTAAATTAGCAAGGAACAAACAAGTGTCAGCTCATATTTACAGGGACATTTGACAAGTATCATTCATGCTAACTCAACACTACCAGATTAGAGGATTGCTGCTGTCTCATTCAGTTTTTGAGTATCAATCCACAACTGCTTCATTTTTTTCTAGTTTAAGATCCATAGCAGAGCTCATTTCTGAAAAATGGCTGCAAACTGTCTGGTGTACTAAGGCTTAGGTTTCTCTGAAGCAGAAAGCCACAAAATTCATAAATGAAGGTATGGCACCAGACATGTCAAGGTACTTAATTAGGAGGAGAAGTCATCTCCAGGAAGAACATGGACCTGTTGCAGCAAGTCCAGAGGAGGCCATGAAGATGATTATGAGGGTGGAACAGCTCTCCTGTGAGGAAAAGTGGAGGGAATTCAGATTGTTCAGCCTGGAAAAGAGAAGACTTTGAGGTGACCCAGTTGTGGCACTCCAGTACCTGAGGGGAGCTACAAGAAAGACGGAGAGGGATATTCACAGGGACCTGGAGTGACAGGAGAAGGTGGAATGGATTCAGACTGGAAGAGAGGAGGGTTAGATCTGAAATTAAGAAGAAATTCTTCACTGTGGCGGTGGTGAGGGCCTCGCACAGGTTGCCCAGAAAAGTTGTGGATGCCCTGGAGATATTCAAAGCCAGGCTGGACAGGGCTCTGAGCAACCTGATCTAGTGGAAGGTGTCCCTGTTGGGGATGTTGGGACTAGATGATCTTTCAGATCCCTTCCAAACAAACCCTTTCTATGATTCTGTGATTCTAAGCCTTTGCCTGCTGTGTTCTTTGGAAAAACAAAGGTGCATTTCCCCAGGAGCTTTTTGCATTTACCAGATTCTCTCCTATTATCTAGAAACACACATGCCCTCCCCAAAGCACGCAGCAGAGTCGTGCTGGAGTGGTTCAGGCGTCCTCTCTGATTGAATGCTGCACTGTCATCCATTATTACTCAAGGCCACTCATAGCATGCATTAACATTTACAAAGTTGGAATCTATTCAGCCTGTCCACCCAATAGCTGACTAACTGGATGTTATTACTTGAAAAATAAATCTCACAAAAAGGGAAAACAAAATAACCTGGGTACACAGAATAACCCACTCTATGCCTGCATTTTCTCTAACACAAGCATTACTAATACTGAATAAATGGACAAGCATTTAATCTGTAACAGCTTCTAAGCTTCTCACAGAACAAGAATGAAGACTACACACCTAATATTATTTTGCACTTTCATAAGTGAAAGGAAAATTAAATAGGGAAATACTTTCTACTAGTTAGGGGTTAACTAGTTAACTTATTGCTATTCCTTTAAATAAAAGAAGGTGCTGTGTGCTTCAGGGGGAAACAGGCACCAGTAGCAACAAGCTGTTCAGCACTTTATGCCAAATGCTCACAAGAACCCTGAACAGAGAACACATCCAGAGCTTCAGCAAGTCAGGCTCAGGAAACCTAAAGGTGGAAGAAACACATCTTCCACCACCACGACCAAAATTAAAGAGAATAAACCTTACCCCAAAATGTTGCTTACAAGGGCTTTGCTTGCAGCAAACACAATGCAAATTTGCTTGAAGTTAATTGGAAACCAACAAAGGCTGCACCCCTGCACGGGAGCTGGGCAATGTCGGGTTAATGCGCAGAACCTTTAGGCGCTGCCCAGAATTATTCCTGCTCCTGGAGCTCGGCGGGCTCCGCTTTAAAAGGTGTCGGGGGAAGCGCGGTCGGGACCCGCCCCGGGAGCCGCCCCATCCCGTCCATCCCATCCCATCCCGTCCCGTCCCGTCCCATCCCATCCCATCCCGTCCCGTCCCGTCCCATCCCATCCCATCCCACCCCATCCCATGGCTCCCCCGCGGCCGCCTCCGCTCCCTCCCGGCGCAACCCCGTCCGGTACTCGAGGTCCTTCCCGTGGGTTTGGGTTTGCGATAAAACCTCTTCCAGTTAAAGACCTCAACCAAACAACCCCCAAAAGCACAGAGCAGCCACCGCCGCCCCCGGGCAGTAAATCCCCATCCTGACTCGCTGGGCTGAGCTCTCCCTGCAGACAGAGAGGTTTTTTTGAGGGGGATTCCCCCCCGTTCTCAGGAAACATTTACATCAGTGTCTACAAAGCATTCTTCAGAGACTGATTAGAAGTTCTAAAAAGAGCTTTGTCTTCAATTACGAAGAATATTCAGCTTTAGCACGTAATGTATGTCCCATATCAGCCAACGTTTTGCACAAGTGCCCACAGAACAAAATGTTCAGTGAAAAAGCTTCAACTCTATGGCTCGTTTTTCTTCAGAGGAATTTGGTGTGATGATGAACAGGTTGAGCTATAGGAAAGGCTCATTACATCTTCAGAATTCTCACAGCAATGTCTAATCTCACAACAGTGAGACTTTTTAATTTTAGTGAACCCCAGCAATTATTTTCTTCAATATTCTTTTTTAAAAATACTCTCTCCTATACATTTTTCAGATGGAGTAGTCAATAAGAGATCTCACATAGCCATTGCTCAGAACCACTGGAACAATCTGAGCATGCACAGATTAAAATACAATTAAAAACATAGTTGCCTGTTTGCAAGATTTATTGCAACATTTCAGACCTGGCCACTCCTCAGGAGCAAACTTCCTGAGAATGTTATACCCTGCTCCAAAAAGCAGCAATTCCCACCCAGTAGGAAGCAGTGGGCAGTCTTGGAAAAAAGCAATGAATTTGTTGCACAGATTAAATGTAGAGATTAGAGGATTAAAATTTTCTATCATGTAGTGCACACTTGGGTATTTAATTATTACATAAATGAGGAGAAAACAGTTGGAAAAGCAGGTCTTGAACTTGCATTGTTATGACAGACAAGATGTGTCATCAAAATAGGTCTCTATTTTTAAGGGGAAAAAAACCTAATGAAAACAACAACTTGAGCAGTGACACTGTGCAGTAGAAACTACATTAACTTGTCATAATATGTTGCTTCTATTGGTATGACTTTCAATTAAATAACAAAATAAATATGAGCTTCAGAATACACAGCAGTCCTTGGGGGTGCAACAATTACTCAAGTGCTTGGACTGCAACGCTTGGGGAGCACCCCAACATGGATTTTTCTGATTCTTGTTAAGATGTCAATGATTGCCAGCCTCAGCTGCAGGTCACTATTTTGGGGTTTACCCATATTCTTGTCTTACAAATGACAAATCACGACACTATTTTAAAAAATGCACACACAGAAATAAATTCCTCAGAAAAGGTGATTCAACATAAAGCCAGCTATGATCTGAATGAATGGGGAAAAAACCCTAAAACCCCCAAAACTTATTAAGATGCTGCTTGCTTAATTTAAATTGCAGCCTTTTTTTCTTCTTTATTTCAGTCATATTCTGCTTTCTGTGAGCAGGTACTGAGTCCTGATTTTGCTGAAGAATTTCGGACATCATTAGCATCACTGACTAACTCTTCTCATACTTCCTCATCTTTTGCCATTTTTATAGTATGGGATTTTTATGATGCTTGCTATGGCACCTTCTGTGTTCAGACTCACAGAAATCCTTCTCATCAGCTTCCACAAAAGTGCAATCTGCTGCTGCTGGTCCAAGTGGTGCACGTGGTGGCAGGGGAGAGAAAAGATGGCAAAAGCTGCCAGGGACAAATCCCATGCAAGCAGCTCCACATCTCTCTGAGCATCCCCCTTATTCTTAAGATGCTCCAAAAGTACAGAGACATTTTCAGATCAAGGATAGCTCCTTGCCTGTGCCTCTTCCTCAGGGAACTGACTGGATAGTGAGTTTGTGGAACTGAGGTTTGGAGTACATGGTGCAGCGACAGCTCTCAAATGAAATGTGTGTTGTGGCAGGACTTTCGCTTCTGAATAATCATTCATCACAAAGAGTGATTAAGTGTCAGAGCTCGTGACTCTTTTAGAAGCTTATTACTACTATCAGTATATATAGCACTGAGGGAATGTTTGGTTGGTTTTTTTTTTCTTCTCAACTCCTAAGATTTTGAGTTGAGAAGAAATTGATTTGGGAAGCAGTTCATGTATATTGATATTAAATATTAACATGAAACACTTGATTTGGAAAGCTTTGGGTATTTCCAACATTTTGTTACAGTCCAAAACATAATGCAAAGTTCACAAACAGCCTTTCCAATTGATCCAGACGTGTAAAAAAATCATTCTGCTTTTGCAGCAAGGCTAAATCTGTTTTGCTAACTTTAATGTCACATTTCAGTAAACACAGACTTTTAAAAATTATTTTTTTATTGTTTCAGCACATTATAAATTTTCATCAAGATGAGTGTTTTTAATATATGTCTCCAGAGTATTAATCACCACTTACAATGCATTATGTCACACAACCTGCAGCAATACAGAAAAAAATGAATAAAACCATAGAATCATAGAATGGCCTGGGCTGGAAGGGACCTTAAAGACCATATAATTCCAACACCCTGCCATGAGCAGGGACACCTTCCACTAGCCCAGGTTGCTCAGAGCCTCACCCAACCATGCCTCGAACACCTCTGGGGATGGGGCAGCCACAACTTCCCTGGGCAGCATGTGCCAGTGCCTCACCACCCTCACAGTAAAGAATTTCTTCCTAATACTTAATCCAAACTCTTTCTGCTGGAATCCATTCCCCCCTTGTCCTGTCTCTACACGCCCTTGTAAAGAGTCCCTCTCCATCATATCACGGAAAAACCAGAAACGTTGAACTTGCTGGAGCTGCCTCTAACAGTCTCTTTTTTTCATTTTCTGCGGGTGAATAAATAAAAAAGGCGGAGAAGTGATGGATCCATCCTTGGTTTTTCCAGCCGCGATTCCCCCGGGGCGGCGCGGCCGGTGCAGTACCGCGTCCCGCCGCGGGAGGGCGACAGCCGCGCTGCCCCGCCCGCTCCCCGGCTGCGAGCGCAAACCCTCGGAGCCAAAACGGCCCCAAAAAACACAAAAAAAACCACCAAAAAACCCTCCGGGAGCGCCCCAAAGGCACCAGAAGGATCCCACCAGGCCGCAGTGAAACCTCGCGGGGTTGTCCGAGCGTTAGTATGCAAGTGGAGCCTTGAGAGATTGGTGAATAATACCAAAAAGGTCTAAGCCTCTTAGCGGAGCAGGAGTGGAAAATCCCATTTCAGGCGTTTGTGCTCATAACTAGGAAAGGGGGGAATGAAGGGTTTTGGTTTTAAGCAGCTAAAGTGCTGTCCGACTGCAAGACAAGTGGGATGTAGCACTTAAGTAATGACTGTTTTGGTGTCAAGTTAAGCCCTGAAATGTACAGAGATCTTACTAAATGAGTAACATCGGGGTCTGCCCTCTATCTAGCAAAAAAAAAAAAAAAAAAAAAAAAAAAAAAAAAAAAGCAAAACAAAACAAAAAAAATAATTTTCCAAACTTAATAATAACAATCTATGATAAATTGTATAATAAACCAGTTCATTATAATAAATATTCCATTAAAATATTGTGATTCAACTTTCTCAAGGCTTTTTTGGACATTCTTAGACCAGTTTTATTTATGAAAGTAAGCATCTCTGTATTTAAAGGTGTTAAGAGCTCATGTTCTTGCAAGTTTACTCAGTACAGCTGTTAAACTCTTAATTCTTCTTCCCCTGCTCTAAGGAAAATTAAATGCTGCAGATGTTATCCTTTATAATGCCATATACACAGAATCAGTTCCTCATTTTCAGGGCAAGTTATTTATTTTTTCCTACTGATCTTCAAGGCAATCATGATCATTAGGCATTGCCAGGGTTAAATAAACATGACCTAAAGTGATCACAAGTCAGAAGTTATGTGAAAGAGATATTCTCATGTCAATAAGTGGAAATCTAGGAACTGCACTTGAAATATTTCAAACCAATCCCTCTCTTCAGACGAAAATGTATTAAGAACACAAGTGAAATGGTAGAAATAGACCTGAAACTAAAACATTTCCTGTCTCTGAGATATATTTGAACTAGACAGTCTATATTACTAAAGATGTTAGTGGTCACAGATAATCAATAACTTAAACTTCATCAAATAAAGGAAGTAAAACCCAAAAACCAAAATGGCAACAACAAGACCAAAAAAAAAAAAAAAAAAAAAAAAAAAAAAAAAAAAAAAAAAAAAAAAAAAAAAAAAAAAAAAAAGAGAAGAAGAAGAAGAGGAAGAAAAGAAGAAAAGAAATTAATATTCTTATACTCTCTGAAAGTTTTTCCCATTTTTCCCATTCCATTTCCACGTGTCTGACCCTCCTTCACTCCACAGCAGCAGCCCTGAGTGAGGACATGAACCCCTGGTGTGCCCTGGCAGCATTTCTGCAGCTGCAGCCTGGACAAGCCCACCTGCCAGGAATTCCCCTAAGGACAACTGCAAGCAGCTTAAGATTTGTATCCATTCATAAAAGACCCCTTTGCTTAAGATGAAACCAATGTGGAAGGGCTTGCAGGAAGCTGGGCCACTTTCAGGGCTATTGCCTAATTTTCCAGACACCCAAGCCCATGGAATTCCCAGTTCTCAGGGCAAAGGGGCACAAGTGTCTCTTTGTTGGCCCCCATGGCAAGCAGAGGAGCCACTGCAGAGCAGTCCCTGCTGTCCAGAACCATTACTGCCTGGCATTGGTTCACTCCACCAAGCTTTCCTCACCTTGTGAAACCTCTCCTCCTCCCATCCCACAAAAAGGGAAAAGCACATCTCGGAAACCTTCAGTGGAGAACTATTGCCAAGGATTATCTGAAGCCGAGGAGAGCTCTCTGTGCCATGATTAGTGCAAAACTCAACTTCACAGCTCTTAGACCGTGCTCTAAATCCACTGTTACCCTCAACCTCTCTGATGCTTCCCATGCTTTTGTAATTATCCTCCCAGATTTCCACTCAAACCTGGCTTTTTCCTCAGGCTTGCACATGATAAAGCTCCACTGAAGCCAACAGAAACGCTCCTCCAACTATCCCCCAACCTCATTCCAGGGTCTCCTCCACATCAAAACTCAGGATATCCGAACATCTAAGAACAAGTTGTTGTTGTTATAAACAATACCAACATCCCACAGCCAGCTTGTCACAAGCAGAGACTTTTTAACAATGAGAAAAAGAGAAACATCATGGAATTAAACAAAAAACTGGAAAGCCACGCATCTTTATTACTCTTCTGTATAGCATCAGCCTCTTAGAAGGTATGGCTCAAATATTTTTTATTTAAATACTGCAAATTAGTGAGCAGGAGCAATGCCACCAGTAAACCATGGAAATTTGTATGACAGGTTTTCAAAATAAAGTTTTCAACCATAGACCACGAGGAGTTTTTCAGAGCTCCAGGTGGGAGGTGGGAACTGCCTGCCTTTTTCACCTTAAAAAACTCTGAACACATCTTTAAACAGGAGTTATTCAGAACTTCAGAGAGTATCTGAGCTCTACTAGCAAGGAAAAACAACAGTAAGGAAGAAAATTTTGCATAGTAATGTTAAAAGAGAAGAGAGTGTGGCACAGTAGCCACACATAAAACCAGTTAAACCCCACTCTTATCTGTCACACTCACCAGGAATTTTTATTCTGTACTCTTTCATTTACAGTAAGTGCACTTATTACTGGTTTTGAGCCTGTTTTGTTGCTAAGACATTGTATAACAGGAATTAAGGAGCCAGAGCTCTTTGAAGCATCCTCTGCACATAAGAAGACTCATTCACCAGGTTGGTAGACATAATGAAAGAAAAGATGCATGAAACCAAGAGCCCTTGCACCATCCTCCTCCCCAGTCATCTGTTTCGTCTCTGCCACCTAACTTCTAGGTTATGGTCAGCAGAGTTTAAAGAGCTTCAGCCTTGTGAATCTTTGGGGGTTTTTTTAAGACATATTTTACTACCAGCATGTGCAAAAGCAGCCACCCAAGGCAGAACGGAGTTTTTATCCTGAACTGTTGTACTGGTCCTTTAACTTTTTATGACTCATAGTTCAAGTATTTGGGAATTCCCCTCTAAATATGAGTTTGACACACTTGCATTATGGAAAGTTATTTTATTCAAAAAGTAACAAAATGCAATATTCATGCAATACCCAGGTCTATATTTAGCACCACACAACTGTAGGTTTTGCTTCTAATTAAAGACAGATTAAAAAAAAAATCGAGAACAAGACTGAATAGCAGAAGCAGCAGCATTGAAAGAGACAATCACAGTGTTACACATCCAAGCAAGTCAGGATATTTTTTAACTATTCAAACAATGTTAGAGCTGTTTACCTCCTCCCCCGGACCCCCAGGTGCATGTAGAGTACACAGCTTCTCTCTTACCTGTGTGCTCAAGTCCCTTCTTGGTGGGCTGGCTACTCATCAGGGATCACCTGACTAAAGCCTGGAAAGAAATTAAAATACAATCAGCTGACCACCCTTGCTCACTGGCTTCCAGCTTAAAAACTCCTCTCCACAGCACTTTGTCATGTGAGGCCGGACAGAACCAGCTGTCATTGCTTCAGAAAAAAGGGAAATGGGCCCCTCTGTTTCCACCTCCTTCCTTCCTCCTCGCTCACTCTTTCCTATCTGTCCCTGCCTCCAACCTCCCTTTCTCATTCTTCCACTTTGCTCATTCACTGCCCGCCTGGCTGGGGTCTCCCAGGGGAAGCCGCATTCCACAACGCACAAGCATTTCCCCTGCATCCCGAGGTTTCTCAACAAGCTGCCTACACATTTGTACTGGAGGGAAAAAAAATAAAAAAATAAAAAGAGGGAAGGGGAAAAAAAATAAAAAGGGAAGGAAAAAAATAAATCAGAGAAAAACAGAGAAAAGGCACCGCATTCCACAACCCTCAGTCAGCCCTGGCAGACTATGAGACATTTTCAGTCACACAGCACAAAATGCATTAGTCAGAGCTGAAAGACCACACACTTTGTACCACTACCATGCTGACAGAGAATGGTCTGAGCAGAGCTACAGGAAAAAGGAAAGGAGGGGTTCCTATTGGTGCTTCCATTTTACATGGGGTGGTCACCTAAACACATGAAAAATCCGCAGGAAAAGGCCCAAAGTTGCCATTCCCAGCAGAAACAATGTGGACGTGGGCAGCGGGGAAAGCTCTCCGCTCACGGAGCGCGACCTTTGCCGCAAGGACTCCCCCTCCAGCAGGATGTGTTATCCCAAAGACATTATCTAAATCAGAAACTCTATCTCCCCGATGGTTTGTTCATAGGAAACACAAGCCTAGAAAAAGTAAAAGTAATACTGCATGATTCAGATTCCCCGAAACCACATATACTTTCAGTTCAGACTTCTCTCTTCTTCACTGCTCCTTAACAGCTCTGCAGCTTTATCCATCTATGGAGTTTTGTTTCCTCTACTTACGCAGTTTCAGCCCTCCGTGGTCGCAGGGAATCTGATCAGCAAGAAACGAGAAGGGAGCTCGGAGCAAAAAAAAAACCAAAAAACCCCTCCGTCCTCATCCCAATGACCTAATCACTCATCTATCTGCTCACTGCTTCCGTCCCCCACACGCACTTCTCTCTGGCTCAAAGGAATTTTGGGAGTGAGGACACGGCTGGGGAGAATGCAGCGCTTCCAAAATCACATCAGAGAGGGACAGCGCTGCGAGGAACACACCTTGGTATCCGCTGGGAACAGCGCCATGGAGCCCCCAGCCCCAAATTCCCTGCTCCCTGTCCCAAATTCCCTGCTCCCAGCTCCAATTTCCTTGCTGCCAGTCCCAAATTCCCTGCTGTCAGCCTCAAATTCCCAGTTCCCAGCCCCAAATTCCCTACTCTCAGCCTCAAATTTAGTACTTCCAGCCCCAAATTCCTGCTCCCAGTTCCCAAATTCCCTGCTCCTAGCCCAAATTTCCTTTCTGCCAGTCCCAAATTCCCTGCTGTCAGCCTCAAATTCCCACTTCTCAGCTCCAACTTCCCACTTCTCAGCTCCAAATTCCCTGCTCCTATCTCCAAATTCCCTTCTGCCAGCTCTAAATTCCCAGCTCCCAGCCTCAAGTGCCCTGCTGCCAGCTTCAAATTCCCTACTCTCAGCCCCAAATTCACTGCTCCCAGCTCCTAATTCCCGGCTCCCAGCCCCAAATTCCCTGCTCCCAACTCCAAATATCCTGCTCCCAACTCCAAATTCCCTGCTCCTCGCTGGACTGTCCCTAACACATCCTTCCAAGACCCAGGGGCTTAACCCAGAGTCAGGGAAGTGTAGCGAGGCGGGGGGAAGATGGGGAGAGCCCTCAAGCGTCTGCACTGGAATTTCTCTTCAGGAAAGTCCATGCTTTAATGAAAGACTGATACTAGATACCACAAAGAAACTTTTATTTCTCTATGCACATGACTCAGATGCATTTTCTTTGTGGGTTATGCGGTTGTGTTATGTTTCATCTTAAAAAACTGTTTCAAAGAGACCTTTAAACATTAGTTTAAAGAAAAACTAGATGTGTTTGTGTACAGGGAGTGTTTTTAAACTGCCTTTATTGCACAATGCTGTATAAAGCAGAGACACTAATGTCTGTTTTCATTATAGACATAATTTGAATCTAATACTAAACACAATAATCTGTAAAAATATTTATTTTAAGTTACATCCCTAAATAGTTGGCAGAAAAGTAAACAAACTGAACCCTTCAGCAAAACAGATCCCCTTAGTTAAGTATTGCTATCTGTCCTCTTTCCTCATGTTCTTGATTTTGAAAATACATTTACTCACTGCGTTATTGACTTAGATGCATTAGTTTATAAAATAAATGGTAGCTGCTGCTGTGCAGTATTTCAGCAGAGGAAGGCTGTCCAGAACTGCCTCAGAGACCGAACACTGTCGCCATTATAACAAAAGCATTAAAATGAATAATTCATGAGCAAAGGAAGTACCCTACCATTAAAAGGCACCGAGTATTTAATGAATTGTCCAAAAGCTACCCCTTTTACTGCCCAGTTCCTCTTACTACTTAATTATGCCACATTTTTCTAAAATGGCATCAAGTAGTAATGAGCAGAAACACACGGATCACTTGTAGGAGACTTTACTGAGGAGTAAGAAATAAAAGCTAAAAAATGAGCCAGAGAGAGGGAGGGGTGAAAAAGGTGTTTATGTCTCAAGATGGATATATTAAGGAAATGAGACTTGAAGGCTTTTCCAAAGTGTGCTTTTGAATCTTGAAAAAGAAGAGCATCGACAAATGTTCTTTGCAAAAATAAAGGCAATCAGTTCTTTGCCTTTATCTGGTACCTTCTTTTTCAGGATCCCAAGGCATCATGAAAATGCTCAGGAATGAAAAAGTCCCATTACTGAGGACTGTCAGAACTTTCCTCCTCTTTATAAGGTCTCAAGAAGACTAAATTATTTTCTCCAGGTCACACAGGAAGGCTTGGGGACTGAGGCAAGAATAGAACTTCATCTCCTGGTTACCAGTCCTGTGCCCAACAAAAAGAGCAACTTCCTTGCTTTATGCTAACAAGCATCAAAAAGTTCAACAGTCCTGCAGGTTTTAACCTAATGAAATGAACAGTGGTGCACAGGCATTTTCTGCAGGGATAAAGGAAAATTCCGAACAATTAACACTGTATGACACCAGAATTATGTGCAAACTTAAGTTTTGAATAACATATTTAAAGGAATTTGGCCTAGAGTAGCATCTGCTCATGTTTCTTTTAGCTGCTGCACAAAACACACATACAGAGCCTGGAAAGAGATTTATTTCTAACCTACACTTTCAAACTTTTCAAGACATTCAAAATTGGTACACTAACATCAATAAACTTCTCAGATTTAATTTGAACCAACTTCCAGTTCTTAAAATTGAAGAAATTGCATCTCTAAGACATTTTGTCAATGGGACAGCGTTCTATAATGTCAAGCAAAAGCCATCCTAAATATCTTTACTTACTCGGGTCACTTTTTAGCTGTCCTACTCTCTTACACTATTGGGAAGAGCTCAAAACACAATTCTTATTCCAAGGTTCTCATTGCAACAAGTTCACCAATTATGTGGCAGCAAGCCCATTAATACTGAGATACAAAAACCTGTCCCCAAGGCATCGTGGATGGAATGAAAACACGAGGTGCTGCATTGCAAAATCAGACACTGTCACTGGTCAAAACTGATGCTCCTGGGCTTTTTATTTAAAAAAAAAAATAAATGCTCTTGGCAGAGCATTGGTAAGCACTTTTTTGATGGTGACTTTCCGATTTCTAGGGTTTTTTTCACTTTTTAAAAAATTTCAGTAGCATCTACTTGAGAGAGATGCTCTGTTGTTCTGGTATTAGATGGATGACTCTCATTCTGCCAAAAAAATTTGCCCTTCAGTCATCTCGGAGCTGCTCCCACAGCAAGTCCTTACAGGACTAAGGAAATGCTCTTTAACAGCTAGAACAATCTGTACAGTTAAACATATTTTTAGTCTTCAATCCCCAAGGAACTGTGAGTAGAACTGAACTGCAAAACTGAAAAAAAATGTTAAAAAAACCCCATAATTTGTTGTTCAATATAATTAATATAGACCAGTCCACAGCAAGCAGTTTTATTGTAACTGACAGACTATTTTAGTACACATCACCATTAATGGTTTGATAACTTGTGGCAGGAAGAAAGAGGAGGAAAACCCACAAAATATTTATGATAACTCTTCCAAAGATGGAAGAAGTTATCTTTTTTAAAATTGCACCCAAAAAAAAAAAAAAAAAAAAAAAAAAAAAAACAAGAAACCAATTAAAGAAAGAAATGCTATGAACACTTCAAGTTTATCTATCTCCTTCAAAACATTTATCTTGAGTCTACATTACAGGAGAAGTTCTGTGTTGACATAAACCAGTATGAGTGTGTCCACCAAACCAGCAACCTCCACCAGAGCATCCAGACTAGTGAGTCACTACCTAAACACAAGAGAATAAATAGCATCAAATAAATTACTTCAGAGAAAACAATGAGAAAGATCACCACTACTTCTACTTGGAAGTAGGTGGGAAAAAAAAAAAAAAAAGGAAGAAAAGGAAACAAAAAGTCATCATGTCTGTAATCAGAGCAAAATTTCCAAGTGAAAGGAACTTAATCAGCATTTTCCTACTTGGACAAGAGGGAGAAGGGCTGGAAGAGACAGGAGAGACTTGTAGAGTAGTAACAATCAGATTGGAACATTGTTCAGTGTGCACAACTGTCTCCATTATGGCTGCAAGCAAGAATGAATGGAATTATATGTATCAGTGTAATGATAAGGTGGCAATCAAGTGCAAAAGAAAAAATAATAAGAAATCAAAGGTGAAGGAAGTGTTCAGCTATCCAAGGATAACCCATCTGATCTCAGTATGCCAAAAGTGTGGTCAGATAATGTATACAAATTCATATCTAGGAGCTTAGGTATGTTTAGAGAGTTTTGCTATTTGTTTTACCTCCAGTGAGTGAATTTATGTTCCACAGAGCAGTGGTGTTTACCACACTGTTGTTTACTTGTGTCAGCAGAGTTGTGTGGACTGTGCAGTAAACTACTCCCAGAGCTTTCAGTGCTACAGAGGAGCAGAACTTATTACCTGTGCTTTCTAAAATAAAAAAGTTTTTAGACATGAATATAAACTAATTTTATAAATCAAAAAATAACTTTTAGAGGACATTTTGAGGGCTAAATAAACAGATGCAGACGCAAGAGCAGTGAAGGTAATTTCCACCTTTTTTATTGTAAAGGAGTGCCTTGAAGGAGGCACGTCAGCACATCTACAAGATCACAAAAGAGTTTAGGTTGGAAAAAACCTCTGGAGGTCATCTGTGCCCAAACAGGGGCACCTGCAGACCATTGCCCAGGGCCACCTTCAGAGAGCTTTTGAACACCTCCAAGGACAGAGACTCTACAAACTCTCTGAGCAACCTGTGCCAGTGCTCCGCCACGCCCACAGTGAAAAAGTGATTCCTAACATTCAGATGGAGCCTCCTGTGCCTCAGTTTGGGGCCACTGTCTCTATTCCTGTCCCTGTGCATCACTGAGAAGAGCCTGGCCCAGTGTGCTTTGCAACACCCCTTCAGGTATTTGAACACATTTGTGCTCCTCCCTCAAAGCCTCTTTTCTCTTTTCCCCAGCTCTCAGCGTTTGCTCACAGGTGAGATGCTCCAGACCCTTCATCACTGTTGTGTCCCTTCACTTGGAGGGCAGTCCCTGGGAGCTCCATCTCGCTTTTAGTGGGGAGTCCAAAACAGGACCCAACACTGCAGATCATCAGGGCTGAGCAGAGAGGAAGGATCACCTTAGGATCCCCCAGGGATGCCCTTCCTTCACCTGCTGGGCAGCACTCCTCCTAACACAGCCCAGGATGCAATTATTCCTTTTCAAGGCAAGGGCACACTGCTGGTTTCTGCTCAGTTTGGTGTCCACCAGCCCCCCCGAGCCTTTTTGGAGAGCTGCTTCCCAGCTGGACATACCTGGATGAACACAGGACTGTTCCTCCCCAGGGGCAGGGCTTTGTGCTTGCCTCTGTGGGTCCTGCAGGTGTGCAGGTCTTTGAGGAAAGGAAAAGTTGCATACTTGGACAAAGGTGCACACTGCTTTAATTAACACCATTATTTCTTACTTTCAGATACAGGCTGGGCTTCCTGAAACAGGTTTTGTTTTCCTTCCCTTCCCTCCCTGACAAGGAATCCCTCAGCCTCACTGTTCTCTTCCTCTCTCAAATACCAGGTGTTCCCTGGAGTATAAAAGGTAAGATTTTAGTGACAGTTCATTTCTGCTACCTTGACATTTTCTGCCTCTTCCACAGTTTTCCAGCATTTTGAGAGTGGGCTTAGAACAGAGAACTTAGAAAGGAAAGATAAAAATAAATTATTTCCATAATTAAGAGTAGTAAAGTCGCTCAGGTACTTGTTTGTAGGATGCTCTCACGGTGTTTTCCAACAGAACCAAAGCAGCAAAAGCTGAGTTTGATGAACTGGTAGAGTCCCACTGCAGTTCTGAAATGTCAAACTGTCATAGGAAGGACAGCAGAAAATGTTTTCTTTTGGGTCTTATCAGACAATCTACTGCTACCAAACAAAGTAGTAGCTACCAAACAAACAGCTTCTCTGACACAAATAAAGTAACCACAAATACTCTTCAGATTTTACAGGTGCAATTCAGTTCTTCCAGTCCAGTTTTCTGGTGCCACCTGTCCCCTGCCCTCCTGCAGCCAGTTCTCCAAACTCCAGAGGGCTCAGGATCTGCCCCAGGGCTGCACACCCCATGAGAAGGCCTGGGGCACACTGCAGCACCTCAAAGAGCACAGAGCAATGACATGCAGGCACCAAAACCCACCCTAAGCAACCCAAATTGCAATGTGACTCCTTTCCATGCTCATATTTGAATCCTTTGGGCAAGACGTGTGTCCAAGACCCTAAATCTCTTTATCACATAAATGTGTATGTTGCCTGTCCCAAAGTAAGAGCAATTATGCTCAGCCATAAACCAGAAACTACTTATAATTCAACAAGACACAGAGGCAAATCTAGGCCACCTTACCACAGCAGAAAACGGGAAACAAACTGGTTTGTTTCCAGAATAGGACAGCGAGTGATTTTTCTTACAGCACAAAGTTCATTGAGAACTCCTCAGACACTGGCAGCACCAAAAAAAAATCAGCCAAAACAGAACAGAGCCCTGCACCTGTGCCTCACATTCCCAATGAAATTTCATACACTCTGTCCCACAAAAATAATTACATTGTCAGGGCTTGGATTTTCCTCACATCTTTTCCAGTGACCTCCATATTTTCAAATCCGGTTTTATACTCTGAAATATTTACAGACCCATGATCTTTCTAATTAAGGGAAAAAAAAAAAAAAGAGGAAAGGTATCTTTTTTCTTTACTATTAATACACTTCTGAAAACAATTAAAAGCTTCTCCAGACCAACATTTCTAAGAAAAATATGAACTCAATCCCTTGGCTCAGAAAGGTGCAGGGATATTGGAGCTCTGAACTGGCTCCTCAGGGACCAGCACCAGTTTAAGTATATTGATATTTATTCAGCTTCCTCAGAGAGGCCAATAAAGCCAATCAAGGAATACAGCAGCAATAATTACTCTCATTTCTGCTGCAGTATTTTCAGGTGCTGCAGCTTCAGGCTTTGGTGCTGACATATTTTGTTTGATGCACGATAGTAATTTTGGGATTTTGCTGTGAATGGACATGCTTAAAGCCTCCTTTTGGGGCTCAATGGCTACAATGTGACATGCTGTGAATAATCTCACTGTGCTGGAGGCAGGCACACAAACAGGAGGGCTGCAACAGCTCCCTCATACCTGGACTGTTCTGTGCAAGTGAATTTTTGTCCCATCTATACAAAACCAGGAAGAATATTTACTGCATGTGTCTGTAAAAACATCTGCTTGGTACTTTTCAGCATCCTTATATCTTGTTACATCATCTCAAGCAATGATTACACTCAAAATGAAGAGGCCTGCAGTGATTCCCAGTAGAAAGGAAGGAGGAAGATTTCAGGAAGATTTCCCATTCATTGTTCTTTTCCAGTTCTATCTCACTGGGATTATTCAGGACATCAAAAACTTATCAGCAGAAACAAGACTGATGATCAGTGATCAGCACCCTGACCTCTGTTCTGTTCTACCAAGCTGTTTTATAAACAATCAATGCTATAATTAATAAGCAGTGACATTCATCAGCAAGAACTGCACTTGTTTTCAGTGATGATGTATCAAAAATTTAAGTATGCTACATAATAGCAAAACAAGTTCATTCTGGTTAGGTTTTTTTTAAATTTTAAACAGAGAAGAAATGAGAGTTGAAGTTCTCTGGTCTTTGAGAAACTGTCATTATTTTGTTCTGGTTTAAAAAGTTTCAACAGCTTATTAAAAAAAATTATCCTGTACAAATGTGAGGTATTAATTAAAATTCAAATAGCTTATTCACAGTTTTTATGGCTAGAAGCCTAATTCTTTTCTCTAGCATGTCATTATTTAAATCAAGTCTTATTTGAGAACCATGGGAAAACAAAAGAAAGGAGAGGACCTTGGCAAACTGAATGAATGTCAGATTTCAAGGAAGAGTGGGAGCGAGAACAGGACAGAGAGAAAGGAATTTTCAAGACCTAAGGAATGTTAAATTTGCTTATGCAAGTCCTTAAATATAATGTCCATTGCACATAAACAATAGGACTGAAAGCCATGATTTTGAAAGAAATTATCTCAATGATCTGTCTTTCAGGTTGTGAGCCAGATGGAGACACATGTGGGCTTGCAAGGGACCAGCTTTTCAGAAGTCTTCTTAAGTACTTATCTTAGGAGAACTTAATTGCTGAATTAGTATTCCCAGTTCCTTAATGCCTTTACAGAATCATTACAGAGGTAAAAAGGCACACAGGTCTGTAAAGCATTAGTGCTTCTAAAAATGTATGATGCACAAAAAGGTGTCTGAAAGAGTATGAAGCTGAGCACTCAAAAGGCAGATGGGGCCAGACTGAAGGACCCTTGAGCACCTGTAAATCCATCTTGCTTTGTGTGTGCACACACCACGATAAAAATCCTCAGTTATTATTCAAAACTTAGATTTCTTTTTTTTTTTTTTTTCCTTATTTTTGAACAGGTCCATCCCAGTCAGTGCACAAGATCATTGGCTGTTTGCTCAACAAGCAAAGGGATATTCCAGTTTACTCTGCCATTCAGCAGATGGCCACAGACTTTCCTGCCATCTCCTATTTAACTTCAGCTTTGAGACTTCAAATTTCTTCATGGTTTTATCACCACCATATGGATACTGAGAAAATGAGTTCCATAATATTTGTAAGCACCACCCACCTATGAAAAAAGGGAGAAGAACTATTTTAATTGCATACCTGGGGAACTGAGGCATAAAGAGAGCAAGGCTTGGATGACTGTGGTCATCCAGCCCCAGCTGTAGCAAAGAAAATGAGAAATGGTGCCAGGTGCCCACAACAAGCTGAGCTGTACCGAAATATAATATATAATATATAATATATATTTATTTATATTGTGTATAAATAAATACTGAAATGGTTCAGCTGCTTCCAAACCACCCCAGCCATGCCCACAGCAAGACCCTCCCATGGATCTGGGCTGGGGGCAACCATGTCTGAGTAAGGGGTCTCCAACCAGGAGCCAGAGACCTTCAAAATGCAGCTGTCACTGACCTCTCTGAAGGACAGGAGGCTGTTCAGCAATGCCAAGCAGTCAGATCTTCTGAAAATGGGATAAAGGAGGAGGGAAAACAGCTTTGCAGCAGTGGTGAGGGACTGGACTGTCCCACAGACCTTGGGAGAGCCCCTGGGCAGCCCTCAGCTCTCCTTAAGGGAGTTGTTCTTGCTTTGCAAACTTCTCTCCTTCACAACACATCTTTCAGAATCCACAGCTGTCAAATTTTGATGTACTTCCATGCAAATTCACCTGAGCTAGTGAGTGCAAGAAGGAAGTCCTGTGGAATAAATATCATGTGAACATGTAATTAGATCCTCTAACACGGCTAAATAATCAGAACTACAGTGAGCTAAGACAGCATAGGAAAAATTGATTCCAACTTTGGATAATCTTTAGCACCTACCTTATTATTTTACTACCTTATTATGCAATGTGCTTTTATTCAGTATATTTTTTAAAACCCCAGGGAAAAAATGTAAAACTAATGCTCACAGGGAAATGGCCCAGTGTGGAACAGTACACTACATTTTTCTCTGTCATTTGTACTAATGGAGGGAATAATTACAGCAGGGAGATGCTCTCATCCATGCAAGCCATCCTTTTGACAGTGGGTCAGCTACACAAGACATCTAGGAAAAGAAAGGAGCCTCTGCTCAGAAATCTTTAGCTCTTTGCAAGGAGCAGTGCACCTGAGTTGCACACAACTTTTGACCTATTTCCTCAGCCTTGACTTCTTTTTCTTCTATACTCTTGATATTTTTCCTTCCAGGACTTGTTCTTTATCCACTCAAGTTTCCAAGCACTGGCCCTCATCATTACCCTGCTTTCCCACTGGTCCCAGCTCCTCATTTTGTTCCAGCATCTAGTCTAGTTCTCCCTTCTGTCTTAAGACTTCTTTCTTAAATTACCTATTTTCCTGACAAAATGGCCATTCCTCATCTGCCCAGCTGATCTCATTTCCTTGCTTCTCCCCCATCTCAGATCTTTGTTCTGGACTTCTCAGGACCCTTGTCTCAGTGTTTTTACACAGAAGAAGTCCAACTCTGGTATAATAAATTCCCATCAGGACTATTCCTTCTCCTCTCTGTACTCCACAGTCTGTCTAATGTGTCCACTGCAAAGAAGTGAGGAATTTCCTGGAAAAGCCACAAAATTAACTTGAGGAGGGTCCTTGATCTCAGTTTTAATATCCAGGGTCTGCACTGCTATGCACATCAGGTTATTTCCATGTTTAATTGCATTTGTCAAGAGCAAAGTAAAAGGATGCTGCCTCACCTCCAAGTCTCAAATCCCTACCCACAGTACAGGCAAAACGGCACTAAAGGAACAGAAAACAGCCACAAACAGCTGAACATATTTCACCTGACAATTTAATTCCTCCTCCTCAACTTCAACAAATTGTGCCCAAGGCAGAGATGTGATGAACAATTGGTGTGGTGTGGTGGAGTCAAGCTCTGAAGGAGAGCAGGCTCTCGAGCACAGAGAAATTGTCCATTTATTCTCTTCCCATCCTTTACTCCCCAGCACAATAAATTCTCCTCCGTGTCCCTGGACAAGGAATTAGGCTGACACACGAGCCACGGTCGGGTGCAGACCTCCAGCAGTTGCACAGCTCAGGAGCTGCCTCTGGCTCCACCAACCACACCAGCGAGCTGCAGCGGTGGCCTCCGGGAGCAGCTGAAGGAGGCAGCATTCCAAGGCATGGATGTCAGAGTGAAGGACGAACACAGCACAGGAGCCACAGGAAACAACAAAAAAAAGTCCACTTCTCCCTTTTCCTGGTCCTGGAGCACAGATCTGTCCTGTCCCTCCCACCAGGCTGCTCATGAAGTCACTGCTGAGTGATTCCTCAACTCAGGAGCCTTTCTTTGTAATTTCTCTCCCCTGTCCAGCTGAGGAGGGGACTGAGAGTGGCTCTGGTGGCCACCTGGTATGCAGCCCAGGCCACCCCAGTCCCCAGCCCCAGCTTTCCCAGCAGGGCACTCATGGGCAGCACGCCTCCAGACACAGCTCTGAGCTGCACAGGGGCTCTCTGCTGCCTGACTTTCAGGCTCAAACCCACAGAGGTGATTACAATTAAATCCTGCAGGACATTTCATCTACATTGAAACACCTACATCCATTTCATCTACATTGAAACACCTACATCCATTTCATCTACAAATGAAATCAGGATACTTCCCAGATGAATTTTTAAGTTCAGATTTACAGCGCCACTTAAAGCAGGCTTTTATAACTTATTATAATTTTTATTGTATTTTGTAGTCCCTTTGTATCACATATATCTTTTGCAAAACTTGGTTCTTTTATAGTTTTTAATGTTCTGAAAGTCTGTTTTAAAAGTTTATATGAACCAAATTATTTGTGTATAATTACACTTTTATTATTTTTAAGAGAACTCTTAATCTCTTTGACAAAAAAAAAAAAATCTTTTTTGTTTTAATAAACAAAGAGACTGAGCCAAAATATGCAAGGTATTGTGCTGGCATTCCACTTTCAAAAAATAAAAGCTAAGGATACTTTTCCAACAAAGCTTTCACAAATTATTCCTCCTTTAATTAAATCCCTCTTTGCTGGAAACTAACAAAATGCCATTAAGAGCAGGAGACAGTTATTATCTTTCAGTCGTTTTCCTTTTGTATAATACATTATAACCTAAGTTTCAGTGATTCTTGCTGTGTTATCCATCTCTCCTTTAAAGAAAATACTCTGTAACCATAGCAATACTTTCCCACCCTGGTATTATTTCCCGCTGGTTTGTTCCAGGCTTTTTGCACATAGCAACCACAGCAATCCTTGGTCCAAGCTGGAAACTTCTTCTTGGCAACTCTTAGCAAAATTGGTGGATCTCTAAACTACCAAATATGCAGCCTCACGTTTTCAAAACAAGATCAGCACCTCTCTTCTAAATAAATTGAATTTTAAAATCATAACTCTACTTTGTATGGTATTTCTACTGCCACAAATGTGATATTTTGATAGTCTAGATGCTGTCTTGTAGTTCTATCACTTTCTGCAGAGCAATGCAGCAATCCCTCCTTAGGCAAGGTTGTGACATCTCGCTGTAGTTCACCGAAATTGCAACAAAACTTTAGGGTCCTGCTTCAAACCTGCCCCGTTTTTCACTGAATTCAGGCAGGGGAACACCAGGTGTACCACCAGGATCACAAAGGTAGCACCACTTCTGGGAGGCCTGAGACATAAATGCTTTGAATCCAAAATCTAAGCACTCAGAAGCCACAGAACAGAGGGCAGAACCTGGCCATGTGCATAAGCGTTTAATAAATTCCTTATATTATTTCACTACCAATCATGCAATGCCATTAAGGTTCTCAAGTCTTAGCAGATTATCAATGTACTTCTTGATCTCCACTTCACCGTGAATTTGAACTGAAACTTTTTCTTTCCTCTACAGAAATAAAAGGACATGAGAGAAAAAAGTGCATTAAAAAAGCACTTAAAACTAACCAAGCTTGATTTTGTTCAACACCTTATTAGTAGTATTTTAAGTTGCTGCCTAGTAAGGACAACAAAAGCACTAGTAAATTTTGAGATTAGCTGAATTTTGCTACTAGTTGAGTTAGTTTTCATTAGCTGCATATTAAGGTAGAGTCAACGAACTGTGGTGAAAGAGCACAAATTATGTTTGGGAACAAGAGTAATTTAAACCATTGGTGTTTGACTGTGACTCCTCTCATCCCACTGGAGTCAGCAGGGCTTTTGTCATTAACTTCTGTCAAAATCTTGCCCCCACTCATAATTTTCTCCTATGAATCACCCAGGGATGTTCCCTTCATATGCTCTCTGGAGGGGGAGTTCCAGAAGTGGAACTAGATGTGCAGGACAACTTCATTTGCAAATCACCTACTGAGAGAGGTGATTTTCTTCCTTTGAAGAAAAAAACCCCATTTGTCTCAGTCACAATGATAGAAACAACCAAAGGAAGTTGGATAGGTATTAAATACGTGTGTGTGTATATGTATATGCACACACACCCATGTATTTTTATTTATGTATATGTACAGCCCATATTTTTAATATATATACAAACCCCTCCCATATTTTTATGTATATATACAAACATAAATAAAACAGAAGGGATATATATAAAACAAAAATTCAAATGACCTAATGTATTTATGAGAGCAAACAAAAAATAGAAATAAAAAAAGAAACCCACTAAGGCAGTATCAGCTGGCTAGGTTGGTTTGGGGGTTTTTTTAGAGTCTGAAATGCTACAGAAGAAAACTAGGGTGAAAACAAATTTTGTAGAACAATTACTCCAGGAGGGAGAGTAAAGACTACAGATTACACTACTGCTTTAAATGTTGCTGGGTTAAAGCACAGTCTTGTTTATAGTCTAATTTATGGATACATCAGATACCCATACACACAAAATTCCTCTACAACCATGAACCCAGCTGGGGCTACACGCCAGAGAAATATAAACTACCCAGATGGGCCAAAATAGGAATATAGAAACACATTCCTGATTAAAAGAAATTAAATCTTTACATCACTGTTGCCTGTGGGTTTTTTGCCATTTTGTAGAATGGAGTCAGACGTTTGTGCATGCAGAAGGAGAACAAGAACCCAGATGTGGAAATTGAAAGGAAACAAAGGCTTTTTCCAATAAGATCTAAGGACAAGGACAAAAAGTTATATTTTGCTATTCTGGTATTTTGCCCAGCAGAGATACATATTTATGAGTAACTTAAATAAAATTTACTAAGTTTTTTTTTTTTTTAAAAGAAAAAGTGTAAATTTGAAATTAGGGGTTCCTATGATTTAGCTGTGTTCTCTGAAAGATTAGCACAAATACAGAAAATAGGAGTAATTTTGTCACCAGAGCACTTCAAAATTAAGATTTAAAACTAGCAAAGTGCCCTATCACTGTACACTAAAACAGTACTTTGTATTTTATCAGCTGTTATGCTCAATTTGTAGGAGCATTTCCAGACAGAATCTTTCAATTGATGATCACAAATAAGAAAAGAAAAAAAAGACATTTTCTTTTTCCATAAATGAATGTGGTAATAGTTTTATTAAATTCCAATTCAAAATATGTTATTTTAACATGCTGATCAAATGCATCATGAAAACCAAACATTATTTGCTTCGTTTAGCTTTATGAGGGTACAATGGGAAATGCCATTCTCTCCAATCACAGCTTTTCTGAATGTATCCACTTCACCAGTCTCTTAACAACAAATGCAATTACATTTTACTGTAAAATAATCAAATATTCACTTCCTTGCACATAACAGCTATTTTGTTTTGGATGTAAACACTTTGGTTAAATTTTCTATTATCTAAAAGATGCTATTTTCTAGAAGGCATCATCCTCATTTAGAAACTGTGGCATTTTCTGACTCTTGATTTGATGTAAAGAGAGACCTAAAGGAAATGGAATTACTGAGAATTATTTTAAATTTGAAATAATAACTAAATCCGCAATGCTAAAAAAAAAAAAATATTCTTAAAAAAAAATCTATTATTGTTTCCTATAAACTAATGAAGGATTCACAACATTTTAAATAACATTTTGCCAAGGTGCTCTTGCCCAAAATCACAGGAAATAACTTCGAAAACTTTTTCAGGAATTAAATGCAAAATGAAGTCAATATTTTTTCAATTAATTGTCTGGCTAAAACAATGTGTCTTTTAATTTAATTTCTGTTTATAATGGTTCAGGTTGACATGACTTTAACAAGACTTCAAAAATCTGCTTAATGTTTTAGGTACATCTTGTGCCTCTTACATAGACAGGTCCTTGATTGCATTCCTTATTCCTTGCAAGTTTACTTTTCTTGCTCTTACTTCATGCATTTTGGAAACTTTTAATATTTATCCCTTCTTTTAAGAGGATAACTGTCCAAAGTTTTACCTTCCAGAAGCTGTGAAAGTCTTAGCCTTAGCATTTTTGTGGTTTTGTTTGGTTTTGTGTTTGGTTTTTTACCTAGCAAATAGTGTCTTTTTTTAAATTGTAAAGGTCTCATTACAGTGACCTTCCAGAGACAATTTACATATTTCTCCATAAATTAAGAATAAGCATTGTTGTAATGCTGGTCTACTTAAAGAATGTTTCGTTTTTTTCCCTTCCAGTTTCCTGAAGCCTCAGAAATCTCTTTCAGAAAACCTTCTGTAAGTGGATCTCATACAGGGACATCAAATGGTCCAATATCCACCAGAAAAGTAAAGAAGTGTTAAAGGAATCAAAGCAGGAGCAAGGTCTGTGACAGACAGCAGGTATTTTGGGAAGTTAAAGAATACCCTTTGCGTATAAATCCACCACTTCAAAAGGAAAAAAAAAAATCATTTTTATCCCATTCTTACTGAAAAACTGTGAACCAAACCCACAAATAAACCAGCTTTAAATTGCAACCCTGAATCTGAGCAGAAGGAAGAGCACAGCCCTGTTTGGGACATACAGATTAACCATTGTGGATGCAGAGCTCCTATTAGAATATATTATCACACAGTATCCAAGTTTATCAATGCTGGCCCCAATTCAAATATGCCGTTAGATGCCTTACTAAGTGCTTCACTAAACCGAGCCTTTAATGCTATTTAAAACTAACTTAATATAGAAAAGAGCTATAGATTAACTGACACATCTATTGCCTTTTTTGTTCCAATCACTTCTGTTTAAGTGCACTGCACTCTGGGGAACATAACTTATTGGGGGGGGAGGAGGGGAACCCCAGCAAGTTATGTTTGACCTGGAATTGAAAATTCAAACAGCAGACCAATCCAGACCTCAGGCTGTCTGATCCTTCCAGTCTCACGTAATCTATTCAATAGTTAAGCCTCACTCCCTATTACCCCTTAATAGTGGTTGTGCCTTTTATTGAATTCCTCAGAGCAAATCATCTAAAACTGGCTTTGAATGACCATGTGGCTCCTGGAGTTGATTTGGAAATCCAGAAAACAAGACACGTACCAGTGTTTGAGCAGCTGGCCACAAAATGACAGCCTCGGGCAGGAAATCTGAGGTACAGGCAGCAAGGCCAGAATCCAGCTCCCTCTCACAGCACCTGATGCCTCAGCCAGGAGACCCTTCCCTGTCCTTGTGCCTTGTCAGTCACACTTCCCCACTCTTGTGACAAGGGGACATCAGAGATGAGACGTTCTCCGAGTGCGGCACACGCACCATTAGTGGGATGCTGGCTCCTTCAAAGCTATAAATGAAGGCTGCCTGCAGAGCCCAGCACCTCCTCTGGGACAAGGGCTCAAAGCAGGGAATCCCCTCCCTCCAGGGGTTTTCAGCAAGTCCCAGAGGCCGCTGCTGCCGTGAGCAAGAGGGGAGCTGCACACAGAGGCAGGCGGCAGAACTCCTGGGAAGAGAAGGTTGCCAAGGGCAAATGTCTGTTACAGCTTTGTGCAGAAAAATCCATCTCAGAAATATCTGTGGACATCTCATTAAGTGCCTATCCCTGATTCATCCCGTAAACACCATAGTTTTATCACAGGTGTATCACAGGTGTGTTTCTCTCAGGAAAAACAAACAAACAAAACCCAACAAAAGCTCCAGTACTTTCCATTTATTTTGATTTTGCTACAGCACACACATCCATGAAAACAGAATTAAAGTAACATGTGCAACTTTGATTTCAGCATTTCCCAGTTCTGGTGGCCAAGCTTTGTCACCTTAGCAAGTTTTTAAAAGTGCATGGTGTGCATGTAAAGTTTCCTCAAACTTAGGGGAGAGAAAAAAGTCACCAAACCAGGCAAATTCCTTTTTTTTTCTTTTGGGTCAACCTGTCAACAATTGCACACCTGAGAGACAGGGTGAGAGCATTAGACCCAAAACTAGGGTCTATCTTACTTTGCAGTGCCCCAGGCTAGGGGAGAAAGCAGAGCACAGAAATGTTGTGTTTCAGGCAGTGTTCTGGGGAGCAGCAGCATCCAAGCTCCCCATGGTTGCCCCTCATCTTCTGCCATCTTGCCCTCTTTACCAGTCTGATTTAATGTTTCCCTTTCCTGTGCTCACAGCAAGTCTGGCCCTGTTTCTTGCCTGTTTTGCAGCTTCTATTGCACATGAATCAGAACTGCTTCCCACCTCCATCCACCATCTTCCTCTGCTGCTTGGAGCTTTGGAGATTTGGTCTGCCTTACCCATCTGTCCCATCCTCCAACTGAACCAAATAAATGGGACATGAGGCTGCACTTGAGGTAAGATGTGCTAATACACAGAAATATCCCAGATGCATTGGTATACCCAGTCCTTCTTTAGCCTCATGTTTTTCTATCTCTAAAGAGGCAAAACTGCCTTCTTTTTACCCTGTTTTCTGCCACTCTCTGCCAATTAGAAGACATTTTCACAACCCATATTCCCCAACATACAGCCTGGGGTTTGTTTTGAGCCAGAACAAAAGAAATAACTTCTTCCAAGTGGTGCACAGTGCAGTTCTGGAGTCAAGGCAATTAGGCCTAAAACTGTCTAAAGAAAATGACTTCACATCCCAACTTAAGAGAGCATATGGAACAAAATGTAATGGAGGAATGACACAGCTGAAAACAAAACAAAGACGTGCCATATTTCATAACAATGCAGATGTTAAGATATTGAAAATATTTTTAGCATGTACCAGAGAAAACAAAAAAGAAAAAACCCATTGGGAATAAGAGTTCAGATCTACATTGTTCCCCTGTTTTCATGACGTTTACAACAGTATTATTCCCTCCCACCCGCCACAAATTTAAACAACTCCAAAACAAGCTCTTCATTTTGCCAAAAAAACATCAACATGTTCATTATTTTTAAGTCTATTCTAGTGAATACTACCTGAAACAACCCATTCAACTCTCTGCAGCTGGTTTTCTGCCTTCAGAGGCCTTAATTTTCTCTACATGGACTTCACCTTAGTCACAACCATGTTGGACCTTTCAACTCCCCCTCCATTTTTAGTTTTGAGTTCCAGTATGCTGTACACTTAAGTCCCAGAAACTCAAAGTAACTTAACTCAAGGGGCATATATTTTATTTCAAAGTCAATTTAACACTTGAGGAGTTGTTCAAGTACACTCACTCCATTGTGTCTTATCCTTTTCCATTGCCCTCTCCTCTGGAAATCCAATTTTTCTTCAGCTGGGTAACCTACACTTCCTTCAGCTGCTGAGAAAGGTAATTTCTCCTTTTCTTTTACCCATGACTTGCCCTTCTGCAGACACACAGATAAATCCTACATAAAAGGAAGACCCAGCACACCATGACAGAGGTGCTGTGGTGCCCAGCCAGAGCAGGTGACCTTGTGTCCTTAGTGTCACTCTGGGCTGTCTCACCTGAACACCTCTGCACGATGCAGCTCTGCTTTGGGGGGTCTTTGTGCCTCCCCAGCTCCCAGTGACAAGACCAATTCCTTGCTTTGCCACTCTGCTGCCTTTCTCCAAAGGGTGAAAACAAAGCACAAATGCAGCCAGTGTGGGGGTTCTGAATTCCCCCACCCACCCACAAAAATGGTTTGCTGGGGTAGGCAATTTGATGCCACAGAGGGACAGAGAAGGGAGTCAGAATTTTCTCACTATAACTCAATTCTCCAGTTTCCAAGAACCAGCATTCATGGTGACCTCACAAACTGGACCAGCTGAGGAGCAAAAACTCCAGCCCCTCAAAGCTCTGCACCCAAAAAGATGCCAAACACCACGAGGTTATACCTCCTTTCTCAGCCTCATGTGCATCTTGTGATATGTACAACACCCTTCATTTGCACTGAGGGCTCTGCACATGCCAGCAGCACAAATTCTATGAGCACAACACAGCCAGTGCAAATCCTGGATGCTTTCTCAAAGCTTTAGACTTTCTGAACTTATGTTTCACAACACAGTCTGAATCCTCACCTGCCCGATGGGATGGGAAGTCAATGTCCAGGAATGGGTTATTACTGCCTGGATAATTCACTCCACTCATAAGCAGCCTCAGTTATCCCCCAGCAACAACTTAGATGAGGAAGGGACCCACACACACACTGAATTGTGCTGGTGGTGACAACCCATGTGCAGCCACGGTGTTTCCAGAGGAGAAATACAGAGAATGACAACAGAGGGGCTGCAGGGAAAACAGCAGCAGTTAACAGGGTGATACTTCCATATCCAGGATCTGCACTGAGGAAACCTTTGGGTAAGGCCACATATGGATTTCAGCAGCTGAGCAGCCCAAGTCTAGTTTATATTGGACAGGAATAGAGAGTATGTTTTGAAAAAAGTCTTCAGGCTGAAGCTCCATAGTGCTCTTCCTGGTAGCTCACCTTGTTACAGGGAACCAGCACACACCAGGAATTCCTGGTGCCTGGCAAAGCTCCCATTACTGAAACACATAAATGGACAAAAAAGGGCTCGTGTGAAGGCAGCTGAACAGCTCTGTGATGATCTTCACTTGTCAGTTGCCCAAAACAGATCAATAGTTCCAACTTTATTCATGGAAAAACCAACATTTCCCTTCACTGTCAGGAAAGAAATGCTGCTTGCTTCTCCCCTCCCAGATTTCTCAGGCAGCTCTGCTACCACTTCAAGGACCTTTTTACCTGCCACTGCCACCCTCCATGACACTGAGTCAGAGGGTCACACTAGACTATTTACACAAGAGAAGCAGCTTTGGAAAGCCTGGTTTAGTCTGCCTGTCTTCAGCTACAAACTACCAGACACAGGTTTCAGAAAGATCTGCCAAGAAATTAAAATCTAACTTGACAGAAAAGCAGAAACAGATTGCAGAAGGGCAAACTGGAAACAGGGGAGTTCCCAAGAGGTCTTAGAGTTTGTTGAAAAAAAAAAAAAAGGTAAAATTTTTCTAGTTTTTCCCTATGTAAGAGGAAAGTACAGTTTGACTTAATTGCAAAGCATAATGATAAACCAGCATATATGTACATGACTCATTTTCAAATAATTACAAAATGCAAGGAGATACAGAAGACACAATTTAGGACTGTTTTCTTACTCTTAAGACTCACACAGTAGAATCAGGTCTACAGTAGTGTTACAAAACTCAGACACCCTATATAAGCAGATTTATATCCAGTTAGGCCTGGTATTTCCCCAAAATCCCATCTGCAGACACCAATTACAGACAATGGAGGCAAACTCTAATGCTAATGCAAGGCCATACTCCTCTGAGAGCACACAAAGCTGGTGTGTGTCTGAAGCCTGGGACCACAGCCTGGACTGACACTGCTCTCGTGGAGGTGCAGGATCACTGAACAAATCACTCAACACGTGCCTGGCAGGCAGTGCTGTGGAAAAGAAGGATTAGGGCAGTCCTCAGACACCCAGCAGACACAAGCTCACCGATCTTGCTCGTTCTTTGCATGGCCAGATCAATACTAGAATGCACAGGCATTGGAACTGTATGCAGAATGTGCTAAATGAAAGTGGAGAAGAAATAGAAGAAGCCCCAGGTGATTTAAGGGATGAAACCAAAGTGCCTTCAAGTGAGACTTGAGGATTTAAGTCTGTATAAATTATCGGCGAGGATAATTTGCTTGAACAGAGTACCAGGCTAAGTGATGGATTCTCTGTCATCCCCTTAAGTTTTTGCAAGATACTGAGCACAGCAGAATCATTGCAGAATATATTTCCGTGTCCTTTGGCTGCAGGATGTTTTAAAAGACAGCATGAGGATCTTTCTGGCCTTGAAAACAAAATTCTGAGGGCTATGATAAAGCTGAAGACTGAAATCTAAAGAAAATATTTAATGCTTTAAACAAATAATGTGTTTCTTATTTAAATAAAACTACTTTCAGACAGTAAGCATTACGAGCGGGGAAAGCGCAAGCATTTACAAATGCCAAGTCAGCTTGACAGAAATTTTAAGAAATAATTTAATTTCTATGAAATATTTTCTGCTCATTCTTTAATTGGGGAAAATTCATGCGAATGTCAGTCTCGCCTCCTACCAATTATGACCAAAATATTGCCTTTTACTTCCCATCAGTGACACACCAAGTACTGGCATTTTTATTTCAAAATTTGTATGTGAGGGCAAAGTTAACATATCAGTAAAAGGCTGTGGTTAGTTAGGTAAACTCCCCGTGGTAAATTTAGTTATTTCCTGATGTCACAACTTAGTAAGACAGGAAAGTCTTCTGCCAGTCTCCACCTTCTCGACATATGGCAACTCATTTCAAACCAAGAGTAGATACAAAAACCTCTCCTCTTGCAATAAAGCAATTAATCACTGTCTGCTAACTTTCTTTCCTGCTTTTGTGCCACTTTTTAAAGGAATTCCCCACATTTTTCTTCCAAACATGGGTTTTAGGTGTAGCATTAAGCAAGTTATTAACACCAAATAAACAATTTAATTCTATGTCTCTCAAGGCCATGGTTCTTTGCACATCTTCACATCCTTTTGTCATCCTCAATCCCCTCCCAGTAGGTGTAGAAAATGAAAACAAACAAAAAAAATTAAAATACAGGTAGAAATGTGGCAGCAAAAAACAGGTAAAGGAAGTGCAAGGTCAAGAAGTGCAAATATTAAATCCACTCGCATTAACTTAATTGCATTTCTCAGTTTTTAATCAATCATTCAGGTTTCATCAATGGGTTTCTACTTGAATCACATGAGGGACAAGTAAATATTACAAATTTGAGTTTGGAATTTAAAATACATGAGTTATGCATTCAAGGCAAACTTTCTGAATGAGATTAGACAGTGAATATGATGGGAAAGAGAAAATAACTAAGAGAGAGCACAGGCTTTGTCTGTTGTCCAGTGTCTCATTCTGCAAAAAGCTGCCCGAGACCAGAGATGCCATTTACTTCTAAAGGTCCCAAAATCCATGCAATGTGAAGTATCATGGATATCCTCAGTAGCAAACATTAACTTTTGATTTAATACAGTCTGGAACCACTCAAAGGGATGAGGAGTACAGCCTCCAAGGTCTCAAAGCCAGCTTTGTCTCCATAGAAGTCTCATTTTTTTCCAGAACAAGAACAGAGATAGGGAAATACTACAAGAACTGAAATTCATGAGTTGTAATTAATTCATTAGTGACAACTTTGTAAAAGCACCACGTAATATTTTAACCATGTATCAGCTTCAAAACTCTCCTCAGTTCAGGCAAGATAAAAACCACAGTTTTATACATGGCAGAACAGGACAAGTTCTACAGAACTGTGATGAAAATTAATGACTATATTATGAAGCAAATTATATCAGCCACCAATTATCTGCAGCTCAACTAAATGAGAGGCACCCAGAGAAAATTCCAGCTAAGCTGTTTGGATTCTGCACCTCCCAACAGCCACTGAAAGTGGAAACACAACTCAAGCACTGAAACACCTGTAGAGTACATTTCCTACCTGGTATAAAATGGTATAATACACAGTTTAAGCCAACCCAGACTCTGTAACATAACAAAAAGGTGTAATTCCCAATCACTCATCTTATTTTTCCTTTCCGGATCACTGAGCTGCCTTGGGCAGGGAGATCCAGCTCCTCACCAGTGACCACCAAACGCAGCCCTGCTGCAGCTGGAGGAGTCAGTGGCTTTCTCTGGAGGGCAATTCAGAAGAAAAACCCCAACTTGGAAACTCAGAATTGCCCTGGAAACCCCAATCAATTTCCACTAGCCAGGGAGGAATCACGGTCAGTGCTCCCTCTAGACTAAGGACAGCCTTTGTGGATGCCCCACCAAAGCCATCAAAAGCAATGCTCTCAAACCAACACTCCAGCAGAAAATAATGCTGCCTAAAAGAGGGGCAGAGGGAGGGGGAAGCCTTGCCTGAAAAAGCAGGAGCATAAAATGGATTTATCAGAGTGGGAGGAAAAGGGTGATAATGAAGAACATTTCAGTGAGACCAGCTTGAGAGAGATTAACATTCAGTGTAAAAAAAAAAAAAAGAAGAAAAAACACAGTAAAGTGACTGCCTTGGGAGAGAAAAATGTGCTAGATCTTCAAGGTGCCATGTCGCCACACGTCTTTACCAGCAGAGCTGGTGGAAAACCCAAGTGACTGAAAGGTAACTGCAATCAGCTTGTAAAATAAGAGAAGCTCCTTCATAAGGGTCTTAGACTAAAACAGCGTGGAGATGGCAAAAGTAAAAGAACATTTGAGACAATTAGAGCGGGCAACAAAACCATCTATGAACTTTAACAAGGAGGCAGAAGCATTTCTTTCCCCATATAACCAAGAAAACACACAGCTGCCACTCAAGGAAAGTCCTGTGCTATTTCAGAAACATTTGGTCTAAGAGATGAAACTTTTTATCTTCAGATGCACTTCTGCATAAAATACCAAATGTGAGGGTTGAACATCTATAACATTTTCAGAAGAAAATATTCCCCAGTTCAAATGTGGAAAATTAGATAAATGTATTTTGAACACAGGACCACTGAGGAATAATAAGAAAATAAGCAGGTAAAATTCAGATGTAAAACTGGAATCACGTAACAAGACATTTGACAAAATGGTTTTTAAATGGACTTTTTTATTAATACCTGTTTAGTTATTCAACCATTACATCTTTTGCCTGACCTTGTTGTTTGGTTCTTTATTTCCTAAGCCTTTTGATTCTTTATTCCCTAAACATTTTGATAAATTTTTGTCCTAACCTCTGACTGCATTAAATGTAAAGAGCCTGATGGACATGAAATCTACACATTCTTCTTTTCCACTGAACAATTTCAACTCTTACTGCTAATTACAAAATTCTTGCCCGAGTGCCACTGCTCACTAATTTACTTAATGTAACCCTGTGCCTTTTAGAACAGCTACATGTTTTTCTAAAACTTCATTTTTATACCACACTATTCCCCAAAAACCTCACAGATAAGTTTGTTTTAATTCTAACTACCTAAGAATTTTCCTTCTTCCCAGCTTTGAATCATCCATAGGTTTGTCACCTCTTCACTATGTTCCAAGACATTAATTACTGAAACATAAAACACAAGGAAATTTCTGTGGGACACAACTTTCTTCTATTTTGAATCATTAAAATGAAATAAAACCTAAAATAATTGTTGAACAAGTCATAAATCAGCAATCTATTTAATTAAGTAACCCACCTGGCTTCACATTCTTATATGTTTTCTAAGTTTTGCTGAATCAAAGGAGCTACAGCCGACTTCTTGGAAGGACTGCTACCTTTTAAAGGTTTCAAAAGTCATTACAAGCACTACCTCCACTCTCCTCCATTCCCCAGCCTCAGAAATACAAAGCAATTCTATTTTAGGCTGAGATTTCTAGGTCTGTTTACAGGGGAGTGGGGTCGGGGAGAGGGGAATGTTTCTTTTCACAGCCTTGTTAAAAGATTCACAAGATATTTTTGCAAGAAATTAATAGAATCATAGAATTGTTTAGGCTGGAAAAGCCTTTAAGGCTATCAAATACAACCATTAACCCACCACTCAAATGTGTCCCTGTGTCTGAAATACCTGCAGGGACAGTGACTCCACCACTTCCCTGGGCAGCCTGTTCCAGTGTCTGACCAATCTTCCCATGACTTTTTTCCTAACATCCAATCTAAACCTCCCCTGTGCAGCTTGAGGCCATTTCCTCTTCTCTTGTCACTATTACCTGGCAGAAGAGACCAATCCCTGTCAGGGGCTGTAGGAAGCTTTAAGGTCCTCCTGGCCTTCATTTTCTCTGGGAGTTAAAATTAAGAAAATCAGGGTTGATGAAGAAGGATGAGGAAACATCACCCCAGAGCAGCTGCTGTGTCTGGATGCTGCAGCTCGTTGAAATTCCACAAACCATCCAACAGAACCCCCCTGCTCAAAAGTATCTTCATCACAGTCAACAAAATCTTACACCTTTACAGACTGAAAAGTTTAACAGGTAAATGCCCTCATGGGAAAGCATTTGAGAAAACAGAGTTTAAGGAGTTGTCAGTTCTTGGCTGGTCTCTGTAAAGGATAACATGAATGTTTATCTGGTGAGGAAAAATATCTTAAATTGAGTAACCCTCTCAAGGCATTTGCCACCAGCAAGCTGACACAGCACACCACCACTTAAGAGTAGCCCAGCTTGCTCTGACTGAGCAAACAAAAAAATTTCTTTAAACTTCATAAAATAACCTAATCTGGGTCAATGGAGAGAGCATTGTTACGTCTATGTGTTTGATATGCTGTTAAATATTCATTCCAATTAGAAATTATTTGTGCATGGGGTAAAGCAACCACGGAGATGATGTTTACATGTGTCAAGAAGCACCAAGATGGATCAAAATTAAAAAAAAACCCTCCACCTACAAATTTGATGATTAAAGGCAAAACTGCTGTGAAGCAAAGGAAAAAACAAACAGAAAAATGAAACAAGAAAAAAAGGCATATCTAAAAGTTGAAAAAGCAAATTGGCAAGAGTTTCAGGGTGTGAAATTAGAGGACCTGGAATTCCTGTGCATGCTCAGGAGGCTGCAGGATGCAAGGCTGTAGGAGGTGATGTCAGAAGTGCGTCTGTGCCTCGCCACTGGGCTCAAGAGAGACCTGATAAGCAGATTTCTGGTTTGCTTTGGGCCCTGGCTTACACTTTATCAAAGGTTTCATAAGAGTTTACAACTTTTTTTGTGAGCAACACAGACTTCATACAACCAAAATCTGAATCAAAGGCAGCATGTGACTTTCATTTTGACTTCAGAATTATTATTGTTTTCATTATATAGAGCACAACCACCTCAATTATCAGGAACACTAAGAACTATCCAGATAAAAACTAACAACTACAATCAACTACTTGTAAGGCATCAGAGAATAATTACACCCTCCCTACAAAAAATGAAAAATACAAGTGTAATTGATAACAAAAGGAAAATTTTAAAAAAAAGGTATGTATGCACAAGCTTTATAATATTGAAATATACAACCTGTTTTCTCAGAGGATGTTGTATTAGAAAAATGTAACTGAAATAGTTTCCAAATAACTGATTCCATTCAATTAAAAAGAAAAACAAAAACATGCAGCAGTGTCCACTTTCTAAGATAACACTGGAATAAATAATTGCTTGGGAAATATGCTATGGCTGGTGCATCCCCTGAACTACTTAAGACCACACACTACAGTTTAAAGTATGATTTTAAATAGATATGGAAGTCTAACCCTCTGACTATGTTACTAGTGAAGTTCAGTTCCACAGTGCCTGGTAACAAATTATTTTTAGAGAACAATCAAACCTTGCTGTTATCTGTGCTGACCCAAATCTCCTTTAGTGTCTGACTGCCAGTGGTTCAGCTTCATTACCTCACTATATTAATTAGTGGATAAAGAGAAAACCAAGATTTTTCCTATACTTTTGCTCTCCTTTCGTATAACATTCCACTATAGAAAATTAAAATCAAGAAAATACCCTAAGTCTGTTTTGCTGTTGTTGAACAAATGGGAAATCTGAAAACCATTCAAGAGAATCATCAAAATAACTGAGCTAATGACAGGACTGATTCTTCTCCCATCCTTGAGAGAGCTGAGTGTCTTAGGTGGGGTAAATAATTAACCCTTTCTTTCAAACAGGCTCTACTGCCTTAATTTTGTAATTTACAGAAACTCCATACAATCTTCTTGCGCGATTCTTCATTTTATTTCAGAAAAATCTCTGATTTTACCTTTTCCTTAAACAGAAAAATATTTTAGTCTCATGTTTTAATATGGCTCTCAGCTTAATAGGCAACTATGGAAAACTTTGTGGGACAATCCGAACTTTTGTAGGAAACCGACACTTCTCCAAGAAACTCTTAAAAATGGGTTTAACTGGTGTTGTCTTTTCATGTATTTTTATCTTAGTACCACTGGGGGAAAAAAGTGACCTACAAAAACCTCTAGAAAAATCAGATCTGACAGTAACATATAGAATGGGTATATTCTATATGTTAGAATACAGAACAGCTTTGACTTAGGGAGGCCAGTCTGCTTTCTTTCCCTTGTCAGTCTGCAGCCAGTGTGGACAGACAAAACCTCCCCCAGCAGGTAATTCAGAGCAGAAACCAGCTTGGGGTGCTCCTCATCACCCACGGGGGAAGCTGAATTATTGTACCAACCCCAGGAATCCAAGGAGACAAATATTGCTGGGTTAGATTTACCTTTGTGCTCCCTGCACCATCCACTGCTGTGACTCCTTGTAAGGTGCAGCACAGAGTTTGTGCTGATTCTGTTGTGTTCACACCAAGATCTAGCACTGGGAGACTCTTCTTTGATTTCATTTATTACTGGGTTGGAAGGCTACACAAGCCTGGTTTCATAACTTCTAAATTATTTTAATATTTAAATGTCATTCTCATGTCTAATGGTCAAGTTGTTGTTTATTCTGAACAATCTATTCTCTCAAATTTCTTACTCAGTTCAAGTCTAACATAGCTTTAGTCCTTCTACATTTGGATAAGGAACAAGCCTAGGTGTAACCTCACCATTTTTACAGGAAAAGAAATTGCATCTTCCATGTTCAAAACCTGTAATTTTGATTTTACTATATCGATAAGCATTTCATCCTGAACTAAATTCTCCAGTTTATTTTTGCATACAGGTTTTTAATTCAGTCCATCTGAAGAGAAGCTGCAAGGGATAACAAGTGTCCAACTTACTTTGAACAAGGACAGAAGTAAAGGTGAATACTGATACTCCAGAACTAAGAATCTTAACTCCCTTGTATGGACATTAAACTCCCCATGTCACACAGTCCTACAGGCTGAAAAAGACCTCCAGGATCAGAGAGTCCAACCTTTGGCCAATCATCACCATATCAACTCAACCACAGCGCCAAAATGTGGTCTAGTAAACACAGGTACATTCTTCAAAGAAAATGGAACTTTTTTGCTTTGGGAAGCCAACACGCCCAAGAAAAAAACCATAAATCTGTCCTTCTCAACATGTTTTCCTCACCAATATTTCTGTTATGTTTCTGGAGGGCATTTGGTCAGCATATTCTGTATGGGATTTTTCTTCATTTTACATATTAATAACCACATTCAATCAAGTCAAAGATACACCTATCCTCATATTGTGTCTTTAGCAATGGCTGAGAGCAGAGGTCTGGAAAGAGCACCAGGACAAGGAAAGCATGAAGGGATGGACTTTGGGATCCCTCTGCAGCCTTCAGGGACTGGGCTCTGTGTTCCTCTGAGCAGGAGTTGATGCTTTTGCATCAGTCCACACCCAGATAATCCTGCAGTGGCTCACAGCTAAACTATGCACTATGGAAAAAATACAACCTCTTACCTGTTCTGAATCTGTCACTTGATAATTTTATTTGATCCCCTCTGGGTCTTGTTCTACAAGAAACACTTAATGAGCACTCCCTGTTATTTTTTTTTCCATTACACTCCTATATAGATTTTTATCATTTTCATCTTTAGCTGCTTCTTTACCAGGCTGAAGGTTCTCAATCTATTTAATTTCTCTTTATCATCACTGCCACCCATTTCTAGTTCTGTTATCTCCCTTTTATTCCCCTCCTCATTCTTCCTTTACACCCAGGACTCAGAACAGCACCCTGAGGTCAAGACAAAAGCACAGGCAGTTTACAAACTGGCGTAGCAGACTTCTGCTCTGTGAGCCATTTTTCCCTAATTTTTTTTTTGACCAGTCACAAACACTTGATCAATGCTTGGATTTGGCATGATAAACTCTCTACAACATCACTTCCTTCCATGCTAAAAATCTCAACAATGGCAGGATTGTTCTCCTCCACATGCATTACTTCATAGCACCAGCAGCAATCTTCAACCCCAGTTACTAAGCATCACAAGCTCCCTCTTGGGTTCTTCATAATTGGCTTTCATTTATGCTTCTCTCATTAACTTAGAATCATTCTGCACCCTCCCTCGCAGATCACCAATGCATACTGGTGTTATACTTAGCACAGATCCATGAGTAACTCTATCCATCCCTTCTGTTAAACAGGACATTTATTCATCTTTTGGCCAGCAGTCTAGGACAAAAAAAATTCCTCTTATGTCAGAGCAGTTTCATTTTGCTCAGCACCTTTGGTGAGTCGCTCTCACAAGACTCCCTGACACCCCAGTGTACTGCATCAGCTAAATCACGCTTACTCACAACCTCAGCAGTGCCTTCAAAGAACTCCACCAGACCTGTGAGACTGTTCTGACTCTTTCCTGGTACCCCAAACTGTCCATGAGTGCTTCAGTTTTCCTCTCCATGGTATTTACCAGAAAACTGGCTGGTATGAATGCCAGTCAAGCTTGTCCTGTTCTTTCCCACAAGTTTTCTGGAAGCCTTTTTAAAAACTGGCATCACCTCAGGCACCCTCAGCTTCACTGCTGCTGTGAACATTGTTATCTCACATGCCTTTAGCTAAAGGTGCAATATGCTTTGAGCTCTTTTAGATGTTAGTTATCTATTGGACCATTGACCATTCCATTTCTGATCATTTTGAAAGAACTCATGACAAGTTCCTCTGCCTTCTACAAATTACATATCAGGCTTTAACATGTTTTATTGTATATTTCATGTTTATTTTGCAGTAATTTCACCTTTTTAAAATTTTTGAACCTTTTTTTTTCCAGAGTATCTTTCTGTTCCCTACATTATGCTCAACTGTGCTAAATATCCCTCAAAACTATTTTAAAGAGTCAGAGAAGCAGTTTTTAAGAAATATGCATTTTTTTCTGAGCTCTCCACAATGGCTGCAAGCATTTTATTCTCTTGACAGCTCCTCTTACCAGTCTGTCCACAGGAACCCTAATCAGTGTCCTGCTTGATACCTTCTCTATGGTAGATGTGGACTGTCAATGACTCACTGCAGCACGAAGCCATCACTCCCTGCAATTTTATATTCCACTTTTCCACATTTGCATAGAAACACTTCAATTTTGGTCTGCCTGCCTGTCCTCCTGTCTAAATAGGACCTAATTTTTCCAGCAGTCCTGGACTGTTCTCTAGATGACCTTCATCAACTTCTGCCCCACATACTTCACCCACCTTGACTTGTCAAGCCAGTGTCACCTTGACCTGCGTGCCTTTCCTGCTTTCCCTCATGCAGAACACTGGGATTGCACTGCAGACTGATGCTGCACAGCTCTTTATTCTTCACCTTTTATCCAGCAACTCATGTGCTGCTTCCAGCACTCTTTTGGTAGCCTTTATGTCACCAGCACTTCTCCACCTTGAGAAGACAGCCTGGACTCCTTTTGCTGTAAGCCACTTTGTGGTTGGAAGGTTACCAAATGCTCCCTTCCAGCACTGGTTGCACTCCACAGCAGGAGATGTCTCTGCATCACCTGGAACCAACACCATACAATGGAATTTTTAGAGCAAAAGGACACTTGGCCATCACCTGACAGCAAGGTCTCATCTACAGGATGAGGTTTTTTGGACGTAATTTCAGGGTCATTTCCCCTTTGCAGGATTGATGTTCTGATGCATTACAGCTGCTCATGGAGCCCCAGCAGCAGCTTCCCTGGAGACAGAGGTGGGAATACCTGCCTGGAGGTTTGCTTTACACATTTGCATGTTGTGACTTTCACAAGAGTTCAGTTGCATTAATCTGCAACGAGCATCTTGCAGCATCATAACTATCCCTTTGGTTTAACAGCTCCATTAATACTGTTGAGGGCAAGTAAATGCTTATTTTTTATTTTTTTCTAACTGGAGATCTGATATCAACCTCTAGCCTGAGAAGCCAAAGGGTTTAGGCTAAATGGCCTCAGACACTCCTTGTGTTTTAGGCTTACTCTCATTGTATTCCATTGAAATTTTCACTTTGTGTCTCTCCCTCCAGAGACTTTGATTCAGACTGTCCTCATCCTCCTGGGAGACAATGGTTTTCTAAAACTCTAAAACCATTCTAGTGGTTTTCTAAAAATCCATCTTTAATACTGGACTGGTCGGTGCTTGTGAAAGTGTAAAGTATTTATTTATTTTGTGAAATGTTAATAACTTCTCTGCCTTCCATTCAGCATCTTTAATCCATTCCTCAGGTTCCCACAAACCATTTTCAAGACAATCCTCTGAAAGTAAAGAGGAGTAAAAAAGTTTAATGTTTCTTGTGTAACACTCTGGTATCATTAACAGACATTTCCCATAACTGCTGGGCAATCATGCTTTATAATCTAACAGATCACAGCCACTTTATGATGGCATGAAAGGACTGATTGTGCAAGCCCTTAAACACTGCTTCCCTAAGACAACAGAACAAAACCAGCCACAAGTTTTAGCTCAAAACAGAAGCACAGACCTGTTTTTTAAGATGCAACCTCTTCTGCACTGTTGAGGGGAGCTGTACTGACAAACACACCCTTCACCAAATCAAAGAGTATTCTACATAACCAAGAATTGCTGATTCAAAGTGGGACCTCACGCGTTTAGATTCCAAATTTAGATTTCTTACTATGAATTCTACTTTCAATTACACCAAGTCTGCTGCATTTTGTTTGCTCTGATGTACACAGCTTTCGACACAAAAGCCTTGAGAGCTTCCACACACACACACACTGTGGCTGCTGTATTTATAGGCAAGATGCTCAAACATTTGCATTTTATTCTAAGGGATAAATTGTGCCACACAGTACAGAAAAATTCAATACTGATTCACAAAACAGGCCTGACTTTTCAGTTGATAGAAAATGGTTCCAGTTCCCTTTCCACCATCAAATCTAATTTAAAGTAACCCACTGTAGTGCAAATACATCAGATACTTAGTAATCTCCTGTAATGGCAGGGAAATTCATCACAAATTGCTGAATGTTATGAATCATCTTGTGAACACATAACTGCCATACACTGAAAAAGGCGCTTTAACAAGTGATTTCATTCATTTATGTCAATACTTCATAATTAGCTCAGAGAAGTGTCTGTAAATTGAACTCTTGAGCATCACACTGCTTAGTTACCATTTTTTTAAAAATATTTTCAGCTCTTGATGTAATGGAAGACCCCATTAAAATTTTGTGCCAATGACAAATGAGATTTTCATTTTCTCTTCTAAATGTGTTAGCACAAGCTAATTACCTCAATGTTTAACAAAGCCATAAGCATATGCTGACCTGTACTACATAAACAGTTCAACTGACTTTATCAGGGATATTAATGCAAGTTTTTGATGGATATTTAAACCCTGTTGCTCAATAACATATAATAATAAAAGAACTGCTGGTTTATATGGAAGTTAGTGCTGATGCTCACTCAGAAGTAACAGCTGACAAGAAAAACATGACAGCCAGATGCTTAGAAGAGCTCTCTTCTGCACACCAGCCTGAAGACCTAGATTTAGCCACCTTTTCATTTGTAATTTAAGAACTTTGAAAGCTTTGTAGGGTATTCTATCCAAGGCACACAGTATTTTGAAAGCACTATGATGTACCCAAAACCAGAGATCAGGGTCCCACTATTCCCCAACAGACTCAGGTTTTCTACAGTGACATTACAATTTCAGGGCTTGAGTGCCCAACAAAGCCACACCTGAACTATGGTTTGCTGGTCACTGCTTTAAGCGCTGGGTGGAAATAATTAATCATTTCTACTTGGATTCCATAATCTCAAGATGCCAAGTCACTATAATTTAACAGTTTATTGGTGACAGCTGGTTGGCTGTACCTGTGGGGTGCACAGCCTTAGCCCATTTTAACAGCAAAATAAATCATTCTCTTTGAAACTGGGCATAACTCAAGCCATGCCCACGGCCAGTTCCTGCCTTCCAGAGGGGCTGACACAAGGTGACTTGGTCATCCATGGGAATTTGCAGCAGAACTGCATTCTCTCAGGAGCAGCTGAAAGGTTTAGACAAACTGCTCTCCTAGACCAGAAAAGGAAGTGCAAGACTATAAATATATCCATGATCACAGTGATAATTCCACTTTGACGCTTCTTACCAGGATAACTTCCCACTCATCAGTGCTAAAAAATCCTCAAGCCCCAGCTTTGAGTTTGTCTCATCCTCCATGGCTTCTTCCCAGGAATCCAGGAATGCAGACCCATGGACTAATTTCCACAGGCTGTACACACCAAGGTAAATATGCAAGGAAAGCTTTGCCTCACTCTAATGCTGCTAATTAATGACCAAATAATTATTAAAATAATCTAGTGTTTCCCTGTGCTTTGAAATAGGAGACCTAATCTTGAGCTCTTGTCACATACTGCTCATTTTTACTTTTATTTCTTAATTGAAAACAGCGTTGTCTTTTTTTTTTTCTTAATTTTACAAGATTTAACACTTAACAAGGTATACATATCTCCCCTGGAAACTTATTTGAAATTACATGTAATTCTTAATTACATCTCCTGAATTCTGCAATTTTCCTCACACTTTCAATCCTTCAGTGCTTGTTAAAAAACTTTACTGATAAGACATCCAAAACATCCAGACATGCAAACTTGCAAACATGCAAACTTGCATCTAAAGTTTCTCCTTTTCAAGGATATCCAGGCCTGTAACTGCTGAGAGGTTTATAAATATAAAATAAATATATTTAAAGGGATTTAAAAAAAAACCACCACACACACACAAAAAAAAAAAAAAAAAAAAAAAAAAAAAAAAAAAAAAAAAAAAAGAAAACCACCCAAAAATTAATCATAATGGTAACTGACGTATAAAATAGCTATTAGAAACTGTTCAACAACAACAACCACAACAAAAAAAAAAAAAAAAAAAAAAAAAAGAAAACCACCCAAAAAACTTTAGGCCAGTTAGTGTTCCAATTCTCAACAGTTAGAATAAACCATCAAAAGTAGGAAAATCCCACTTCTCCTTCCATACCTCCTTCAAAGTATTTTTTCTCCTTTCAGTAGTCAAATATAGATTTTTCCATGACATTTTGATTAGGCTCTTACTGTGAACACATTAAGTGATAATTGGTCCAAAAATACTTATTGAGCCAGGAATATCAGAATACAGTAAATACCAGGAGCACCATAGGCAGCTGTATGAATCACTTCACATACCTGTGGTTTTCCAGGTTCCTGTGCTTAGTCATGAGTACACTCTTCATATTCTCGTACACAGAACACAATTTCTGCCAATTTTTGTTCTTGGCTTCTACACTGCCACCTGTAGTCACACAAGAGAAATTAGCAATATTTTATGCTGCAAATCCTATTAGCACAATGTTTCAGCTCACTTGTTTTTCTAGACAAACACTCTAAAGCGTTCCCCTTTTGTAAAAGGTGCATTTCAATATTCAAATCAAGTTATTTGCATTTTTCCCTTTAATACATTTGAAGAAAAAAGAAAGAAGAATTACCACCAAACAATCCCAATTAATTTTAAACCAAGGGGACATTTAAAACTCTCAGATTCTTTGCAGATTTTTATTTTATCCTCTTGCTTGGTGGACACATCATAACCTTGACAGAGTAAAATGATTTCTGAAGTGGCAGTGCAAAAACATCTGCACTTAATTACTTGGTAAATACAAAAAACCTAATTGGATTTGTTCTTCCATCTGAAAAATGAACATAGTTTTACAGAAACACAATATCCATGCTCAGCTTAGTTACCTTATATAGGTTATAAGGAAATGTATGCAAATAAAAACTGCTAGTATTTGAAAGATTATCTCATAGAATTAGCAGCGATCTTGAACTTTTTTATACAATGAAAACAATTCCATTTATCCCAGGCTTACTGCACTTTGAGCAATATGCCACAGATCCTGCCAAATTAACAATTTACAACAAAATAAGACCTAAACACAGTATGCCCAGAGCCCTCGTGTTAATCCTTCCCTGAAAATGTGAAAAAAACAGACATTTAATGCCTTCCCAGAAAAACCAAAGCTTCTTGGTGCTCAGAACACGGGTTTCACCGAATAGCGAAGTTTCGGAGTACAAGCTCTGGGGGGGAAACCTGGCTTTTGCACGCACATGCCTTCTCCTTCCCTCCAGCTAAGGGCTGCTCACCATCCCTGGGAGCGGGCGCCCCAACGCTCCCACCACGCGTCTCCCGGGAAAAACGCTCCGGAGTCAGGAGCGGCCAGACCCAAACTCGTGTCCCCGCAGCACGGGAGGCTCCGGGCACCCGCACCCTGCGCTGCCCTACGGCGGCGACACCCGCAGAACACCTCACGCTGAATAGAATAGAAACCGAAAACAAACGCGATTTCCAAGAACAAGTTGGTCTTAGAAAAAGAAGAAGAAAAAAAAAACCAAAAGCCAACCAACCAAAAAAAAAAAAAAAAGCCCAAAACACCACAAACCCGAAGATGATATAATAAAGAAATAAAATTCCCAAGCGCCGGCGATGCTGCCCACGTCCCGACGCACACGTCCAGGTAACCCTCTCGCCTTCCCACCAGCGCCGGCCGCTCCCGGACGGGAGAGGCTCCGCGGGAGCCCCCCGGGACCCGGCCACCATCCCAGCCCGGCTGCGGCCGCCCAGGTGCGCCGGGCACCGCCCCGCTGCCCGCGGCCCCGCAGCCCCGAGCCAGCACACGGGCTCCGCTGGCTCCGCCGGGACGCTGCCGGGGCAGGGGGTCACGGCTCCGGCCGCGGCGGGGAGCGGGCGCTGCCCACCCACCTGCGCTGGCCGGGCCGGTGCCGCAGGATGAGGCGGCGGCTCCTCCTCGCCGGCGCGGCTCCGCCGCTCGCCCCGCTGCGCAGCCCGGGGGAGCCGCGCGTCCCGGTGCCGCCGCGCCGCCCGGGATTCCTGCGGGAGGGCGGGCGGGAGCGAGCGAGGGAGGCGGCTCATCGCTGGGCACAGCCTCCCGCTCCCCCGCCGGCTCAGCCTGCCTCCAGCCCCTCCAGGCACGTTCTGCCGCACGGCGCCCGGGCGGACCCGCAGCGCGCACCTCCGGCCCCTTCCCTTTTTATCGCGGGGCCGGGGCTCCCGCCGCCGCCGCCGCCGCCGCTCCCGGAGCCGCCCGCGGGCTCGGGCTGGGGCTCTGCGGAGGAAGGGAGGAGGTGGCGGTGACGCTCCCGCGGTGGCCGCGCTGCTCCAGCGGGGCCGCGTCCCACCTGTGCCCGCAGCCCCCGAGCGCCGCGGTGTTCGCCGCCCCCGCGGCGGGGAGGCGTTTGCCAGGCGCTGGAGGAGCTCCGAGTGCCTCCCCGCTCTGCCGCCCAAACGAACGAGGAGTCTTGGCCGCTGCAAATAATTTACGTGCTCAGGAACGTGCTGGAAGCCCAGTTGTTGATGGGTCTCTGACAGCTGGCGTTGAGGGATAACCTAGCGGGAGGCGGTAGGGTCTTAAAAATTTGAGTTGTGATGCCTAAAAAATTCGAGGAAAGCAGCAGGTAAATACAGAAAAGTGTTAGGAAAATGTCTGTGTTGTAACTAAAACTGCAGCTCAACTTGAGGTTGTGCACATGCCATCTGAGCTCTCGCACTGGTGGAAGAACAGCTCATCCTTATGAACACTTCTCACGTTCTCTGTCTTTTGCCTGGTGTATTTGCATCTTGGAAACATATGATGTATTGAAATTCTGGAGTTTGTATCTTTTTGTTCAAATGGGTGATGTTGGCATTGAAAGTGTGCCCTAGCACAACCCAGTAGAGGAGCGCTGGGAGGAGTTGGATGCATTGATGCAGCGTCACACCAACTGATACCATTTTCAAATTTGTCTACTCAAAATATACTACATTCATTCTTCCCACAGCAATAGACTTCACTTTGTTTAAGACAATCTTTACCTATCCCAAATGTTTTATTCTACTCCTAATATTTTGGGACCCAACCTTTTCAAGGTAAGCCAGAAATCCATGCAGTCATGTTACAAACTGTGATATCACCCTGTAGTCTAGACATATTAAGAAGTAAGCTACAAAAATAAAATAACTTTTTTTATCTAGTCTTCTGCAGAATTAAGGCTATTTTCAGTTCCTCTTCTTACGTCTCATAAGTGAGACGCCAGACTACCTGAATATTTAATGAGTAGTAAAACAGAAATCCGTAAAAGTAGCAAAAATAACACACATATTTTGATAGCAAAGTAGACAGGTCCTTATCTGAGAAAAGTTTGTACAGTTTAATTCCACTCGATTAATAAACAGCAATTACATCTAATCATATCTGCAGCCATTCCTAATGTAAAAATATCAAAATCAAACAAAACTTACACTAAAGAAAGTATAAATTAACCCAATAATGATGAGGATAAGAATTGATACAGGCATGTAGAAATTGTTTTTTTCATCTACTTCATCCAAGGAAACACTTCTGGTCTTTCTCTTCAAAACCTGACAACCTAGTGGCACACTGGTTCAATAATTCAGAAAACAACATTGAAAATGTTTGTGCCATAGCTCTCCTTAAAAAGGCATTTGTTAAACATACAGAACAAGCTTTTACAGCTGATAAGTAGTAAGTTTTATTTTTGTCCTCTTTCTTTTTAGCTTGTGGTACACGAGACAAAATTGTTAAGTTTTTCAGTTTTACCTCCTCACCTAAATTTCGATTAAATGCAACTATCAATATACCAAGATTTAGCAACTGGTGAATATCATATGAAATTCCATAGTTATCTGCAGTGAGCGCTGCCCATGACTTTGAGGACTGTGTCTCTTCAAACAGTACCTCAGCAACAGAAACCACATTGACATGCCTCCAGTGCAGAAGAACTCATTTTCCACTAAGCCCTTCATAAACATAATGTTTTGTCAACAGGTGTCTTTCCTATAACTGTTACAAATGTATTAAATGCTGGTAGCAAGTCCTTGTCTTTTCACTGAAGCACGGCCAGTGCACAGATTGTTCCCTCTGCAAAAGAAGTCATTGTTCCTTTCAGGTCTTACACAACACTGCTGTTAAATCTGGCCCATCACAGGAGAAATGCTCTCTCAATTCTTATTTTTAAACCAAGAAAATAAGCATTTGGTCACTTAATAATGACTATTAATCAGACACTATCATACTTGCCTTGAGTGTGTGAGATGAAGAGAATTAGATCAGTCATGCACAGACCCTTTCTTTCACCTCCACTCCTCTATACCACCCACCTCCCAAACAGTTCTGTCTTTTTTCTTCAGCAATTCAGGCTTGGAAGAATAAATTCCATTGTAACAATGATTCAGAGACAAACTGAAAGCCAAGTGAAATATTGTTCTCCCAAATCTGACAGGAAAACTTATAGGGTGGAAACACCCAGAAGATAAAACCCAGTTCTCTTATAATATGCTCCAGAAAGCATTACTTATCACTGTCCCCTCATTCCCAAAATATATACATCAACTAATGCGTTGCTGTAGTACTGAAAATTTCCAGTTTTCCAGATGATGAGGTGTGACTCAGTACTCCTACTGATACATCTCAATGCACCATCCATTTGTTTTATGTGCTGGTAAATCATCTCTCCCTTTCCTTCCACCAGAACTTACTAAGAACCCTCCTGTGTCTGCAGGTCTAATCTGCCACACCATGTCCTGCCCCGTCCATCTGAGACCAGAGCAGGTTAAAGCTCTTCTACTCCAGTATTTTTCTGGTCTAGCTCCTTGTTTCAGTTGCTACCAAGTGTGTTTAAGAACATGCAGGTCGTAATCTTAAACTTTTTAGGCTGGATTACACCTTTGTTTATTGTATAGGGAAGTCTGAGCAGTGGGCACAGAGATCCTTCACTCTGTGTCAAGAGAGTTTATAGAAACTACTTTGGAGAAAAGATGTTTTGTTTTCTACGCATGCAAAATCCTTTCTAAGAGTCAGTGAGGTGACAAAGCAAATTTTGATCCATTTTTAATCAAAATAATTACTTCAGTCTACTCTAAGGAAACCAGAATTTGGCATAATAAAGCCAACAGCTGGTCGAGGAAGAATAACAGTGTGGGCTCTTTGATGTTCACAGATGAACACCAACAATCAAAGACTGAGTTAGGATAGCACATGATGTTTCTGAGTAGTAGGAAGGAGTTAAAACTGTTTCATAAGCCCATTTATCAAGAACCAATTTTCTTATAGGAAAACCATCCATTGCCTGTAATAGCGGCAAAAAAATACCCTATAAAACATTTAGCATGCAAGAATATTGTGCTAATGAGAAATCTGTGTTAAACAGTCCTTAGGAACTATGCAAAATGTAGTGCAAGCAGCTGAAAAGTTATCCTAATTTCAGGGAGTCCTCTAGCCTCAATTTGCCATGTACACTGAACATCAGCACGGAGCAGGGAGGGTATTTTAATATCTTCAGCTTCTGTCAAAGCTCTGCAACATTCCCCAATGGACATCAGAGACAAAAACAGGCAGAGCTATGGAGTAAAAATACAGTTCTAGTTATAACTATTAATTTAGTTTTAACATCTGCTTAGAGACATTCATTAGCTTATTAGTGAGCACTGAAATTTACATCAGAGAAGTTCAGTGTTGGGGAGGAGAGTAAATGCCCTGACATGGGATTCAGAGGAGTAAAGGAAATGAGCTGGCAGTGGGAAGGAATTGCTCATGGTGGTAGTGGGAGATGTGTGGCCAGACCTCTGCAAGGGTAAGGAAATGTTATAATCCTGCACACTACATCTAAGCAAACACAACTACAAAGGCTCTGTCTCCAGCCAAGCCAGAAAATCCAGGAGGCAGCTGATCAGCTCCCCTAGAACAAGTTCTCCCTCGAAGAATCTGCTTTAGCTGAAATCACTGGGAATGAGTAACAGTTGCCTATAACAACAACCAATTTCCTCGCGTTACATCTTTCCTCCCCAGTTAAATTATCATCCTTCTAATAATAGGACCATCAAGAGCCTTTTTCTCCTTCTTTGGAAAAGAATAGCTGAGAGTTATGTTCAGTCATGAAATGTTAACAAAACCTGGACAGCATTTTAAGGCAATAGGCTGTTTCAATTTGATGGTGTTACAATCATTCCAAACTCCTTGTTTTGGAGTTACAAAATCTCCAACCATCAGGACAAGAAAATGAGATTTTCCTTCACATCAATTTATTCGTTACCAACTATTTCTGGTCTCTGCTCAATGAATATGATAATGCCAGCAACCATCTAACATGAGCAAAGTAAGGCTTAAGTGTCAATTCCATGGAAACACAATCATTTAAAGAAACTCTCCTGCTTCATCTACTGTGCTTTAAAGTATTTCCCTTGCCATCTCTGTAACAGGTTCATGATCAGTGCTGCTTGTTAACTAAAAACATAGAGTAGAATCAGTCTTATTCTTTAGGATGGTCTTCACCACTGGTCTGCCCAAACCCTTGCCATGTTCTTCTCCAAGGGGATTTCAGTAGATCTCAAGTCACTTTCTTCCCCCCTAAAGAATACATTGGTTTGCAGAAACCCTCTTCAAGAAGAAGCCAAAAAACAATACAGTTTACATTTCTATTCCAATACAGGTTAAAAAACCCTCTATTTTTCATCTAAAATAGAAGGGCTCTGTTCCTACAGACTGGGAAATCATTACAAATTTTTATCTGCTTTTAAATGGATTATAGCTAATATGCGCCTACAAATTAGATGTCCATGACCACATAACTACTGGGAAATTTGTCCCTTTTTGTCTACATCAACCATTGAAGCCATTCATTAATCTGTTTTCTAATGCAACCATTTCCCTGGACCAAACCTATTTAGAGACACCACTGGTTATTAAAAGCATCTGCAATAAAACTGACATGCATTTCTAAGAACCGCTGCGTAAATCAATATAATTTCTTAATTGGTTAACCAAATAGCTGCCACACTAATGAGTCACACAGAATCACAGAGAATCCACACAATCACTGGGTTGGAAGAGACCTTCAAGGTCATGGAGTCCAATCCAGCCCTAACACCTCGACTAGCAGAGTAACTGCAATTCTCTGCAAACATCTCTTTCTCCCTTATTACACTTCTTCAACCACTGCACAGCTGCACAGGAGGAAAAGTTCCAGTGCCCCTTTTTCTGCTCTCTGCAGTCATTTCACCTCATAACAGTTCAACACGTTGACTTTTCACTTTCCAGTAGTTTAGATCTCTTTAGAATATATTCTTAAAATTTTTTTGTAAGGGCTCTGTCTCTAACTACCCATGCAATATATACATTTTTAAAGTGAGGGGTTTATAACAGGAATGAATAGGATAATCAGATGACTGATTGCCTAAGGAAGAATTGTAGAATATCTTGGAAGGAAAGCACTGGAGCAATCACAAATTTTATATATGCAAGTGCCAAACCTAATTATGGGTCAATTTGATATAAATAAACTCCAAGATCTTTCCATGATAATACTCTGAACTCACAGATTGGGAAATTGAGTTAACTCCAATGCAGTGTTATCACTTCTGTGAGTACTAAACACTTATTGAAGAGACACCTTCCAAGATATGAGTATCTGATGCTCCTAAATGATAAGAATAAATACAAAACATTGAGCTAGACAATCTAATAGAACTCTTGCAGTTGGGGCTGCATTTCAAATGATAAAATACTGCCTCCTCACCAGCAATTGTTTCAGTTAGTGGAAAGAGTTTTGTCAAATATACAGTGTTTTGCCAAAAAGAAAAGGCACTGATACAGCTTCCTATCGTTTCCTACTGGGTAATTTGCCACTGTTTGAGGCAACACAGAATATATCTGAATTGTCTTCTCCCCTCTGTCAATTCAACATCATTTACTGGATTTTAAGTTTTAATGTAGCCCGTTCAAGAAGGGAGAGTCAGCCATGAAGTTCAGATTGTGACTTGAGTTACAGCTTCCCCACAGTCTGCTGAGTGAAGTACCTTTGGTTTAGGATCCTCTTTGGACTTCCTTTCTCCTAGTCACAGTCAGGACAGGGCACAGAGTAGGTGATAACTCCTATTTTGCTTCTGATCAGGTTGAGCCAGTGTTGCATTCCAATTCCCTGCTTACTTTGAGAGCTGCATCCATGAAGAAAATTGACAGAGCTATGGAAAATTGTATAGCAGTGCTACCTAAACAGAAGCTGGACTTCACATTTAAGAGGAGTGGCCCTTTGCCAATCATGGATTTTTTCTTTATTTCTCCATGCTGAAGGGGTGTATCTCAAATCTGTTAATACAGAGGTTATTCTTCATGTGAGTAATTTCATTCCTAGGTGTAATACAGGGTTGGAGTTACTTTCCTACCTGCATTTAATCATGGGCTCATATGCCCCCATTTACTTTACAGGTACACAAAAATATCAGGATGAATAAAATTCCCTACACGTGCTTCAGCATCTTTTTTCAACACTTCCACATGCTGAGTTTTCATTTGTTGTTAGCAATGACTGATTTTTAAGCAGGCTACAGTATGAGATGGAACATTTTATTGCCAATTATAAGATGAATTAATGATTCCTGAAAGCAGGTTGGCAAAGTTAGGAGGCACTAACCAATAACCTTTTCATCAAATAAGAAAATTAATCCACAGGGAAAAAAAAACAAAGCAAACAAAAAAAAAAAAAAAAAAAAAAAAAAGCCCAAAAAAAAAAAAAAAAAAGAAAAAGAAAAAAAAACCCTGAAAAACCCAGAAATTGCCCTCCTCTCCCTAAAACCCCAAAAAAAAAAAAAAAAAAAAACACCCCAAAAAAAAAAAAAAAAAAAAAACAAAAAAAAAAAAAAAACGCACAACCAAAAAACCCCTGAAAAAAACAAAAAAACAAACCAAAACAAAAAACCAAACCAAACCAAACCAAACCAAAAAACAACACAGGAAGAGCAAGAACTTGCAATTGCTCTTGCAAATTGCAAGTCTTAAAATCTTCAGGCTCTGTCCCTCTCCTGAGATTAATTTTCATAAAGGTTAAATCAATACCATCAAGGGAAAAAAATTAAGGCCAGACAAAGAATGAGACAAAAAATGCCATCACCATTTCTGTTTCTCAGAGTTGCTGTGGATCATCTGTTTATTGTCCCAGGCAGTGCAGAAGTGAGATTGTGGATGCCATGGGACTGTCTGCTCTGGGTCTGTTCTGGTCCCTTGACACAAAAGGAAGCCATTCCCCAAAGCCCCTGAGATATTACTGCAGTGAACTTTATTAATAACAACTAATAATGCACAAAGATGACCTGGTAAGGGACATGTACAAAGGAACTTAATGTCATCAGAATGAAGGATCATAACTGCCCTTTTTGGCTTCATACTCCATGAGACAGTTCAGGATCTGATTTCATGAGCCTGCTGCCATGCAGGGCTTTGGAAAATGTTGGAAATTCGGCATTTACTCATAAGGATTTCCTGAGAGAATCTTTTCTGTGGTCAAAACTCTCTGTTTTCCCAGAGTCACAGAGTGGTTGGGGTTGGAAGGGACATCTGGAGCCACGCTGCTGCTGGTAGATCCATCCTATGGATTATTTAAAAAAAAATTCTTGGACATGAGGGAAAATGTTAGTATTTACACTCAACAGATAAGAAGATTATGAAAAGCACTAACAACTTCAGCACAGAGAATTTTCAGGGAAATTAATGACTAGCCAAGGTTAATGGCCCTCAGCTTCACGTTGGCCCATCAACCCTCCCAGTCAGTCATTAATTCCCAGGAAATGCCTTGTGCCCTGATTGTTATTGCTTTAATACATTAAATTCAACTTAAAGACTTGACTTAATGTTTAGCCACTATAAAGTAAAATACAAGGAAATGTTCCCACTGGACATACTCACTGTCAAATATATTTTTGTTCACCTTTTTCTCCGTAGACATTTAAATAAAGGAATTGAATACCCATTTACCAATTTGCTTTGGTTTTACTACTCACAGTAGTACTCCAATCTTCTTTGTAATTTATTTTATATTTCATTAAAGATAGCTTATCTGAGTTCAAATTTGATTGAATGTGCCAAATATAAATTATTACATTTAACGATAAGATGAAGGAATTAAAATCTGATCAGAAGTAGTTCTGTTGTAGCTGATTAGTGCCATACTAATGAAAAATCTTACAGGAAAAAAAAGACACTATGGCTATTTACAATCTCCAGCTGAAAGTGAAAAATCAATTACTATTTTGGCCCCAAACCAATTGAAAGGTGGAAATGTGCTGGTGCCAGTTTTCCTTGTGAAATTTCTGCCATCATGACCTCCACCTCAGGGAAAAATGCTGTGGATAGGATGATGCCAGTCGTCCTTGTGAAATTTCTGCCACCATGACCTTCCCCACAGGGAAAAATGCTGTGGACAGGAATTTTTTCTGCCATGTTCTGATAAACCTGAGTTGGATTTAAATTTTTTTTAAAAGCCAAACCAAAAAAAGTCCCACTAGATGGATTTAGTGTGAATTCTGGTCTGAAATCATGGCTCCCAGCGATGCTGAAAATGTCCTGGCTTTTTCCTTGAGTCATTTTATATGTTGCTCATCACATATGCTTGGCCACGTATTTAAACACAGCCAGTTCATTTCCCTCCAACACGTGAAGAAAAAACTGCTTTCCTCAACATCACACTCAGACTGTCAGTGTTTCTGTTTCATTCACTGGCCGAATAATGTACTTCTTGCCATTGTGGGAAACAGTTGCACATGGGCTGAAAAGCCTATTCCTGAAACTTGCTTTAACATCTCACAGCCAAACCTCATTTCTGGTGCTGCTCCATTAGAGCCAACAGAGTTACGATGGGGATAAAGCTGACATTGTAATGTGCCCGTGTGCTAAGGTGAGGTTTGGTTTGATGTGCACATAAAAGCACATCAGAATCACCACTGGGTTCCTGTATTCAGTTTTCAGGAGTCTGGGAAACATCATGCAGTCACTGTCATGCATTGCTGAAGACAGTATTCACTTAAAAGTCCTTGGGATGTGAGATGATGCTAAGTCAGGCCAAAATATGAGATAAAAGCTGCTTATGAAGGGATTCAGGCTACTTAGTCTCTATTTTGACTGATACTCACTGGATGACTGATATTGTATAAGTCACCTTATCTCTGCATCAGTTTTGCCAGACTTAAAAATGAGAAATGCTCATAAAGTTAAAAAAAAAAAAAAAAAAAAAAAGTTACTGCCATTTTTCATTTGATCCTCCACACTAGCAAGCCTGCCGAGGCAATGCTTGTAGTGTAATTCTGGGCTTCAATCGATTCCCCCTTCCCTGGGATCAGGGGCTGGGAGGATGCAGGAATTGGAAGCACAGGGTGCAGATATCCATGGTCGTGTCTCATGGCTCCTCTGTTCATCCATGGTCAGCTTTGAGCTGGAGTGAGGAGGTCAGCCAGAACCACAGGGGTTCATGCTGGGCATCTCTTCACCCCACTGGCTGGATTGTTGACCTTGCACAGTAAGGAGCTGGCTGCAGTGATAATGTGGTTAAATCTCCCAAAAGGCCCAGCCCAGCCCTGGTGAAATGCACACAAAATCTAGGCAGGCTGTCCTCATCCCACCCCTGCAGAAGGGGAGCTACAAAAGAAAAGCTGGAAAAGAGAAAGAAGAGTGTCAGGCATCCTGAATGAAGAGGTTTAGCAGCCCCCTGACACCTCTGCACAGCTCTGCCTGCAGGTTTGGGGAGATCCATCCATCCTCTGGCTCCTGTGTGGATGGCACCTTCATAACTGCATTTAGAGCACTTAGACTGGCTGTGAGTCAGGGAGTAATTCCAGAGATGATGCACAAATGTGAGGTACCCTACAAAAAATCAGGGCAGAACTGCTCCAAATTTTCCATTCTTGAAACCAGAGTTTCTTGCCTTCTCCTGACGAAACCTTTGAGGTGTATTGGGTAATCTACCTGGGCATTGTCACTGCTGGTGTCAGCTTTACAAAACTGCCAGCTCTGCTTTGAATGTGCCACCTTCCCTCTCTCAGCTGGCTGCTCTTCCCACTCCTTCAGTGTCACCCTTGTCACCAGTGCCTTGCTGCACCAGGGGACATGGAAATTCCAGGGTGGAACTGGGGAGGGGCAGCGGCTCAGGGCAAAAAAAAGAGATGCAAATTCCTGTCTGTGTGTCTGTCACAGCCTGGCTCCCCTCAGCAGGTCCTGTGCCAGAGGCAGCAGCCTCACAGGGCTCTGGAGCAGGACAGAGCTCTGGCATGGCACGTGTGCGACAAGATGTGGAAGCAAAGGAAGTCTGGGAATAGAGAGTACAGGAGAGGAAGGGTGAGAAAGCTTCCAGTGAGTGTGGGGCAGGAGCTGACAACAGCAGGACGTGGGTCTCACCTGAAGAAATGCAGTGAGTGCAAGCAGCTGTCACAGCTCTCAGCACGTGAAATTGTTGAAATTGGCTTTCAGTGAGAAAAAGTGGGGCAGTACTGGGAACTAAACCATCCTTTCCAGCCTGTTTGGGGATGGAAGCAACCTTCCAGACACCGGGAGAGCAGGAGACCAGCACAGGGAGCTCTGCCCAGCTCCTCAGAGAGCCAGGGCGCTCTGTGTGGCTGTAAACTGACTCCATCCCTCCCAGTGGGGTGCTCAGGCCGAGGGCTAATGATGGTAATTGAAATGTCGACCTTAACAGTTTAATTGCACAGCCAACAAATATCATTCAGCTCTACAGCATTTTTACGTGTATAAAGAAATTGTTCAACTACCATGGTAGGTAGATGCAGAGTCAACCAATTGCTAGAGCTGCTACAGATCTTCACCTCAAGACCATGTCTGAATCAAGGTATTGCTTAGTTTGTGTTAAAAGATCCTCCATTTTCCTATAGATACCACTCATATAAACATTTCATAGCTGCTAATATTGTTTAGTCTCCCCTCAGCCAGCTGCAGAAGTATCTACATTTAATATGTTTTCAACAATTGGTCATTACTTATTAAAATATTATATAAGAAATTTTAATAATTTATCCTATAATAATTTACTTTATAATAATTTCTACAATATATTGAAATTTTCCTCAGTACAAATAATGGTGTCAAAACAGAGACTGAAACACAGAGGGACTCTGAGGTAAGTTGCATTGAATCTAATAAAAGCTAATGACAATAATAAACAAACAGCACAGCTACTCTCTGAAGGCACTGGATTGCATAAAGAACTATGAAAAAAAGCCATGTATGATGGCCTTTCTCGTAATTTTTCAGGTTCTCTTAATATCAGCCATGGCCATTGTGTTGCCAGGTTTTTCAAACAATACTACTGTGCCTAATTAAAGCACAGTCCTGGCTGATCCAAAACAATTTCTCAGATGATTTCTGAGGAAAATATTTCTGAGATTACTTCTCAGGAGCCACAGGGCACTACGACCACTCAGTCTCTGCCCATGGCAGGGAGGCTGGAACTGGAGGACCTTTAAGGTCCCTTCCAACCCACATCATTCTGTGATTATTCTCCTGCTTTGTGGGAGCAAACTCCGTGCCAGAGGTGTGAAACAATTCCAGGGCTTGTGGTGCACCACCAGTTTTGAAGCCAGGCCACTGTGATGTTCCCAAGGGTCTCATCTTCCGCATCTCACCGGGGACTTCCACTCTTTACCCCTCTTATCCCAACAGCTGTGCTGGGAGCTGATGGGCTGCAGGTGGGACTGGCTTCTCTTCTGTCTTCCTTTCTCTCAGGAAGGATATCACCAGCATGCAAGTCCTTTTTGCAAACATTTTGTTATTACAATTTGAAAACAACTACCACAACCCACTCATCCCTCCCCCCTTCAGCAGCACACCATCAGACACCTTTCACACACTCCCTCTCTCTTCATCCAGTCTAAGTTTTTCCAAAAGATCAAAAGCTGCTAAGACTGCTGGCCAAGTCATATTTTCCTCTTGTCAGCTAGTACTATTTTCTTAGCAGACACATAGGATTATAGCTGCCCCTTTATTTTGTTTTTTAGTTTTGGTTTTTTGTTTTGTTTTGATTTTGTTTTTTGCTTTTTGGGGTTTTTTTTTTTTTTGGTTTGTTTGTTTCAAATGAAACTTTGCTAAACACGGGCTGAAATTGTAAATAACTTGCTGGAAAGCTATAACAAGCAGTTCAAAAGAGCATTCTGGCAGTAAAATTATTTCTAGCCAATTACACTCTCTGTCTCTGTCTCTCTCTCATCATTGCCACTGCTCTTTAAGCAAGCTGCCTGTTACCATTTGAGCAGGAGCTCACAGAGCCCTTGATGTGGTTTCATGTGCTCCTTGCCCTCTAAGGACTCTACGTGCAGGTTTGTTTCATGCATCTCTCCTTAGGCTGGGTCACGCAACACCAGGGAGCTGCACAGCTCACCCAGAAGCCTAACACACATTTTTATGCAGTTTTGAATTATGTTTTTTAGCCTGCAGCCTATTACTCTTTGCCCACCTTTCTTAATATTAGTAATTAACCAACATCTAGGCGAGGGGTTTCTGGGGGTGTCGACACTGCACGGTTGAAATCTACCTTGGCAGATCATCCTGAACAGAGAGTTTGTCTTCTAGCATTCATTAAATGAAGGAAAAATAATTATAACACGTGCTCTTTCTAGGTGTCCAACACTCTCTTTGTTTACTTGGCTGGTTTATTTGGCCTCCTGAGCTTCTCCTCTGTGCCACAGCTCTGCCTGCAGCTCCCTCACGCTGTGCTGCACTTTGGCAAAATCCAGGTCTGACAGGGAAGCTCAGCCCACAGAGGCTGTGCATGGGGAGCCCACCTTCCTGGTGAAACTCAGCTCCATCCACAGCCTCTTTTCATATGTTCATATTTATACAAAGGCAGCCTTCATGCTCCTGACTCCATTTAATCTTCCACATTTCCCCTCCAAACAGCTCAGCTTCTTTTTATTCAAATCCTCCCCAGATTCACTTCCATTGTGCATTGTAGATGCAGTCCCTTGGCGTAATGAACTCCCTCACAGCTGTAGCAACTATTGTTGAATTGTCGGTTCCATTTAAAATGTCAGGATTAACTGTTACCCAGCTGGTCATCTGAGCAGGAAGAACATGGGCTCATTTGCTGTTGCCTGGTACATGGGAGACGTGAGAGATTTCTGCAGGGCAGCACCACGGCTTGGTGGGTTCAGAGTAAAAAACTCTGGTCTCTTCTTCCCTAATTAAATGCCACCTCTGCCCTACAAATATCTAAAAGAGAAAGCAAAAAATTGAGTCTAATTATAATTTTCCATTAGTAAGTCAAGGCCATGTTTTGTACAGAATAAAAAAGTTCATGCTTCAGTGCTAGAAATAGTTTGTTAATCAAAAATAAAGTGGCTGAGGCTCTCAAGCCTCAGAATCTGTGCTTTTTCAAAACAAACATTGCAGTTTCACAATACTTGCAACACAGCCTGATCAATGCTAGCACGCAGCTTCACGGATGGATCACTGGTGCTGGAACTGCTCCCCGTGGAAATTTTGATCCAGTTCTACTCAAAGTCCATAAAATGCATAGAGAATCAGTGTTTTGAAAGCAAATATTTCTGAAGCACAGACTTCTGGTTGAAAGAACATACTTGCTTGAAATGGATGGACTGATTTGACATTAAGATGTTACAGGCCCCCTGTATAAGTAAGTTCTACAAATCCTATCGTTTTATCCACTGTCAGTCTCACTTTAACATTTCCTCTCCTAGACAAGAGATCATGGCTTTGAGACTTTTGCCTCAATTAGTTTGCTTGCCAGTTTAAACACTTGTCCCAATTTAAGATAATTACGTTTCATTTAAAAATAAATTCACATAAAAAAGGCTCATTAGAATTGTTTGCAATCAATTTAAATAATTAGCCAAAGTTATTATAACATTTTAGACTGATGGTACTGCGTATGAGATCAATTTATCATTTCTTGATCATGGTTCAAAACATACATAAAATACCAAGAAATTGCAATCCAACCTTGAAAGCAAAAAATTGTATTTGTACAAATTGATCTGGAGGGGAATGCTGGGATTTGACTGCCTGAATTTGTTGCTGGGAACAATATCAGCCAGAAACCATTGTTGGGAACTCAGGTGTTGCTTGCTTTCACTTATTTTATGTAACACAAGAACCCAGAACAAATATTAGCCTGATATGAATGTGGGAGAGTCTTAAAGTCAAGAAGCCTCCAGTACTTCCAGTGAAAACATTATTTATGATCCTCTGGGAAGAGCAGCACCAGGTTGCATTCAGAAAAATGTCCAGTGAGAAATGTTGAGCTCAGACACCTCTGCAAATTACTAGAGACAATTTTGTATTTTGTAGGGCCAGGACAGCTTTTGCTGGTACATTGTCCCTGTGAAGGAATATAAATATTAGACTAAAAATAACACCAAAAACTAAAATGAAAGTTTCATATTTGTATACTTAAATGGAAATATAATTTCTTTGTGCATCCCTAAATGCATTCTGTTCTAACTGGCCTGAGAAGTGACACAGAGTAGATTGCTAAAATACCTATTTTCATGTATGCGTTTAAAATAGAAATTCTATTTCGTCTTCCCCTGTTTGTAAGACTTTAGAGGCTAAATAGGAATTGTAACTTTTAAGTAAATGCTCCTTTTGTTGTACTTCCAATGTCATGTTCTACTGGCTAGGAAGGAACACCCTTCACAATGATGTCGGGGTGCAGCAAATTCCATAATTTTTTATGCAATATTGGAAGGGCACAGACTGCCCTGCATTTTAGGGTACCAAAATTTCCTCTAAAAGATCTTTTCCAGATGTTTGTTTCTCTTGAAACTTTTTGTTTTCAAAATGTATCTTTCCAAGTCTGCTTGGATGTCTTTTGTTTTGTTTTAAGGAGAGTAAAAGTTGTCACATATTCTCATTATCAGGTGTGGGAAAGTTCTGTTAAATCTTGTCAGCAAGGCACATTTAAATTATAACTGATCCTCATTTCCTACCTCTTTGGAACACCAGGAAAACAGTGAAATTGACACTGAATTATTTTCTATTACTCCTTTCCTGATTCACCCAGTGACCTTCCCCTGATACCCAAAAGTATAAAATTCCCTGTATAAAATAAAAGTTTTATGCCTGGGTATTAATTTTGATTCGCAACTTCTCTATTCTCTCTTCTTCTGGACGAAGAGGATTAAATTCTCTTTCCATTTCATCCAGTTGCAAAACACCTGCCAAGGTCAACAGGGCCAGAATTTCACCCAGAAATTTCATTCCAGGCTGACTGTGAGGTTCCTGATGGTGATGGCACGTCCCCAGCTGGAGCTCTGCTGCACTTCAGAGCTCTGCAGGATCCCACTGGGATCACATCCAGAGGATGAAGGGCAGGGCATGCCCTCAAGTGGTTTTAGTTCTCTAACCAGTAAATGGACATAACTCAGGGGGGGTTTTACAGCAATAGCTATTGCAAATTCTCTCTGCTTTCCTTTAACCAGGCAGACCTAAATACAGATTATTATTATTATTATTACTATTATTATTATTATTATTATTATTATTGTTACTCTACTACTGCTATTATTTAACATGTAACTGTTTAAAATATACTTTTCCAAGTACAAAAATAAAGTACAAACACTAGCCTATCTGCTATGCCACATGTTTATGTCTTTTACTGCTCTTTAAGGAAAAAGGGGAGATGGACTAGTGTGATTTAGTTTTTTTACTGTAAGAAAGTGAAATTAAATATAACTATTGAAGAGTGGAATCCTGTGGTTTATATACAACTTGTATATGTATATTTCTAGTTATGCATCTATGTATATAAATAAATAAATAAATAAATAAATATATAAAGACAGACACTCGTGATTTGAGTTTGTCTAGCCAAATACTAAATTGCAGACTATCCCTCTGGAGACAAAGCTATTTTTTTGACCTTTTTTAGCTGAGGAGGATACAGCCTTCCCATGGCTATTGAACTGAGGAATGTAGCAGCAGTGTCAAGTCCGTGTCATGCCTCCATCATGGGACTTTGAGTGTCATTCAACCCACAAGAATAGCTCACTATATGCTCTACACAGAGAAAAAATAAATATAAATGTGACTCTACAGAATCAGTGGATTTAAAAATCTTTCTGTGTCAAAAATTCACTTTTGATGTCAGTCCAGCCAAGTATGGTCTCATGGTCATATGCCTCTCACAGTCAACTTCCACCTTGAGAGAGTCATGAAACCCTGCTGAAAATGAGACATTCTGTGGTGTAAGAGTGCATTCACAACTGAGGCCGAGCATTGTCAGAGCCATTATTTAGGATTTTTGAATTCTGAGAAAGCATCAATTCCTGTGCACCTCTATTCATACTTTGCCTAGGCACAGCAAAGTCCTTTTCAGGAGCCTCACTGCAGCCCAAAGGAATCTGAGCAGCACGGGGCAGCCCTTGGGTGTAGAGATGGACTTGTCATGTCCTGGGCTGTGATCCTCTTTTAGCTCTCCTTTCATCCACCAAGAGAGAGTGAACTGTATTTACAAATACCAGAATTAGCTGTACCATGTGATTAGTTAAGCCCTTTTTTAAAAACATGTGGGCTGGCCCCCTCTCCACCACAAGCCTTATAAATAACTTGCTTCCTGGCTGTTGTGTTGACAAACTGAGCTCCTTCCACCACCCCTGCCACCCCCGCCTTCTCCCTTCACCAACACATGCTACTTCTCCCAGGACTTCAAAGTTTATTTATCAAGTGTTTTTGAGGGGTGGGAGGTGAGCAGGAGGGAGGAATCAGATTGTTCCAAAAATCAAAATCATCAATTAAAACCAAGCCCTTTCTTGTTGCGTGTTGGGACACACAGGAACTAAGCCCTGACATAATTTGAAAGTAACACAAAAGTTAGCATGGAGTTGCTCAGGAAATCTTGAACTTCAGAAGTCCTGCAGGACTTTTCAGGTGGCACTGAGTGGACTGAAATCCACCCAGGTGCTGCACAGAGCCAGACACTTCCAGCCCTGTCCTGCTTATCTGGCTCAGTGATGATCACTCAAACTCCCATTCCCAGGCTTTATGATCTTACTTAAAGGCCAGCTAATGACTGGCCTCCTGAAAATCCCTCTCCAGGACCAATGATTTGATCTTCAGGACATTCAAAATTAAAATATCCCCCAATTTAAATGCAAAAGCCCAACTTTATAATGCATGCACAAACATAAAATACCTTCCAGTAAGTGCTTCACGTCCAGTGAGTTACGCACAAGGCTGAAGATTTTTTTAGGGGTTTTTTTCTGCCAGAGTAATCAGGATCCAGGAATAAGCAGCAAGAAGTTTCAAGTGACCCACCACAAGTGTGTTAAATGCATAAATTTAGAGGTAAGGGGTTATCTCTGTCTCTTCGGGAGTCTCCCAAATGCTGACTTGTTTTTTTACCTATACGAGGCATCTGATGTCACTCCTGTGTGTGGGTGGAAAATGCTGTACAAAGGTTAAACGAGTTCTTTCATCCTTGCTCATGAAAGTAGGCTCATATTGCATTTCCAGTAACCAAGTGCATTACTATAACAGGTTGGGGATTTAGTTTCTGCGTGCGTCTGTACCTCTGGTGACTAACTGGCCATGTGCTCTCACCACTCATGATGATGTTGCTTAAATTATTGCTTAATCTGAATGCTCTTTTGGCCAGAGTTTAGAAAGGTACTGCAGCCAACATTTCCTGCTATCAGTGAGCAGCCTTTCAGGCACAGCACCACACAACCTGCTCTGCAGGCTACAGAAATGAACTTTTTAGAAATAAAGTGTAAAGACTGCATCCCATAAAACAGCTTGTATCTTCAGCCAACTACCCAAACAGAAAAATGTCATTTAGTTTAAAGCAGGAGCACGCATTTTTGCATGTGAATACAGGAAAAATCCCACTGGTGGTAGCTTACAATTAAGAAAAATTTATGGATTTTGTTCAATGGAGGCCTGAAAGAACCTAGAATCACTGGAGTCGCCTCAGTGGGTATTATCCAATAGAACTATCCAAAAGACTTTGATAAAGTGGTTTTTTTTTCCCCAGGAAGGCTGTTCCACACATGGCAGCCCAGGATTCTGGAGAACCCCTCCTCATGGCTGGAATATTCAGGCCATGCACAAGTTGCACTCAGAGCTAGAGGCTGAGGAGATTTACGTGAGTCATTTTTTGCTCCCGTGCTGCAGCAGGGGAGGTGTATCAGCACAAAGATCATCAGAGCTACCTCAGGGAGGCTCTCAGCCTCCCACACTGCTGCCAGCTCCACCTGGGCCAGCCAGCTCAGAGGAGCTCAGAGGTGTCTGCACCAGCCCGGTGCCAGCTCTGCGCTGACAGCTGGAGCACAGCACAGCACAGAGGTGTGAGGTGAAGAGTAAGAACAAAAAACCCAGATTTCCTGGCAGAAACTGAGCTGGTGTCTTCTAGCAGGGCTACTGATGGAAATGAACCTGAGGAAGGGATGTGTGCTTATGTGGGAGCGTCTGCAGAACGCACCCGTGCAGAATCACAGAGGTGTTTGAGTTGGAAAAGGCATCAGTCTCAACTGTTAACGCAGCACTTCCAGATCTACCACAAAACCAAGTCCCTCAGTGCCATGCTTACACCTTCATATAAAAATAATTAATATATTATATAGAAGACCAATTTTTGGTCTTTTAAATACCTTCAGGGTTGGTAACTCCACCACTTCCCTGGGCAGCCAGTTTCAATGCTTGACAATTGTTTCTGTGAAGACATATTTCCTAATAGCCAATCTAAACCTCTCCTTTCTTCTCTCATCCTCTAATTCTTTTCATGAGAGAAGAGACCAGTGCCTACTTGTTTAAAACCTCCTGTCAAGGAGTTTTAAAGAGTGATAAGGTCTCACCTGAGCTTCCCTTTATCCAGGATAAACACTCCCAGCTCCCTCAGCCACTGATCATGAGATTTGTACTCCATCCCCTTCCCCAGCTCCATTGCCCTTCTCTGGACACACTCCAGAGCCTCAAAGTCTTTATTGTTGTGAGGGCCAGAACTGAACACGTTATTGGCTGAAATTAAAGAAAAACATGGTGACAACCCTAACAATACCAGGTGAATGGCAGCTGAGTACATGCTGATAAGTGAGAAGCATTTACAATTAGTAAGAAGAATTTGGAAAGTCAAAGGCACTTTATTGACTTATGAACTGCTACACTCTGGAAAAGGCTTGGTTCACTCCTGATGACAGCTCTGCAGGAAAGCTTCTGTAGAGTGTGGAATCTGTGGGGGAAAAATGACAAATTGTGTATTATGAGGAATTGTGTATTATAATGGAAAACATTATAAACAGCATAATGTGATAGGTAAATGAATAATGCACTGCCAACAGGGACACTGTGTTCAGTTTTGGTCAGTGCTCTTAGAGGAGATAATGAAACAACAGAGGGGATTCAGAGAAAAATAATTAAAATAAATAGCGGAATGAAGAATTTTCTATGTGAAAAGATAAAAGGATTAGGTCCATTTAATTTAAAGACAAAATAAGAAGAAATATATTAGAGGTTTCAATATGATGAGTCTAATACAAATGAAATATCCTGTGCTCCTATTCAATGTTTCTCTCATTCAAAGGTGGAAACATTACATGATAAAAATCCATAAGGAGTGATAAAAGACAGCATTTTTTCTCACAACACCAGTACAAAACTGTTCTCTGAAATTCTTTGTTCTAGCAAAATTAAAATGGACTGAATGCATATGAAGAAAACTAGAATATGCAAATTCATAAAGTTCAAGAAATATTTTTCAAAAAGTTGTGAACACCATCTCTAGATTAAACAGATCCTGCTCTGATATCACACCAATTCCAGCATACATTCAGGAGAGGGAACAGAAAGCATGGGAGGGAGGGTGCTATGAAAATGTTTTTTCTATAACAAATGGCATTATGACTTTGGATATCTCATGCCCTGTTAATACTGGGCCTAAGTTGTTCATGAAGGCAAGATTCATCCTTTTCCAATGGAAAAGCTTCTGGCCCTGTCCTTGCACTTCTGTAAGCCAATGAACTTTAAACTCTGTATGTTTGTGTGTGGAAAACCCACTGCCAGTGCAGACCCAAATCATGCCTGCCCTGTGCCTCAGGCTGGGATAACACACAGGACAAAATCCACTTCTGGTGTGAAAGGGAAAAAAAAATATCAGCCTGACAAATTATTTAAAAGCAAATAATAGTACTGAGAGCTATTTGTAACTGGAAAAAAACTAACAAGTCCCAGCAGAGACAGACTGGCAGGCAGAGAGTGGAGAAAACATTGCAGAGCTAATTAATTTATTACATAAATCCATAGCTTAACAAGTGATTAGCACTCAATATAAATGCCATAAGCAAAAAAAAAAAAAAAAAAGGAACATTAGAGTTTTCAGGAGCATCAACCAGAATCCTTTTGGGGAGGGTAGGACCAGTGCAGTATTGAACCTTTAGGAATGAGTGGCTCATGACACTCTGCATGCAGTGGCCAGATTTTTCCAAAACCAGAAGCTCTTCCTTCTCCATACCTTAACAAGCCAACAAAACAAACGAAACCCCAAAAATCTCCAAGCCCACATGCAGTACAATGAGAGAGAGAGAGTAAAAAAAAAAAAAAAAAAAAAAAAAAAAAAAAATTAAACGCCCTGGTCTTCGTAACCCAGTTCCTCCTACATGCATTTCCCACAAACTGTCAACATCCCACAGGAATCTACCCACGTTACACATCACAGCACAATGCTCCCAACAAAGGCAGCTCAACCCATGATGTTCCAGGCAGCCTTTCAAACCGCCTTCAGTGTAAGCTCACCAGCTCTGTAATTAGGTGTTAAGTTTGATCAATCCGGGGATTTTTGCAGGCAGAGGATTCTTTGGCTGTTCAAATTGATTTATGCCTGCATGGTCTGGCTGGAAGGAACAAAGGTTTGTCCCATGAAGAGAATGAGACTTTCCATACTTCTAGTGAAGCAATTAAACATATGTTTGGGTTCATTCCTATTTAAAACAGCCTTCAGTCAAGCGTGGGGACCTCAGTGGTCCTGTCAGTTCCACGGAACTCAAACAGGCAAGTGACTGCTCCCCTAAACAGGATTTAATGTATAAACATCAATAATAATGTTAATAATCATCGTCATAACAACATCTGCTCTGTTTGGCTTTACATGACAACACCAGACTTCAGGAGGGAACTATGGTAAATTAAAAACACAGGTTCTTGCCATAAACAGAGCTGAGGAGACAGCACTGGGAATAACATTGATCCTTGCCAGTATGTTTTTCTTTGGTAGATGGCAGGGTATTGCAGGGTTAAAATGACCATTCAAAAATGCTTCTTTGGTGTGTGGTTAACTCTCAGCAAGTGAGTATTCCTACTGACCCTGAGAACTGAGGGGTGTGTCATGTTTCATTTTAGTCTCCAAAATCAGGGGTTAGGACAAAAGAAGGTGGAAAATATCATTTTATGACATCAGGAGGTAAAAGACAAAATGTAAGAGAAACTTATAGGGCCATGTAAGCAGCCAGCTCTCCAGAGGGCTGCACAGCATGTTTTCAGGTGTTTTACTGGTCATTACATTGGTATGTGTTGAGAGAGTTGCTGCTCATGACTCTTCTACTGCAAATTCTCTGCCCAGAATGGGAATAACAACAAATTTGGCAATCAATTCTTGAAGTTTCAGCACCAATCATGTCTGGCACAACTCACTAATCTAAACATGCATCTGCCTCTGTTTTCACCACACATACCTTAATTACCACAAAGCCTGATTTACATTGTTACCTCTCAGGTGCATTCGATGTCTTCCTGCAGCCCCTTTCAGCTTCCAGATGAACTTTGGATACACCATCAGCCAGACAACACATTGTGGCTCTTTGGTTTCCAGTGCTCTGTTACTGATATTCTGATATTCCTTTTTATTTTATTTTATTTTATTTTATTTTATTTTATTTTATTTTATTTTATTTTATTTTATTTTATTTTATTTTATTTTATTTTATTTTATTTTATTTTATTTTATTTTATTTTATTTTATTTTATTTTATTTTATTTTATTTTATTTTATTTTATTTACCTTCCTATAGCTTTCAGTTACCATTTATGAGAGCAGTACAGAGCCACGAGCATGCAGAGTTCAGTGGTGTTCAGGGCCAGCTGCCACACTGCAGGTGACTGTCCAACCACACTGTGATAAAGAACAACAGTTCTGCTTACTGTAGAAGAGTTTTCCAGATTAATTTTTGTTTTTATAAATCTAATTTTTGCTCATATTTTTCTTGTCTTTCTAAGAAAAATTACAGCAATTTATTACTGGTTAATTTTCTGAAGTAACTTTGTTTTTGCATTTGCATGTGGTACAACCAAAATCTTTGCATCTGCTGTGTATATGGGCAAGTATATAAATACAGATACATGCACAATAACACATGTGGAGGTATCTTGATTATGTTCATTCAGGGGAAATATTTAAAATTACAAAAGAACAAATTTAGTGGTTAAAAGACATATTTTAACTGGGACATGGTGCAATTCTTTCCTCTGATTTCTACTGTGACCTTATGCAAACCACATTATTTCAGGAAATGTTCTGATGTTTCTAGTCAATGATTGTGAAGCAACATTTAAAAGGAGGATTTTCAGGCATATTACAGTTTCTTATTCCATGGAAATGCAAGGGAGGAGAAAAAGCACTCTTATCTTACATAATCATTCAACACTAGTATTAATGATACATTCAAACACCTAATAACTTTATGGGGCTTATTTTTTGTCTTAATGAAAAACATACTGAAAGAAAAATCACAAAAATGAGAAGTTTAATGTCTGAATCATCACTGAAAGGACAGAGTGACAACATATGGATGATCTATTAGATGGTCCTAAGCCTCTAAACCTTGGGCCTGGCCTGAGTGGAGCATCAGACCTCTGAGTTCATGGAAAGTGATTTAAACATGAAACATCTGGGGTTTTAGACAATTGTGTCTAAAAAGTAAACCTGCAACTCCCCCAGATATAGTTATTTTTTAAAACATAATGGTTTTTAATTCTTAAAGTACTTCTGGAGTATCTTGCAATAAGAGAGGTTGCAATGGCCCTTTGCCCAGCAGACGCACTTGGGAGGAGGATTAGGGGCCAAGCTGTTCTGTGATGGCTCCTCGTAGCTTCACAACACTCAGTGTTGCAGGGTTCCTGTCCACTGGGTCCTCTGGCTTTGTCAGCTCAGTTTTTCACACCCTTGTGAGCTGCTGTGCTTGAGGACGTGGCACAGATGGATGTGGATGAGATCCAGTGTGGTTCACCCCCATGTTACACCGGAGAGAGGCAGCAAAAACTGACAGACAGACATGCTCAGCCCACACCTTTGCCATTGTGTGGCCACAGCCCACGGGAGCCAGGAGGGGAGGGGACAGGTTGGGCAGAAAGCAAGTGTGGGGATGCTGACCTGTTCTTGTTTGTTTGCTTTTTGTAAAACTCGTGGTGTTAGAAAGCCAACATAAATTACAGTTACTCATCATATCTGCAATTATTAGGGAGAGCTGTTCCTAGTTTCAGTCCTAATTATGGTACTAGTAATTTCAGATGTTTTTTTAAATCAGTGTGAGGGACTGCAAAAAATGTCCCCATGAAAACAAGCAGTGACCATGAATGTGTAAAATGAGATAATTACAGCCTGAAACAAAGGAAAAAAAATGTTAGTATTCAATTACCTCAACGATAATTAAAACTTGCATCTGATGGCCTTAACTTAAGCATCTACTTAGGAACAGAAACCATTTTGTTCCTTGTTGGTCCTAATCTACATTCCTACAACAGTGCTGGAATAAAAAGACAGACCAGTGGCCAAATGGAGGTGTCTGTACAGCCTTGAAGCAAAACTCTCAGGATTTAAATTCCTTTTACTGCAACATGAGCTTGGTTAGGGGCGATTGGCTCTTTGCTGTCATTCACAACTGAAGCAGCCAAGTTCAGGTTCAAGAGTCTCTCAAAAGGCTCTTCAAGCCCACGTGCCTTTCTCTGGCTCAGTGGTGTGAGAGCAGTGGGCTCCTCAAGCTCTCCAGAGCTGCTGCAGCACACCTGCCATTGAAAACCTCCAGCAGGGAAGATGAACAACAAAACTGCTTCCATTTTTCAGGTGGAAAATAATCCATTGTCAGCAGACTCCTCCACAGAAAGCAAAGGAAAGATCACCAGAGGAGCACTGTAGGGTGGTGAAGCCCCCACCCACAGCAGGTACAGCATCTCTCTGAACACCAGCAAGGGAACCTGAGCCTTCCTTTGTTTGCTTTCTCCTGAGAAAGTATGTTTGGAGGCTGAAGCCCTCCAAGCACATCGAGGTGGGACCAGCCCACCCTGACTGTGGGGACCCTGCAGCCAGACCCCAGGTCTGTGCGTCAGTTCCCAAAGGAAAATGTTAGGGCTGCACAACAGAGAAGAATCAATAACACAAAATGGGGGGGAGGAAGGAAGAGCAGTTCTGAGAAACAACCTCCAAATGATCACATCTTGATGTATGTATTTACACTACTTTTCATAAATTCCGCCAGCCACATCCTTAATCCCAAAGATTCTGAACCATGCAGCACAACCATTATTTTCCCTGGACAGGGATACATTCACTTTCAAGTCGTTCCTTGGAAACCCTTCTACAATTAAGTCTTTATTAAAGCCTTTCAGAATAAATAGCAGGTAAACTTAGAACAGGCTCCCTCCATGTTTTGCCTGCAGAAATGAAAGTGCTGTGTGTCCTGAGGGACAAGAGATTTGTTGCCAATAATTTAACAGAATGCTCCTTACAAAAATATTCTCCCTTCTTCCTTAATAAGGTCCATGTCCCAGGTGTCTGCTCGTGCACACTCCTAAAATGGACAGATAAGAGGCTGGACAATCTCTGTTTCTTTAGGATTTTTTAAATGACCTTTTCAACAAAAATTCTTTTAAAATTAATTCATGCCAAAAATAAGCCAATACCTCCTCCTTTAATGCCCTTAACTCTGCAGGAAAACAAATGGTTCCACAGAACATTAGCAGCAATCAAAGGGCAAACCAGCTATAGTTAATCAAAGTAAACACTACAGAGGACACAAATTTGCTTTCTCTTAGCAAATGAGTGTATATAAATATAAATATAAATGAGTGTATATAGATATCTACTTGGGTAAATAGGCTTCTCAGAAGGTTGGGGTTTTTTCTGGAGAAAACCCATAAAACTTGGAAATTCCAAATAGATATTTTTACATCCCACTGTGTAATCACTCATAAATTTCATGTACATTTACTGTAAAAGTACCATTGCCACTGATTGCTACTAACTTATTGCAAGCCGAATATTTCTTTGAAACAATCTCATAAGGAATACATTTGCAATATTTTAAACAGCTAAAGTTAATGATCATAGATGGAATTAAATGGAGCCATTATTTGAAAGCTCTGCTACCATGCAAGGTGCTTTTCTCACTATATGTTCATCCCAGCCATGCTGGCCCCCTTTCTGCAAATTCTTTTCCTGCATTGTTCTAGCCCAGCAGCCATTCTGCATATTGACGCTCCTCTGCAAATAGACACGCTTAAAAATTAGGTTCCTTGGCATTTCCTGAACTCCAGAGAGTTTTCAAGTGCACTTCCTAATGCCTTTTACACTTGAGAAAGACTCCTGTAGTTTTAAAGAAGAAATATGAATTCTCATGGCATGAACACATGCTCTGTGATGAATATAGATTTTGCAATGTGTGCCATGCTATCCACTCAGAATGTGCCGCTGTTGTACAGAACCACATGCTTGTTTCTCTTGAATAGAATTATGCTGTGAATAAGTCACTGTGAATTAAAGTGTCTCCTAAACCAATAAAGCACTGTACCACAAGCTCAGTAACAACAGAACAGGGTTCAAAGGCTTGCAAGCATTAAATAACAGTGAGATGGAGGTGGTCAAACACAAAAAGTGTGTGCTGAACTCTAGAGTCTTTAAGAAACTTTCAGCCTGGTCTAATTACTCATAAAAGATATTTTAATGCTGCTTTGCAATACGTCTTTATCTTGCTGCATGTTATCTTCCCAATAATTTCTCTTGCCCCTCAGGCCAAACAATTTCAGAAGGAGTGCATTGATCAAGTAGTGTAATGATTCTCTTCCCCCGCACCTGGCATTTCTACCATTTCGTTTTTACAGGTTTTTCTTTGATTTTCTCAATCATTAGCTGGTTTTTTATCTATGAGAGTATATGACAGAGCAGAGGGGATGGATACTTAGGTTTATTCAGCACAGCTCTACCATCCTGTTTTTACACCAACATAAAATTGGTTTAACACAGTGATAAACCAGGCCTGTAACAGCCAGTCCTTCACATCTCAGGAAGACAGAGCTAATCTCTGGGGTTTGGGTACCCTTAGCTACTATATAGTTGTTCTCATAGTTGCTTTTTGTTTCATAATTAAGCTCACTGCTCTGTTTTTCCAGTCCCTCACATCTTGTGGAAGCCTGTGTGATATCCAGCGCACAGAAGCCTGAATGTGCTTAGTTTTGAGAATATTCATCAGACTGGGGGATTTGGGTTTGCAGATTCTCTGTCAAAGGTATCTCACAGCTGTGGCTTGATAAACTCAAAGCTCACATTTGCTCATCATCCAGAAGGAAAGAAAACTGAACTGATATGTGCAGCTCAAGAAGCAAGTTTTTATAAAGCAGATGCAGAAAGACAGCTCTGGCTTCTGGGATGCCTGTGTGAGCAGGAAGGATACCTGCCATCATGTCAGGGTTTGACGAGTGCCACTGCACTGAGTCCGACTCTCTTTCAGCACTGTTTCAACATCCAGGCAGCCATCACTGTTAGAGCTGCAGTTTTGTCATAGCTGTCACATGAATTTTGTTTTCAGCTGGCTTCGTGTGTTTTTAAATCCATCCACAGCTCCTGCCATAAGGAGACGTTTGTTAAGAGGAGAAAGATGTGCTGAGTGATGTGGGACACCATGAACACATTCAGAGGGGCTCCCAAGGATGCCAATCCCACAGCTAGAGCTCATGATTTCTTCTGGATATCTCAGAGGCCCTTCCAAAGTATCTCAAGCCATCTGTATCCTATCTATCTGCTGTGGTTCCATGTCCCTGCCCTGCCCGCTCCCTCCTGTCAGTGTGGGTGGGTTCTTGCCTGCCTACCCAGCAGTGAAATGCATTTCTGCCAGTGCAGCTGAAACAAGGACTGTGAGGAAGTGCCAGGTTTTTGTCCAAGGCAGCTCCTGCAGCGGCTGGTGCAAGGACAGGACAGGAGGATGTGACAGGAGCAGGCAGAACATCAACCTGCCAGTGAGCTTCATCTTCTGGTTATGGTTTCACATCTCACTGAGTCCTGCCAAGGAAGAGAGAGGAGACCCTGCCCCTCACCCTCTCTCCTCCCCCAGCCACGCTCTCCTGCACCATTCCCTTGGGATGGTTCTAGTGATCAGGTAGCCCTGGGGCAAATCAATGCAGAGAATTGACCTGGTGGAAATCCAACACCTCAGATAAATAAATATGCAAGTAAAAGAATAATTTGCTGCCAGATATGTCAACCTGTCAAGTGAGTGGGCTTGCCCTGAGGCCACACAATTTCCAAAGCCAATATGGGGAAGCAGAAGGGAGCTGCAGCTGGGGAGAAAGGGAAGGGGAGATGGAGCAGGACCTTTCTTTTCAGTGAAAGGTGGGCACAGACGTGCTAGGGCTGCTGTTACTATAAACCCACCCCCTCTGGTTCTGTACCACCTGTGCTTAGAATGGAATGGCTTAATAGGGGACAAAATTCATAGAGAAACATTGTAGTTGCTGGAGATTCATTTATCAGGGTTGATTGATTAATTAGCAGCCAGAAATAGATTTCTCTGAGCAAGTGGTTATGCTATCTCAGTTGTGAGATTAGTTTATCTCACCTGTATCAGATTATCTCAGTTATGATCAGGGAAGGAGCCCAAAGACATCTACAACCACCTGAGGGGAGGTTGCCATGAGCTGGGGTCTGTCTGCTCTGCCATGTCTCAAGTGAAAGAACAAGAGGGCATGGATTGAATTTGCACCAGGAGAGGTTCAGATTACATACGTAAAGAAATTCACTGACACGGTGATCAGGCATTGGAATAAGTTGCCCAAGGAGTTGGTGGAGTCTCTGGAAGTGTTCAAGAACCATCTGGATCTGGCACTTGGAGACATGGTTTAGGGGTGATTATGGTGGTGCTGGGTTGCCAGTGGGACTGGATGATCCTGCAGGTCTCTTCCAACCCTGATGATTCTGTAATTACACCCTCTAGGGACAAGGCTGCTCTGTGGAAATCTGTAATAGTGATGATTTTCACCTTGTCCATCACAGATCCCTGGAGCTCTCTGTTAGAGGGCTGGAGGCTGGTAGAGTGACCCACTGGATGTGGGCTGGCTGCCTCACCCCTGGCAGCCCCTAGAGAAATCATCTGTGCACTCAGAAGCTCCTGACCCCACAGAACTAGGAACTCAGCTCCCTCTGCACAGCCAAAGCAGCAGAAATGAGGAGGGGGCAATAACACCACTCTGCTATTCCTACCACTGAAGTAAAGATAAATAGTTGGGGTTTTTTTATTTTTCAGTATGTGTATTAAAAAATAAATAATATCTATGTATATTTAAAAATAAAGAATATTTGCATTTAAATAAAATTACCAATGTTTTATAGTACATGCTCATGATGCTCACCTTGCATTTTTCCCATGAAAACATGTATGGTTTATCCTGACAAACCCATATCCTTAGTAAGAGCAGACCCAAATCTTTGGATTTGGGAAATTATGGTACTTAATTTAAAACTGTTTTATACTAAGCATGCACATTTTCAGTCTAATGCAAGGTAGAAAAGCCCCTACTGTTTTTCTTAAATGCATAGGATATTTCTAATTTAAGAAAACAAAAAGAAATTTCTGAACTTTTCCTACTAAATTTAAAATTCAAATAAAGTTAAATAAACAAACTTTCTCCAACATTCTGCAAAGAAATTGTTATATATTGCTATTGTGCCATTTCACCAGGACTCACTGAGTGCTTTCAATTCTCATTTTTTGTACAACCAGCTCTTTGTCCTTTAGCTTGCACTGATTTGAATTTACAGGGTTTGCTGCCACATTTTCAGTTACTGAATTCAGAAATATTCCTCTTTAAGCAATCTTACCTGTTCTAAGCATATTTTGAAATCATTTAACTGCCTATTAGTTGAACTAATAACTTCAGGATGGCTTTGCATGTGCAGTATGTCAATAGGTCCAGTTCTCTATCCTTAATAAATATACCTAATGAAGTTGCTGAATATTTTGTGTCTCTGTGTGCATAGAAGGAAATGAGCTCCAAAACTGGTAACATTTGGAGAGCAAAAAAATACAGCATCTTTTTTCCTGCTTTGTGAAATTCTTAGGTTCAGCCGTCATGCACATGGTGCATATGGTCTGTCAGTATAATTTACCTGAGTTCATTCACCATTTTAGTCAGTAAAAAGCTCACCACCTGTGCTAGATGCTAACATATTGATAAATAATATATGTGGAAATTAGTTAGTATTAATGTATAAGATGTTGTTATATTAATAAGTTCCCACTAGGCAGAAGGAATTTGTATAATTAAAATCATTTATCTGTAAAAAAGTGAGTGTTTGAAGTTGCCAGTGATATGTATCACAACATTATCAGAAATTATTAAAAAATCCACACTGAAAAAAAGGGAAGGAAGCTGTTCTCTACAAAGGCAACATAATGGAACTTTGGAGCTTCTAAAAATTCTTAAATGCTAAATACTCATATAAAATGTTTTGTTTATTCAAGATTTGTTATTCAACTCAAATAAAATGCTTTGTTTATTTAGATTTGCCATCCAATGTAAGTATGAAGACTGACAAGAATGTTATGTGAGTAACTCAGTGAAACTTGCAGGACCCAGCATCATCTTATTTACTTGGTTTTAAATGTCTGCTCAATGCCATAAGCATACAAGACCTGTGCTTTCTTTAAAGTTCTGATGGATAATTCAGGGCAAGTAATTCCATCTCCCTGTGTCTTCATTTTTTCACACTCATCTCTGTGCTGGAGGACACTGGGTTGTAGTATTGGAAATATAAAGGGTTTAATTATCTCTTTCTGAGCATCACTGCTCTTACCTCAGGACAGCACAGAAAAGAAATGACACACACAGCTTTCCAAGTTTCTGAAAAAACATTGACTCTTCTTAGAAGAGAAAAAAGTTAGTTAAAAGGTGTTGCTCACTGACACACTAGGGTGAAATTCTAGTTCCATTAAAGATGATTTGGGTTTGCCACCATTCTCAACAGGGTTAGGTTTCATTTGTCTTGGATGGGATTTTGCACACTGCCTCATTTCAAATTATATTTATTACATGTTTCACTAATATCTCAATTTGTAAGGGAAAACATCTCAATTTGTAAAGGTAAACCTCTCCTCTGGAGGAATGTTATGCATGAAGGAAGTGACAAGGGAAAACCATTTCATCCAGAAAGCTCTAATTATGAGAGTCTGGCTTTAAATTTATCACAGAAATAAAAAATATCACAGAAGAACTAAAATAGCCACCTAAACTGTGGGCATTGTTTTGACTATGAAATATGCACCTTTGTCCCATGCCTTGGCTGCCATTGAGGTATCAGATGTTGGAGGTGCTGCCCACGATGAACAGGCTGCTTTATTGCTGCTCCCTGCTTCTGTTTTTCCTGAGCTGCAGCAATCAAACAAACAAGGAAAGTCGTTTCTACAAGGTGGAGTAGATATCTGTTCACATGCCTGCTGATTTTATGGCGGAGGAGAAGGAACAGACCTGTAACTGCTCGCTGTAGAGCACTCTTAAACTTGCATTTATTTACATAGCATCTATGGCATTGAGCCGACTGAAGAGAATTGATTAGCAAGGAGGCTGTTAAACAGCAGTGCCATAGCAGGCACTGCACCGAGGATTAGAGGTTTATTTCACTAATTGCCCTCCTGTAGTCTTTATGAGTCAATTCTAAAAAAATAAAGGAGCGCTCCAAACTGTGTTTGGAATAAAAGCAGAGTGATGCTTTTCACAGCACAGAAATCCCATAGATGAGCTCTTTTAGAAATGGGTTTAGGATTTTGCAGCCAAATTTTTCCTCTCTGGTGAACTCCTGCTGTATTCCTACTATGCTGTTTAACCCACAGCGTACTGAAAACCAGACCTGCAGCAGGCACATTAAGGATGATGTTGTCTTAGCTGTCCACCACAGCTGCCTGAGATGTAGGAGCCACACACCTTTGTTCTGAAGAATTTTTTTTTATCAGAGGAAGCAGAAATAAAGCCCTCACCTCTGTGGATTTAAAAGCTAATCAGAAAAAAGTAGATGTGCACGCTGCACCCTTAAGAGCAGTGTTGGTACTCGCGGGAGAGGCTGCCCTGCTCCAGCTGCCTCCCGGAGGTTTCCAGGGCATGGACAGCACCACTAGAGGGCTCACAAAGTATTTAAAGGGTTATTACATGTATTACGTGAAAAATAGTCCTATTTTACTTTCTGTTCCCCCATTTTTACAAGTGACGAATTTCAGAACTGAACCTGCTAGAGTGCCTTCATTTTCAAGTCACCTCCACGCACTGTCACAGGTTCACCTCCACATGGGCACACTTCCACCTCCTGACCTCTCCTGGGTAAACAGGGCTTCCATGGAAAACAGTTTTAGCCTGATAATGCTGCAGTCACCAGCCAGAGGCAGCTGTTCTGCAAAGCAGCACCTGCCCTTGCCAGTGCTTCCAGAGCAATGGAGGAGTTCAGGGCATCAGATACAGAAATACAGCAATATTGAGGTATTTTATAAGTCAGTGACTCAGGAAAAAAAAAACCAAAAACCCCCACCATAAACTTTTTTTCCCTTTCTTTTCTTATAAATTCTGGGATAACAGACTGTCAGGCATATGAAGATTTTTTTTATATTGTTCATGGGGTCAGGGAGGTTGGCCACCCCTACAATTAGATATGAAAGCTATTGTGGCTACTAATAAATAATGTTAACTACCCCTGTGTAAAAATGTGTAAAACCACATTTCTTGTTAAGAATCAAGATCTATCTTTGTTGATGGGGGAGAATACCAAACTAGTATAACGAGTTTCTTTTTTGTCTTAGCCCTGAAGACCTTGTTACAACATTTGGTGTTGAGAGTAGAAATGTTCTAATATATAGCCTCAAACTAAAAAATGTGAAGGCAATAATCCTAATATCTCAATTTGTAAGGGAAAACATCTCAATTTGTAAAGGAAAACCTCTCCTCTGGAGGAATGTTATGCATGAAGGAAGTGACAAGGGAAAACCATTTCATCCAGAAAGCTCTAATTATGAGAGTCTGGCTTTAAATTTATCACAGAAATAAAAAATATCACAGAAGAACTAAAATAGCCACCTAAACTGTGGGCATTGTTTTGACTATGAAATATGCACCTTTGTCCCATGCCTTGGCTGCCATTGAGGTATCAGATGTTGGAGGTGCTGCCCACGATGAACAGGCTGCTTTATTGCTGTTCCCTGCTTCTGTTTTTCCTGAGCTGCAGCAATCAAACAAACAAGGAAAGTCGTTTCTACAAGGTGGAGTAGATATCTGTTCACATGCCTGCTGATTTTATGGCGGAGGAGAAGGAACAGACCTGTAACTGCTCGCTGTAGAGCACTCTTAAACTTGCATTTATTTACATAGCATCTATGGCATTGAGCCGACTGAAGAGAATTGATTAGCAAGGAGGCTGTTAAACAGCAGTGCCATAGCAGGCACTGCACCGAGGATTAGAGGTTTATTTCACTAATTGCCCTCCTGTAGTCTTTATGAGTCAATTCTAAAAAAATAAAGGAGCGCTCCAAACTGTGTTTGGAATAAAAGCAGAGTGATGCTTTTCACAGCACAGAAATCCCATAGATGAGCTCGTTTAGAAATGGGTTTAGGATTTTGCAGCCAAATTTTTCCTCTCTGGTGAACTCCTGCTGTATTCCTACTATGCTGTTTAACCCACGGCATACTGAAAACCAGACCTGCAGCAGGCACATTAAGGATGATGTTGTCCTAGCTGTCCACCACAGCTGCCTGAGATGTAGGAGCCACACACCTTTGTTCTGAAGAATTTTTTTTTATCAGAGGAAGCAGAAATAAAGCCCTCACCTCTGTGGATTTAAAAGCTAATCAGAAAAAAGTAGATGTGCACGCTGCACCCTTAAGAGCAGTGTTGGTACTCGCGGGAGAGGCTGCCCTGCTCCAGCTGCCTCCCGGAGGTTTCCAGGGCATGGACAGCACCACTAGAGGGCTCACAAAGTATTTAAAGGGTTATTACATGTATTACGTGAAAAATAGTCCTATTTTACTTTCTGTTCCCCCATTTTTACAAGTGACGAATTTCAGAACTGAACCTGCTAGAGTGCCTTCATTTTCAAGTCACCTCCACGCACTGTCACAGGTTCACCTCCACATGGGCACACTTCCACCTCCTGACCTCTCCTGGGTAAACAGGGCTTCCATGGAAAACAGTTTTAGCCTGATAATGCTGCAGTCACCAGCCAGAGGCAGCTGTTCTGCAAAGCAGCACCTGCCCTTGCCAGTGCTTCCAGAGGAATGGAGGAGTTCAGGGCATCAGATACAGAAATACAGCAATATTGAGGTATTTTATAAGTCAGTGACTCGGGAAAAAAAAAAAAAAAACCAAAAAACAAAAACCCCCACCATAAACTTTTTTCCCTTTCTTTTCTTATAAATTCTGGGATAACAGACTGTCAGGCATATGAAGATTTTTTTATATTGTTCATGGGGTCAGGGAGGTTGGCCACCTCTACAATTAGATATGAAAGCTATTGTGGCTACTAATAAATAATGTTAACTACCCCTGTGTAAAAATGTGTAAAACCACATTTCTTGTTAAGAATCAAGATCTAACTTTGTTGATGGGGGAGAATACCAAACTAGTATAACGAGTTTCTTTTTTGTCTTAGCCCTGAAGACCTTGTTACAACATTTGGTGTTGAGAGTAGAAATGTTCTAATATATAGCCTCAAACTAAAAAATGTGAAGGCAATAATCGCAGGAGTATTTCAACGCTAACAGAAATTAATTTCCTTTTTTTTTCTCTCTCTCTCTCTTTCTTTTCCCTTTCCTCTCTGAAACAGACTGCCAAGGGAATTATTATGATTACTCTGCATGTTTTGCAGATGGTTGGCTGCTGCACAGGGTTCTCAAGAGAGGTCAATATCCTATAGCATCCAGCTTGGATGCTGCCCCACAGACCAGCTGAGCTATGGAAGCCCTTAGTCAGCAAAGCTTTTGCTGACATGACTAATTAAAGCCTCTGGTACGTGTCACCTCCTCAAAGCTCAGACTGAAGCCCTTTCATGAGCTGGGACCTGATTTTACTCTCCTATTAAAGCCAGTGGATGTACTCTACTTGTAAGGAATGGAAGTTGAATTGGACTTTTACCTTTTAAAAATATTTATATGTACATATACAGATATACACATAAAGCTGTAAGTGTGATGTATTCAGAAGTCATGTTCAAGGATGTTTTCAGAAGCTTCAGCTACACCTCAAAAGGCTTTTTCTAAGGGATACTAGAGACAAGGACATTGGTTATATCATGTCACTGCTGTGAGGACAGGAAGTTTTCCTGTTTTTTGGCTTTGCTATGTGGCATTCAGTCAAACAGGTCAGAGAGACCATGGTGACAGGCTGGTGGGAGGCAGCAGGCTGTGTGTTTATTTAATCTGTAGTTTTTTGGGACATAATTGATAGATTCACCTTTCTGGTACAGTGAAGTGGAAGAGAAAAAGGGGCAATATTGACATAATCCTGCAACACCCACCTGGAGGTTCCCCTGCTTTCTTCATGAATGCCAGCAATGCAGACATTCTGCTTCCATGATTACACTGATTAAAGATCAAATTAGGAACAGCAACTGCCCCAATGGCTCTGTTAGGTTAGGATACTCACATCTGCTCCTCCTTTCAAAGAATGAGAATGGTACAACAAACCCAGATTTCAGACCCAAGGAAGGGCAAAGGATGAGCTGCTGCAGGTTGTGTTGGAGCCAACCAGCCCCCCTGACAGGAAGGCTGTGGCTGGGGCCAGGAACAAGCATTGCTGCTTGTACTGAGAGTTTGCTCCTGCACGTGGCATCAACTCCAGCTGTCCAGACCTTGGGGAAGGTCTCCAGGGCTTTAGCCTTAGAGGGAGACAAAGAATTCTCTGCCATTTGAGGCCTTCGGAAGACCACTCCATTCTCCCCCATGTGCATCCTGAAAGAATACTCCTGGAATTCTCTCTTCATTACAGCGGCACCATCCTTCAGGACAGGAACATGTTTCCCTGACACATCCAGTTCGCAGGGACAAATGCATGGAGGTGATAATAAACAGAATAAACAGTCTGAAATTTTCAAAGCCACCTTGAGTAAAAACTGGATTTTCACATCCTTTAGGAAATTAGAGCCTTTGCCATCATTGTCTGAACTTCGCCCACCCCAGCAGTCCCTGCAAATGTGGCATCATGCAAGTTCGAGTTTCGGATTTATTGTTTAAAAGTATTTTGGAACCAGTGACTGACACAGACACATCTCCTCATCTGTGTTAACAAGCCACAGTTTTTATAATTTAAGGTTGCAGGCATCTTGGATTTGTAAAATGCAAATTATATATTTATGCTAGAAATTGATGTGTTTAATATCATTTATTTCAAGGTGGGCTTTTTCATTCTGAACAATTTTCACAAAGTTGCATACCACTATTTATGCATGATGAGGTTGTATAGACGATTAAAAGCAAAGAAATTACAAGGTAATGTTGATGATAAATTGATGATCCATTCCTAGCTCATGCTGTTGTGCCTAGTTATTGCAGGACTGATAACCACCTCATGATAATTACATATTGCAGAGAGGGAGGGGAATCTGTGCTCTGGGGGGGGGGAACTGTTTTGGGTTCATGTTACTGTCTCTGAACTTTATTTGCATGTTTGATTAATATCTCTTTTTTGTATTTTGAGCTCACAAGGCCTGCAAACTGAAATGCAAACCTCTTGATGGGTCAGGTCAGGAAGAGCAAGGCTGGTTTTGTCTCTTGTCAAAAATACAACAACAATCTGAATTATAGAATCAGAGACTGTTGGGGTCAATCAGAGAATTGTTTGGGTTAGAAGGAACCTTAAAGATCATCTCATTCCAACCCTCCTGCCATGTGCAGAGACACACTAAACCAGGTTGCTCAGAGCCCCATCCAGCCCGGCCTTGAACACTTCCAGGGCTGAAGAGTCCACAACCTCTTGGGGCAAGTTGTCCCAGTGTCTCACCACCCTCCCAGTAAATAATTTCTTCTTAATGTCTAATCTAAGTCTACCCTGTCTCAGTTTAAAGACATTGTCCCTTATGCTATCACTGCCTGCCCTTGCAGAAAGTCCTGACTCAATTTTGACCACAAAAACAGACAGTTCTTTCTTCTCTTTGCTAATCATTCTTGACCAAGGTCATTATTTCCAGAAGAGACCCCAGCCAGTCTTGTTTCTGTTTGTGAGCGAAGAGGGGCTTGGGAGAGCACAGGGAAGGAGCTGTTACACACAGTGACCACAGGTTTCTGTTGGTCTCTGTTTTTGCCGTTTCCTAGAGTCCAAAACCAAACATGTCTTTTCATTTTTCACTAGATATCAATGTAGTTTCAATCCCAGAGAAGCGGTGGTATCTAGAGAGGAGTTTAGTAATTTTTGCTCTCTCATTTTACACTCTTATGTCCTTAACCCAATTTAAATGGTCAGAGCACTCTGGGCCAGCGATTCTTGTTCACTCGATATGCACACGGTCCCCAGCACTACAGGGTCCCACTCCAATGAAAACATTAAGTGCATCTCTGCTAGAAATGCTAAATAATTGATCACAAAACCCTAAATCATACAAAGCGATGTAATTTCTTTTCCCAGATTTTCTTATACTGTTATTTATATCAGCTTACAATATCGATAAAAGAAATTTGTAATGAAGTCCCAGAGATGCTTTGATTTAATGTGGTTACAGAGGCTATCATTGCAAGTGGGAACAAATAGCTCTAATGGATTTTCTAGTACCTTGTTTTCATCATTCATAATAGACTTTCATCTGGGCTGGTCGGAACTGTAGGATGTCCGTGTGTTCTGCACCCAGACTTTAACAGATCTATATTTTATGGCCCTACAGTAAAAGTAATTGCAGGTTTTATAATGTGTGTGTACTGTTCCGACTGAAAGCAATCCATTTAGAGACTTCTGGAAAGTTGAGTTGTTTCAGTTACAAGTGCATGAGCTGAGACGAGTTCCAGTCATGCAGCCAGCCAGTTACCTGCCTCTTTTTAACGAGGGCACATTCCAGAGATCTAACTTTCTTTTCCTTTCCCTGTACCAAAATAGAATAAGTTTTTTGAACATGAGGGGTTTGAGCTGAAAGAATCCTGCCCCTGAGTTTCATCAGTTCAGAGGAAGTAGAGGAAGGTGGAGGCCAACACAGAAGGTGCTGGCAGCTGGAAGCAGCAGTGAGGGCAGGATGCCAGCGTGGATGTTCACCCCCTTCCCAAATCAGACCCTTCGGCTGCAGCTCACACTTGACAAAAATCAAGAATTTATTTTGATTCACTGTCTGACCTCAAATTAGCTTTCAAAAGCTGTGTAATGATTCTTGGCAATCTCATCTTAGGAAAGCAGGAACTGAGGCAACCAGAAAAACAAAATCACTCCTTTTTTTGTTTTTTTTTCTGTTGTTTTTTGTTATGTTTTGTTTTATTTTTAATGTTAAGTGACAGGTTAATTATACCCTCTACCTAACATTGGAGGGTTCTGCCAAACATTTGTACCTACACAGCCCTGCACAGAGCTGCCTCCTGCCCCCATGGTAACAGCCAGCCCTGCAGTAAGAATCTGACCCAAGAAAGGGAGAAGGTAACAGGGGAATGTGTCTTTTTAAAGGCACAAATGCCCTCTAAATGCCAGTTCTGCCATTTGCACCTCTCAAGACCAAGAATAACTCAGTCTGAATGTTAACAGTGCCTTTTTCACTGTATGTGATGAATGGATTAATCCTGCTGTTATCAGAATAATTAATCTAGCTTGACACTCCAGGAGAAAAATCCAATATGCTGGATTCCACAGACATGGCAGTGCTTCATAATGTTTTGTTATTTTTCAATGTATAATTAATAAGCAGAGTAGGGAATCCAGAAGAATCAACCAGCATTAAAATAAGCAGAAAAAGATCGAGCTATCTGGAGTTGAGTCTCAGCTATTTCAATGACAGTATCAATTGAAAAGAAACTCCACAACTGAGAGACAGACAAGATCCAGTTGCAGCTGGCTACAACATATATGCCACTTCCTAAACTACCTAAACTATTTTATGTCATGACATGAATTATTTCTCTCAGTGATTAGTCTAATTTTAAAATGTTACTATTTTCACAATATATTCCTTGACTGACACATCCAGATGTATCAACTGGAGAGAAAAGGGTAGCCAGCCTTTACCTTTGGCATTGTAAATCTCCCAAAAGCAGCCATTGAGCACAAAAACTTGTGCATAGCTAAGTAGAGAAAAAAGTATTCTTTAGTCTTATGGGTAGACAATTAGAGAATGCTTGTACTAATCATGTCATTTTATATTTTCAGAATGGCTCCCCAAAGACTTGCCTTGACTCAACAATACACACCCCTCCTCTAGCTCTAGAAAAACATTTGAATCAAACCGTTATTTCCAAACACCATATTTTTTGGCTTAAAAATTACCTCCCCTCCCAACACATCTACATTATCTTCTTATGTGCTTTTTCCCCCCCAGGTTAAATACTCAATCTGAGGTTGCAGAGATGACTGTACAGTATTTGCTCTGTGCGTGGTTCACCTCCCTACCTGGTAAAATAAGCAATAACAACATGCTTGGAGCTCCTACATGGAGCAGTGGGGGCTGACTGATGCAATCTTCACTTGGCCCAGACACCACTGACCTGCTGTAGCTCAGAACCTGTCCTGAGAGACAGAAAACCTTTTATTTCTATTTTCAGGAGGAAAAAAAGTGTCACTTCAGAGGGAGTTGCTAAATGACATCTTCACTCTGCAACACCCCCAGCTGAACGTGCCATAGAGCAGTTCTGTGTCACTCCAAGCTGCTCGTGGGGAACTGGTGTGCTGGGGCACAGACCTGATCATGGCACTTTGGGAAATTAGGGAATGAGAAGAATTTTCCTGAGTTTTTAATCAGAGAAGAAAACAATCCACGAGACAGATACTTGGTTGTAGTCACTCACCATGGCCTTATGGACTTCAGCTGAACAATTTTATGTAGCAGCAGCAGCAGCAAGGTCTGGGCCCTGAAGGGAGGTCAAAGGAAGAAGCCACAGTCACAGGGAAAAACAGTGTTTAGTCAGAAGTTCTGTGTGTTCTTGGATCAGTGTGAAAGGATGTTACACTATTCAGAGGTGTGAAAATGCATTCTTGACCCACAAATCAAATCTGCCTTTAACCACCGTGATGGTACTTCAATCTTACTGGAGCACTCATGGAAATATACAAAGCAGAATCACTGCTGCCCATTCAAAGCTTCCCTAAAATCAAAGGCATTTTTCAACCTAATGACCTATTAGACTTCTGGCAGGGGTTAGACACTTACATGTCATGATTAGAGGTGATCTACTGGAAGGTGTCCCTGCTCCTCTTAGGGAAGCTGGACTAGAGGTTCTTTAAGGTCCTTTCAACCCAAATCATTCTATGGTTCTTTAGACTGGGATTTTGAGGCAAGGTTTTTGAAGCTGGGGGACTACAGGGTTTCTTCTATGAGAAGCTGCTGGAAGCTTCTCCTGTATCTGACCCAAACTAGAACAGGGGAAATGTGTGAGGAGTCCTCCTCTTCCCTGAGGAGGAAGGAGCAGCAGAGATGAATGATGAACTGACTGCAGCCCCCATTCCTTGTCCCCTTGTGCTGCTAAGGGGTAGGAGGAGGAGAAATGAGGGTGAAGTTGAGCCAGGAGGAAGGGAAGGGTGGGGGGGAAGGAATTTTAAGGTATGCTTTTCATTTCTCATTATGCTACTCTGCTTTTATTGGTAATAAATTAAACTGATTTTCTCATGTCCAGACTGCTCTGCCTATAATAGTAATGGGTGAGTGGTCTCTCTCTCTCCTTATCTCAACCCATGAACCTTGTGTTGCATTTTTTTCCCTTGTCAAGCTGAGGATGGCAGTAATATGCTTTTGGTTGGCACCTGGCATCAAACCAGAATCAACCCACCAGAACTCATCAGACATTTCCTAGAGGAAAACTTCATCAGCAGTGAGAGACAAACCAGACCCCCAGAAAGTGTTAGTCATCCATGGAGCTAAAGCAAAGGTCCTACAACTCTCGATCTGACTAGAGATCAAGCTTTGCAGCAGAGAGATTGGAAATTTCTGGAACATTTATTTTAATGGGATCTCTTTGGGCGATCCAGTGCTTTCCTGTAGGACCAAAGCTGGATTCTGGAAATCCTCTCTGGAGCAATGGACATGTTGTCTGAGCCAGCTGGTCTGAGGCTCAGCACACTCTCAATCCTGCCATGAAGCAGTTTCCAAAAGTGTGGTGCCAGAGAAGGACAGACTGGGAGCACAACCACCAGCCACAGAAACAGATTCATTCTTCAGCAGTAAGGACCATGAGATGCAAGACCATGTTTGCTAGTACCCTATTTTAATCACTCTGCAAACACTTTTCTTTCAATTGCTTCATCACCTCAAAACCTTTGCTTCTGTTTGGCTCACAAATATGGTGTAAAGTTTATGTTTGGGTTTTTTTAAGGAGCCTTTTACAGTTTAAAAATCCTATGTTTTCAGCTGAGGCAGTCACAGACTAACCCAACCACTGATGGCTAAAATATTATCTTGTTTTTTTGCACTTGTTTTAGTGTCTCTAGCTGGTATTTCTCATTGTACTGTTCATTTTATAACTGGACTACCCTTCAGCATATTTGTGTACAGGGCTAACCACAATAAGGCCCTGTTTCATAATTGTGTTGAGGTAATACCCAAGGCTCTCAACAAGAATAATAATAAATGACATGACACAACTGTGCTGAGTCACACCTTTTTAAAGCCTAGCTCTTTTTGGGGGACACGAGAGCATAGATGAAAACAGCCACAGGCAGCAAAGAGCCCCTTCTGAACAGCTCCTGGTAACTCATTCAAGTCAGTGGTCATAAACAACAATAGCACAGCTGTTAGATAAATGGGGTGCTTACAACTGCACACAGAAAACCTAAAAATTTCAGCAACAAACCCATTAGCTTTTACTACATGAGTGGTACAGGACCTGCTGTTTCAGTAGTGTTCTGCTGGGTCACATAAAACCTGTCAAGAAAGCACAGACAAGTCTGGCATCCATCCATTCCTCCATCTGTCTGAGGGCAGCTGGGAAACTGCCCCAGCCCCTGCAGAGGCTCGGGCATTCTTTCATGTGGCAGCCACTGCCAGGGTATCAGAACTGTGACCAACATGTTCACAAGCCTCAGTTTGCAGTAAATGCCCTTTAGCATCTCTCCTCAACACTTAAAATAAAAGTGCCATTTTTTGCAGCTGTTCCAATCAACCCCACTCCTGGGATACATATTTTCAAAACAGCAAAATCACAGATATTCAGCACCACTTGTGGATCATCTCACCAGCCTATGACCATATCCAGCACAGTTCTCTTCACCAGAAATTTTAAAACTAATTTCTACCACACCCTATTAACATCTGTAACCCACGGCTCCATGCACAACAGCAGAGAGCACATTCTGAAAAATTCATGATGTATATTAAAGGGACAAGAGTAGGGACACATCAGAACACAAGGAAAAGACATCATGAGCCAGGCTCTGTTGTTTTGTTTCTTAGGGGATTTTGGGGTAAAGTGTTTTTCTTTTTTTTCCTTGCACTACATAGTCTTCCTAATTTGTTATGACTCTAAAAGAACAATAACCTAGGATGAAGGAATTAGATTAAGTCCTTCCACTTAGTTAATTTCCATGATCTAATATTTCCCTCATGTTCCAACATAACACTGTGCTCTGCTGACGACATCAGGGCTGAGGAAGTTTCTTAGAAATTGGTTTCAATCCAAGGGCAAGGCAGACCAGAGACCACTTAGTTCCCCAGACAAAGTATTCTTGGTTTAGTGTGCTTGTAGGTGAGCCAGAAGCTGTAATGAAAATGCTTAGGAAACCAAGTCCCCTTGGATATAGAAGATCAATAATGTTCTCAATAAAGTTGAAAACAATTCAGAACACAGTGTCTCACCAACTTGTACTGTAATGTTTTACTATAGTTTCCATGGATCTCATTTTTTGACAATATTTTAGAACAGCAATCAATACTTGCCCAGGGTATGCCTCCCCTCCCATTTATTCTATTTTCTAGCCAGTGGCAACAACAATTATTTAAGAACAACTAAGCATTGATATGTTGTTAATGCTGAGTATTTACTGTATGTGTAACAAGGATCAAGACACTTCCATGCTGGATACCACAGAAGAAAAGATCCCCAGATACCCATGCTGGAGCATCTGAGGAAATTCTGCATAAAATAAACAGCAATAGAAAATCACCAGTGGGTTTCCTACCCTTTCATCCAGCAAATAAAAATGTTACCACAAAGACAGTAGACACTAAAAAGGAATGGACTATCTACCAAGGGGGCTGAGCTTGTATGTAGAAAGGAAGAGAAGGAATTATTTTAACAATATGGGGATAAGAGTTTGTGGCAGCAAAGTGAAAAAAAAAAAAAAAGTTGGGTTTGTGGGACTGATTCCTGGTATGTGCTACTTTTGTTTTTCTATTGGTCTGTATTTTACGTTTGCCAGAAATGTCAAAGCCTGAGATGGAAGACTTTGGTTTATGCCCGTATATTATGAAGGAAGCAAAGCAAAGCAATCCATCAATTCAGTAGCTGGTATTTAATCTCCTTTCTTCCTTGGGCCTTCTTCTCCTGCTCTTCCAATAGGATGGGGGACTGTCTCATTCCCAGGAAGTATAACAAACCCTCGAATTCAGAAAGAAAAAGTCTTATTGAGCCTTTGGGAAATGCTCTGAACAACACTGTCCATCTCCTCCTGCGGCAAAACATTACAGCAGAGGCAGTGCTGGTGGAAATGAGTGGCAGAGGAATATTGCAAAATACGTGTGACTGTAGAGCCCAGTATGACTGAGGGAGTTGAACACAGGGACACACTGGGGAAAGCACTGCAAACTGCTGGATGTGATGGCAGTACTGAATACTGAGCAGCAGCAAGAACAAGGCATATGCAGCATGAGGAAAAGAAATGTATCACCTGAAATAATTAAGCCAAGTTATACATTCAGTGCTATTGTAACTGTGACACACGATAAGGAGCAGTGCTATCCTTGTGCCCAGAACCAGCTCAAGTTTTTGGTTTCCAGATCCTTGTTCATAGACTAGTCAAAAGACCTTGTAAGCAAACTCTGGATGTTGTTTACGTTTGATTTCTTGGCCTCAGCTTTCCCATCTCAGTACAACTGCACCAGCAGGAGCAGCACTGGCAGAGTGAGCATGGAAAAGGTCTCTGGGATGGTGACACCCTCACCAAACCACCACTTCCATCTGCTGGGAACAGGACAGGGCACCTCTATTGCCACATCCTCACCAACACTCAGCAGTCACAGCCTGTGGGATTTCCTCTGGCTTATGATCTGATCTCCAGCTCACAGCAAAACTGAAACATCAGGGTTACAGGTGAGGGAAGGAAAAGTGCTCTTTTTCTCCCTTTGCATCCCTCTTCTTCCCACCTCCCAGCCTCCCCCCTCACCTGAATCAATCCAAAGCTGCAGGAGTAGAATCACATGTTAAAAAGCAAAAAATAGGGAATATGGAAAAAGCTTGTCATAAAAAAGGGTTACTCATACCATCATGAGGAAGCAGGGTGATTATACACACTTTACACAGAGTGATAGAAACAATAGGATTACTCACACCATTTCAAACCCTAATGAAGTGCATCAGTTACACTCCCACAGCAACCTGGAAAAGGAAGAAGAGGGAAGTCTGCTGGTGTAGCCTAATAAGGACTTTGTGAGAGAATCACAGTTAACATGTCCTCCTCATGGTTTGCCACAGGCCTGCTGGGGACTGTGGTCCAGGCTTTCTGTATGTGCTCAGCAACCCAGTGGAGGGAGAGGAGGAGAAGCACAGATGTGTGTATTTTTTGTATTTTTCCAGCCACCTCCTCTTCCAGAGTCATCCTTAACATAATCAGATCAGGAGGGACAGAGTAGGTAGAGGGAAGGTAGTAACAAAATCAAAGGAGGAAGTTCACCAACAGCTATTTTGAAACTTTGAAGAATACACTTTGTATTTAATTTTAAATCACTGGTGATGCACCAAAAAGACAGAGGAACAGGACAGAGCTTCTTGATTGCAATTCTACAACTGGACCTCCTGGAAAGAGCAAGAACTGGATCAGCTTTGTGCCTGTGAAGGCAGTACCTGCAAATGGAACCAATGAAAGGAAGCATACCCTCTGCAATTTGAAGATTTCCCACCCAAGACCACCTCATGGGAAAGTCCAAGGCTTCAGAATCTGTAGTTCTTGACTTTGTGTGAGATTGAAATAATTAAAAATTAATTACTCACATCGTACTTACAAAAATGCTTCACTGCTGCTTCATATAATTTTGACTTTTCTACTATAATGTTACCAAAAAAAGATAAATCTAAATGCAAGCATAAAAATAAAATTTAAATTGAACATTACACATCTTAAATGTATTGAAATAAAGCAAAACTTTTCTTAAAAGTGTTGGTGCAATTATTGTGTTCTGTGTTGAATCAGCACTCTAAGCCTCCATCCAGCTCAACAATTTGTATGCTTTGTACATCTACTCCTTTTCAGCAGAAAAGCTTTTCCAATATATTTTGATGGCGCCATGATAACTTCTTCATAGCATTTCTGCTTAAAATTCCCTTTGCTCACATTGAAAAAATAATCACGTAGCTTAATTTTTTTTTTTTTTTTTTTTTCACTTCTTGCCACTGGAGCACCATCAGCTTCATAAGGAGCTTGGAGCTATTCAGTTTGAATAATCTCAAGCAAAGTTGTGCAGAAGGCTCCTCAGTTTGCATTACCCCTTCCCTGAGTGTCTGAGCTCTCCAAAGGCATAACTGGAATCCCCAACATCAACCAAACTTTTTGCAGAAACCCGTTGCTGTTTCTGTTTATTATCATGCCTGATGTTACAATACACCCTCCCTTAAGAAAGGCAGTGTTTAATTGACCAAACAAGAAAAACAAATGCTTCCCCAAGGTATAAATTCCATGAACTGTTTGGATGCTTTCTATGAAGCTAACAAACCCTTCTGTCAGTATTTGGAAGACTTAGACACTGGTTTTTGAATGGACTGAAGCAAAGAAGGGAGAGCGTTAATTGGATTTTACAGTTTCAACAAGTTTAAAGACATTCCAGGGTAAATACTACTTGTTTTATAACACTGCTCATAAATAAATGAAGTTTTTAAGATAGACTTTATACTCTGATTAAAATTATTTTTTAGTTACATTAATATGGCTAGAATAACAGGAAAAATGTGTGATCATATTCCAGATTTACAGGGAAGAGTGTCAGGCCTCCTCTTGAAGCCTTCTTTTTAATATATTTGTATTTAATGTGTCCCTGCAATCAGACTACATGTGGAAACACTAAGTGCAGTTTTATGGACTTTTGGGGGCTCAATGCAGCTTCAGAGTTATAATCCACAGATGATTCAAACATAGGAAAATAAATGGATTCAGTTTTTAATGCCAACCTCATTTACTGACTTCATGCTGGTGTAGTGTAGGTGAACACAAAACTATAGAGAGGAGGACTAATTCTTGTTTTTTCCAAACAAATGAAAAATATTAAACCAGCATTTTCACTGCCAGAGAAGAAAAAACAAAACAAAACAAAAAAGCCCCAAAAACTAAACCAAACAAAAAACCTAACAAAAAATCCCACAACAACAACAAGAAGAAAAAACTCTTCAATTTTCCATGGTTTTAGTATTGAAAAAAAAAACACTGGCAAGCTGGAATTCAGGCTCCAAAGCCATTAAATTCTTGAGGATGTCTCAGCACTGTCCTTAGGATCAATGAATCAAAGGCATACCACTGTCTCACAGGCAAGTTCCCTGGTTTTCCCCCTTGCTCTTCCCCCTAAGGGGGAGCATTCCAGGAAGGATGTTGACTTTTACACAGAAACATGATACAGTGAGCCTGGAAGGAAGAGATACTTGACTGGGACAGGTTTGGGTTACCCAAGAGCTGATGTTTTTCTCGTCATATCTGAAATGATCTGTAAGTGTTCTGATGTGCATGATTGCCTGCAAACTGAATGCTTAATGCACACAGTCAAAATGTGAAGCATGTACGTGCAATTTCAGCTTAATCAAACCCAGGGAATAAAGTTCCTAATGCAGGAGTTAACTCAAATACTATTCAGACCATATTCAGAAAATAAATATGGAATAGCAATCCATATTGTCCAATCTGTACAGTGCCAGACAGAGTTAATACCAGGGAATAGATTCATTTTGAATCCTGCTTTCCCTAGCATGATTTAATCATTTCAGTTTATCAATTGCTTTTAAGCTCCAAGCCGAAGTCTACCAAGGTGGAGTTGTGAGGTTTATTGGCATAAACTCTTGGATACTTTGGACATCTGCAATCAGTTGTGATAATAGTTTTTAACAACACAGAACTGCTGCAATCCAGGCCTGTTGTGAACAGGTGAACCTCTCCAGTTCAACCAAGACTTAGAACCCTTCCCTACTTCAAATATGCCCTATTTGTCTGAATTTTTGGTTGAGAAAAGAAATTTACTTCTTGGTCTGTAGATGGGTATCTACTAGAAAATCTGATAACCCAGCTAGTCTTCATTTTGGAGAGGCTACTGAGCATATTTCCTCAGAAGATGATCAGTTTAAGCAACATTCCTTTAAATTTAAACCCACAGACCTGAAAACTACATTATCCTTCTTGACTGCACTGTGAACTTCTCAGCTGTGCCTGAGTAATTTAGGTTTCCCAATGCTGCTCATTTTTGACAGAGTGCTAAAAAATACAGTCTTCTCACCTGGGTTTTGGTTTTGAACAAAATCAAAATTTGAGGTCAGGTTTTGCCCTCAACCTTTTTCATTTGCAGTTGAGTTCATGCTTCTACATAGATTCACCTTGGAAAAGAAAATAACCTTCGGAATTCTGAACAGAATTTGAGGAGCAAAAAACTACTCATGTTAAAGACAAGAAAACAGTCCTTCACAAATCTTTACTAAGGAGTTAACTCATAATAAACAACCAGAATTTATAAAATGTAGAAAAAAGAAACCTTGACTAATTAGGCTTTCTAGTTATTGGTAACTAACTAGAAACAAGCAATGCTGTTAAAATGCCACTTGGTTTTCCATGAAAGATTGGCACATTAAAAAAAAGAAATTCCTTTTGTTTTTTATTACAGATTATGGGAGAATTGTGTTATTTACTGCCCCAACTATTCAGAAGTACAAATTAGATTTTATGTATTAACATGACACCTAGAGTTTTACAAATTTTAGTTCAAAGGACTAAAACTGTATCATAAAATTCAAAGCCAAAATTGCTCTACTTAGAGTTTTCCTGTTTTACAAGTATCAAGCAATCCAAATTAAGAAACCCAATCCTATGCAATCTGTATGACCAGCTGGCACAGGTATGCAAACAAATGAAGAACAGAAAGCAAAAGCTAATAATTTGAACCAAATGTAATTAATTATTGAATAATTAACCTTGATACTGATAGTATCAATACCAAGAGACTCTTCTGCTCTTTTTGTAATAGATGGTAAATTCTAGGGTTTTATAGGACATGAGTTTGGGCCATATAGATTGGCGTGTTCTCAAGGTCAGCATTTTGGCTTCAGAGTTTTGTGATTTGAAAACAAAAAAATTTGCAATCTAATTCAATTTTGAGCTCAGATCACATCTTCCAGAGGCTATACGTGTTCAGATCTACCAGGTTTTTGGCTGTAATCTATATGCAGTTAGAAAACAAGCAAGTGAAAAAACACTCTGTAACATAGCTGCATGAAGTTCCCCAAAAGAGTTTCCAGATTTAAGGGAAAATCCACTTCATCAATACGGCAAATCTTTTAAAAATCTTTCTCTTTTTCAAGGGATGAGAAAGAATAAAAGATAGTGTTGCTGTGTCATGGACAGGATGTTGAACAAAGATGTTTTAGTGGTAGTAGTGGTGTAGATCTCCCACCATATCTATTTAGTAGTTATGCTTAGGTAGCAATAAAAAATGAGGGCTGGATCATTATTGATTATGGAATAAAGGCCAGACTGGAGTCTGAGCAGTTGGAGTAATCTGAACTCTGTAGACTGCTGGATGCTCCTCAGTGGCACAGAGTACAAGCTTCGAGTTTAATGGAAGGAGTTACTATAAATAACATCTCTTCTTCATCTCAGGCTGAATAAGTGCAGCCACCACAGCAAACCAGTACTATATCCACCTGAAAATGCTGATAAGATAAATTATACAAGTTATTTGAGGTATCTTTTTAAATATTTGTAGTTCCAGCTTATTTGGCATTGGCAAAATTTGACACAGGCACACAAAAATGCTATAATTACTTTCATATCTGATTTTAATGGAAAATAAGAGTCATTGAATCTACATTACCTTCTTTCCCAAAAGCTCTCTATATCTCTTTTCCTTGCATCAGGGAGATTTTACTTCTGTTCTTGTCGGGTTCAAAGATAATAATTAGCTTTGCTGTATCATTTACTACACAAATCAGTTTGAAGTCATGTCTTCATTTAATTAAAATGTGTATGTATCACTATCAAAGGACTATTTGTGTCTATGAGCAAATTCTGACTGGGGCATCTGTGTCCTTCTAAAGTCCCACTACCAGGAGAGATATGTGCAGGGAAAATAGGTATTTCTCCTGAGAAATCTGTATCTCTTAAATAAAGCCAATTTGTTTTTACACAATTTAAGCTGAAGATTAGTCAGAGTGCAGCCTGTGGAAAATTATTATTAATTTAAGAAAAAAGCTTGCTATGTCATTTCTAGACCCAGAAGTGTCTGAAAATCTATTTTCATCTCTCCCTCTTTCACCTGAGCATTGAGAATATAGAGGAGTTTTAAAAGTCTCAGCAAAAGACCTTTTTATTAATAATACAGACTTACTAGGTTTATGGAGACAGATACAGGCATTTAGTTAACTACAGCATTATGATTAAAGATTCAGAATATGAAAGCTGAAGTGTGGTGTTCATATAATTGTGCTACTGGCTTAAGACTTGATATTAATCCAAGATGTTTCACCTGCCAAGGGCCAAAAGCATATCTAAAGACACATTTCAATCTCATCCCACAGCAAGACACAAATAAATAATGTGTCTCATAAAGTCAAATAAAGTGAAGCTGAATACCATAACTGGCTGCATGTTCCTTCCTTCACTCATACTTTAATTATGTAATCAATAATAACATGTTTAAATCAATAATTTTGAAGCTGTGAGTTCAAAGCCAACACCAGAGGAGGAGGTTCTGCAGGCTGTGCAGTGCTAGAGGTGCATTTTCATAATATTTGCGTCCTGCATTTAGCACATAAATTTATAGATCAGGACAAATCCACAGGATTTTCCCATGCACCAAAATCCCTTTTCTACTCCTTTGGATTCAAATGCTTTTCTGTCTTAACTGAATCCTTTTACAGGGCATGAACCTGCTCAAGGGGAAAAATCCCTCAAACTTCACAAAGATACTTCAATCTAGAAATAATTCAGAGAGAGCTGGGCTCTCGAAGCTCTCCCAGCTCGGTGCTCTTCCCTTCCCCTATCCTAAAATGATTTCCACACACGCAGCATTGAAATGCTTGTAAACGAAAGCAGTTGCAAAGGAGAGGGGCAGAGTCTGTGCAGACTGAGCTGGGTGAGAACAGCTGGAAGCAAAGGGCTGAGAGATCAGTCCCTGCCCCAGCAGCACCCCTGGGCTGGCTGCAGCCCCTGGGGTCCAGGTGAGGGGAGAGGCTGCAGCCCCCAGAGAACTTTTCAGCAGCCCTGATCTGAGGGAGCAGCTCCTTTGTCAACCACCACCATGAGTCAGACTGCTGCTGAAGGAAATAGTTTTGTTTACATCAACGGGAAGGGAATTGCTAGGGCAATTAAAATAATTTCTTGTTTCATAATACAAGCCATACCAAGAATGCCTGCTAGCTGCATTTCAGTGTCAGGTACTTAAAAAACAAACAAACAATCAATCAGGAAAAGCAGGTGCTAATTTCACGGAGGATTGTTAGTAAAAAGCAATCTTTATTTTCAATGCCCTCAAATCTTCCATGCTGCTGTACCCAGTCCACATTCTTGCTCCCTGGAGGCAGTGGATGGACCAGGACACCTCCAGGGGTTACTGTCCTTTGGTGCCCACCTGAGGCTTTCACTGCTGCTGAAGGCTGTGAATCAGGGGGCTTGCAGATATTTGTGAGGGGAAAGAGAAGACTGAAACTTGGAGTTGTCATCCACTCCTTACCAAGGCTGTGATTGGCAGGGAACTCTCAAAACTCTCCTGGCCATGATGCTGCAGGTGCCCCGGGCCAGCCTGACTCCAGTAAAGTGCATCCTTTTCAAGATTTGTCTGTGGATTTCACCACCAAACACAAGATTTGCAAAACAGTATCTCGTGTAACTGACTGACTCAAAAAGGGGAGATTTGTTGTGTTTAGTTTCAATTTTTTGAATTTTCTTACTGTGGGTCTGCATGGCAGAGCTGAAGCCCAAATACATTCTATCTGCCGATAGCACCTGCCAAGTCCAGAAAGAATACCAAAATACTGATATGATCCATCACAGTTAATATTTGTCAGGACCCAAATATTTGCAGGGAATTTGCCAAGCTGTTGCTTGGGAAGGAATAATAACCCTCCTTTCTCACATACACACACCAATGTACAGCTCTTGCAGCAATTCTGAAGAGCCACATTAAATAATGTATGTGCTGCTCATGGACATTTTGCAGCAGGGGAAGTGAAATCCACAGTGCTACATATTTCATTATTTGTTCAGCCCTATTGCTTGTTAACTCTTTAGAGAAGTAAAGCAATGTCCCCTAAAACTCTTTGATGTGTTCTGGGGTGAATTTCTGGAGAAATACAATATCCTTTGGGATGGAGTGGCATAGCAGGAGGATACCTTCATCCTGGCAGGCTCCTAAACTGAGCAGATCTGATTCATCTGCAGTTCTGAGTAAACAGACAGGTAGGTTTTGATGTGGTTGTTTTAAGGAAATAATAACGATTGATAGGAGTGTTGATAATTAGCATTTATCAGTTGCAGAGGATTGTGATGGATTCTCTTCCAATGGAAAATATTTAAACCACAACTAGATTTATTTTTTTTCCCTGAAGATTCATTGCAATTCAAACAAGGTCTGTTCAAAGTCTTCAGGGATTTGTTACTACAGGAATCCTAAACAGATTGCCACAATGGCCTTTTGGTATAATTGTTTGTGTCATCAAGACTTCATAGGGAAAGACAACCCTGCCGTGGGCACAATGTGAGAAGCAAGGTTGGTCTGTGTCTGAAGGGGTTTTCAGTGTAAGACTGAGATAAGGAGCAACAGAAAGATGCAGGAAAACAGGACAAACTGATCTACACAGCAATACCAGGACAAAATTCTGAATATGTAGGTGTTTTGGACACAGCCTCTGCAGCCTTAGGAAGTTTCAAATACTTTGTGAATAAAATATATCAACATTAACTTCCCAATGTTTTCTTTCTGGAGGAATAAAAAGTTACTATTACATAGTAACTTTCTAATTCAGTTCAGACTGGATACACCAACCAAACATTTCAGGCAGCAGCTGCAGAACTTCTGTTTTCTTTTGAACAAATACAGACCAACCAGAATTGTGTTAGATCTCACAGTCCAGGTAGGGCCAGGTCTGGACAACACTTGGAACAAACACGCATGATCTCTGTGATCTTCTGAAGGGATCCACACCCTTCTTGATTTCATTACAAGGAGACATTAAACCATGCTGGAAGACTGCTAACAACTATCTATACATGCATTTCTTGTGTCCTGTCAGGTTAATTATAAAAAATCACACAATGTCCCTATGAATCTGCAGAATATGTTTTATATCTGCTCTAAAGAAGATGAAATTAAATTAGATGTCAACTTATGTACTCAGATGTAAATTATGTAGCAGGATTTCAGTTTAACTACCAAAATATTAGATATAACTGAATCTAAAGAAAATAAAATAGTTTAAATGAAACATATCCCCCAGTATTATTTTTTATTTATAAATCCTTATGCAACTCTGAATCCCTGAAACTAGTTTTAATTGATAAATATTGCATAAGATCTGTCTTAAATCTGTTTTTTAGAGATGATTTGCATTTTAAAATGGACTCTAAATCTATAGTGAGGGCTTATTTATAATAAATATTTTAGCAGACATGTATCTTCAAGAATTAAATATCATTAATGGTAATTAAAATGACACAGCTTGTGAAATGTATTTGGAAATGTTTTTCATTTGGCAAAAACATGAGGCAGGGGGAAGAGGGTGATGATACCCAACCTCAAACACTGCAGCCTGAATTCCCAGTATTTTATCATGATGGTTGGTCACACTGTGGTCTGTACTTAGGGTTTTTGGGGACCAGCATTACATCTGTTACCCTGCAACTGGGGCAAATCCAAAGAGCTCACACCCATCTCCCCACCTGTTAAAAAACAGCTGCAGTGTTTGTTCCTGCACCTCTGGGTCTTGCAGGTGCAGCTCTAACCCAGGAAAGCCTGGATTTGCCTGTTTGACAATGTGAATGTGTTTAGGGAGAAGTTAACTTGTTAAAAGACAGCCTTAGCTCTTGTTCCAGCCTTGGAAAGCATTTGGGGATGGTTTAATTCATCCCTTTATTTCCCATTGCAGATCTGGCTGTTTCTAAGTGCTGTTGGAGCCCTATGGCCTTTTGCAGCTCTCTGAGTACAATTCTCTTCATAATAAAAGAGGCAATTAACAAATTGCAAAGGAAATATTCTGTCAAGGGAGATATAATTCTACATGTATATTATAGGGAAAAAAAAGAACAGAAATCTGATCTTGACTGTGGTCACCTAAGTTAATAATACTGTTTTCATACATTGCACTAATTACTTGCTTCATATAGTTGAATATAATTCTACATGTATATTATAGGAAAAAAAAAAAGGAACAGAAATCTGATCTTGACTGTGGTCACCTAAGTTAATAATACTATTTTCATACATTGCACTAATTACTTGCTTCATATAGTTGCTAAGTTTATTCCTACAACCAAAGGAAAGATTTAAATTGGAAGGAGTGGTGGGAAGAAAAAATAGTAGAGAGAAAAAGAAACACTGTATTTTTTCCTCAAATATTCATTGCTTTCCTTCATTTCTTCTTCCCTTTTTCTTTCACTCATTCTGTATTTAGGTTTTCCTCACAGTCACCAATATAATCCACTAGTTTTATAATTCTTATCTTTAAAGTATGGAATTTTCTTTCTATCTACACCCACCAGCTAGAACAAGAGGGAGTAAAAAAACATTTCTTTGCCTCAAAGGGCAGCATTGCTGTGAGGAAATGACTTTGTAAAAGTGAAATCCTCTCACAGAACAAAATTGATGCTTTTTGCACTAGGGGACATTCAAGCTATTTTTTTGGAAAGCAACATACTTCTTCACTGGCTGTTTGCAGGAGAGAGCTGGTGTGGCTGAAGGAGCAAGAGCAGACTTCTGATTCATCTTGTGGCTCATTAACAGGGCCACTTGTCTGGCCTCACGGGGTGACATTGGCTGCTGACTCAGTGAAAGGCACTGACAGTGCCGCCACCACACAGGGAAGATGAAGGAGTAGCAGGACCAGAGAAGACCACAAAATCGCAGAATCACTGAATATGCTGAGTTGGAAGGGACCCACAAGGATCATCAATCCAAGTCCTGGCCCAGCACCATCCCCAAAGGTCACACCATGTTTGAGAGCATTGCTTGAACCCTTCTTGAGCTCTGCCAGGCTGGTGCTGTGACCGCTGCCCCGGGGAGCCTGTTCAATGCCAAACCACCCTCTGGGTGAAAAACCTTTTCCTGATACCCAACCTAAACCTGCCCTGACACAACTTCAGGCCATTCCCTCGGTCCTGTCACTGTCCCCACAGAGCAGAGATCAGGGCCAGCCCCTCCTGTTCCCCTCATGAGGAAGTTGTAACTGCAGTGAGGTCTCCCCTCAGTCTCCTCCAGGCGGAACAGACCAAATGCCCTCAGCTCCATATGACTTCTCCTCAAGGTCCTTCACCATCTTTATTGCCTTTGGCCACTCTCCAATAGCTTCATGTCTTTTTTCCATTGTGGTGCCCAAAACTGCTCCCATCACTCGAGGTGAGGCTGCCCCAGCCCAGAGCAGAGCAGGACAATCCCCTCTCTTGCCCAGCTGGCCTAATGTCCCTCAAGACAAGGATGTCCCTCCCGGCTGCCAGGGCACTGCTGACTCACATTCAACTCCCCATTGAGCAGGAGCCCTTTCCTGGGCACTGCCCCCCAGCCTCTCATTCACCACTTGTACAATGCTGGACTGGAGGTGGCTCCTGGTGGTGGGGGCCAGGAAGGGACTCAGGGGATGGGGGGACTGAGCAACTTCCAAGTCACATCACATGGCATGAGATGGCTTGATGTCACCAGAGATGTGATCCCTTTCCTCCAAGGGGAGAGGGATGCAGATGATGGATTTCTACTGCAATCTTCAATCCCTGGTCTGATTTAATCTGTGTTTACTGCCTGTGATGACAGACAGGATGCAAAAGCTCAGCTTCCCTCAGAGACTATGATAAAACTGAAAGGTCTGGCAGGCAGTCACACTGCATTTTAACTGGTAAACCAAAGCTCTTTATATAGAAACCATTAAAACCATCAACATGAAACTCCACAGAACTGTTTTTACAGTCACCTTTCAGAGGGAGCAACAATCTAAAGTTAAACCTCTTTGTAAGGAGGAGTTTTATGACTGCTGGACTTCAGTCTGTTTAGATTATCCCCAGAAAGGTAAAAAAGGATCTGAACATGGTCTGTAAATACCTCTGATAGCAAAGGGCTTTTTAAACTAATGGATTAGGGTAGAGCAAGATCCAACATCTGGCAACTATGCTAACTGCATTCAGGAGCAAAGGCATGCATTCCTAACAGCCAAGATCTCCAACCAAATCACTTGCTCAAGGGTACACTGGATTCCTTCTCAGGTGAAGCCTTGAAATTGAACCCGTGTACCCTACCAAGGGTTAGAGGCTCAAAAGAGAAACCAGTTTGATAAAAATGTATGGCTTTTGTCAGGCGAGATGATCATAAATAGTCTTTTCTGGCATTAAAACTATATTCCTAGCATTCAATTGAAGTGTCAGAAAGGGAGGAGTATTTAATTTAGAAATTCTTCAATGAAGTGTCTCTCTTTTACTCTCTTTCTCAAAACATGCCTGTTCAGGAAAAAAGGTGAAATGGCCACAGTGTTCACACAAAAATTTAGAATTCACTGGGTGCAAATTCCTATTCTACACTTCTCCAGAACACTTAGTACCTGTTGAGGATCCACACTTTGACCAGAATATTCACTCCAGAGAAAAAATAAATTAAAAAGAATAATTATAATGATGGGTGAAACTTTTTGATATTGGGTAAAAATAGCTCAGGTCAAAACAATTGTTCACTTTCCCTGTCCTCTCACAGGAATACTCCCTGGCTTTTGAGGTCATGTGCAAACATCTATGGCATGAACCTCAAACTCCTGTAGAAATTCCACAATTCATGTGGAAAAGTAATTTCTGAGATATTTCAAACTCCTGGGAACACACTGAAAAGTCCTGGAACTAAAAGTGTTTTCATTGCTTGCCATTAGAAATCATCATATTTTCTTGATGACAGAGATGCAGTGCCAAATACGGATCAATTTTTCTCCAGGTTGCTATGACTTCTAGCAACTTCATAAACAACCATGCACTATCTTTTTCAATATCTTAGATTTGTGTACTGGATTCTTTGTGCAACAGGCTCCCTTGCTCTGGGAGAGTCCAACACTATCAGTGTCTCACATACCAGTTACGTGGGTGTTGTGGTAAATGGTTTACACTAGAATTAATAATCTATAAAGATGTCTTGGTTGTATTACGCAGATAACAGCAGCCTTACAGCACCGATAGCCCCACATCATTATGACAGACTAATTCAGAAAACAGATTAAATTTCTTAGTCAGGATTACAAGAAGCTTCTGTAAGTGTGACCAGCACAGAGATATGTGGATTGACAGCCTGAAAAGCATGGCACATAAACAAAATCTGCCTTTTCCTGCTCTTCACCATCCTTTTCCTGCTTTAGGATTTGACTTCTTTGGGAATGGATAAAAATTTCAGTGACACCCCTGTGGACAGGAGGACGCTGAACAAGTGTGTGCAGTTTGGTCATTTTCCAAGCTGCAATCCTCCACATCGCAAGGAATTCCACAGCGGCCATTTTCACTTTTGCAAGCTGCTCTTCCTGCAGATGGACCTGGGGAGGACAGACATCCATGTGCACAAAAAGCTTTCCATGAGCTCTCTCCCAAAGAGAACTCATTCAGTGAGCAGCCCATACACCTAGGAGTGGTGTTTCAGGCAGTCCAAGCCCACAGTTTGTTCCACTTTGGACTGCAAATTGTGCAAGCCACAGTCAGCATTCTGAGCAGCAGCTCAGCACTAAGCCTCACGTTCAGCCTCCTGCAGAATGGACTGCTAATTATTCATAGGGAATAATAGCTTTCACATGAAGTAATGCATTGACTGTCCTCCAAAATCTAGCTTGGAATTTAAAAGATTATGAATAGTGCCAACAAAACTACTCCAGGGGAAAACAACCCTGAATCTTCAAGTTTAGACAAGAGCTTTACTATAAACAAACAAAAGTGTGATATTGTTAAAATTGGTCTTTGAAATTGTCAGTGGGCGATCCACTTTTTTTTCTTTTTTTCATGGAACCTTTCAAACAGGAGGGGAACTTTTACCTTCATATGGCAAAGTTAGCTTCCAAATATTATCGAGGGAGCATTTCATAAAGCATGTTGTGATATACATATTCTGTTGCAGAGATATTGAAATAATCACTGCACGCTCTTTTCTGTAATTACTACTTAAGGCTTAAGGATGTCCTTGAGGCCAAAGAGATCTGGCTATAGAAAACCCAGAATTTCATTCCACCTTTCACTGGGTTGCCTTTGAACAAATCATTCCTTAGCTCACCAAAACCAAGCTTTCACTTTTTGAGGACAAATAACTTGAACATAGAGAGTATTCTTCCCCCATGCACTCTATAGCAGGAAGGAACACTTAAGGAGATTTAAGGAACATTTTGTTTATACCAAAAGCTCATGAAAGTTCTCTTTGCACAAGTCTTCCATGTAAGAAACACCTGATGCTGATAGCTGAGATTCTCAAGTACCTGGTACTACATCTGCCCAAAAACAAACAAAAAAATCAGAATATAAATATATCTATATCCATATCTATATATCTATATCTATATTCTTTTTTTTTAAGATACAGAAGTTGCTGAATGTCCTGGTTGTGTATAGCTGAAAATCAGACTGAGAAAGGAAGGAACACAACAACTTTTGAGCCTTCTTCTGTTTTGCACTCATGAAATTGTGAGAAGTTCAGAGATGCTCACACAATCACAGTAAGTTGGAATCACCACTCAGTTCCTTTGAAAATACAAATTTTACTGTGGCACTCTGTGTCTCACTGACTCAGATTGTGTCAGCTATGGGCAACTGCAAATAACAAGCAAGTGAAATGATGCTGCAGTCCAGAAAACATTACCTCCTTGTCACAGAAAGATGCTTCAAGGTGACACCATCTCCTGTTTCACCTGTTTTTTCTCATGAAGTTGCTGTCATTTTTAAGTTCTAAAATGCTGAACTTGGCAGTGATGAGTCATAGTTAGGCTACAATATTTGACTGCTTCAAAATAAATGTTCCTTAGCTATTTTACCTTGAGATTATTCAGAAATTTCTTCAGTATAAACAGTAGCTTCACTTTTCATCTCATCTCTTAGAAGAACAAAGACAATTTTTCAAGCCTTGCTGGCTTCAAGTTAAGATCAAGACAAGCAAATCACAAAATAAGTAGCTCAATGCTGCACATATTCATGTATTTCATTGCATACATGGAGGCTGTTCCACTGACATCCACAAAACTGCTCATGCCTCACTGCACATGTAAAGATTTTGTAGGAGAGAGGCACAAGGAATTTGGTTTCCAAAGAAGTTCAATGCATGTAGCTCCCACTGCTCCAAACATCTCTGGCCATGGAGTTACTTGTGTAGCTACTAGTCTGAAAATCTAAAAGTCTTGACCTAAAGAGTTGATTTTATGTTAAAGCTTGGATTGTGAATGAAAGCTACACCCTCATACACAGCTACACCAACCTGGAAAGGCAGCACTCTACATAACAAGCAGTAGAAGGATGCTTGGATTCAGACCTTCAGATGATATAAAATGTGAGTACTTTACTGGACACACTGAAACTACAGCCTTGCAGAAAAATGTGTGGGGAGTTCTCCTGTTTCTAAAAAATCAGTAGTAATAGCAATAATAGTAATTGTCAAAAGATGTGTTTTGAGATCTCTTTGGAAAGCTTTCCAAATAAAGAGCAGTTTACCCACAGAAACCTGCAGGTCAGCTGGTGCCTGTTGCTGTAAGTCGTGTTACCAGGGAAAGGACAAGGCCTGATTCCAGCCTCAGGATACAGAAGATGTGAGGGAATGATCAAAATCTGCCATATTTCCCTGTCATTCAGAGTATGTGGATCAGTCTGATGTCAGATACCATACCAGGAAGAACATGTCATTATTGCAGTGCAGAAAAATAGAGAAGAAAAAAACAGGAGTTACAACCTGATGGTTGGAGTGGAGCAATTTCACATGACATCTTTCTATTGAAAGAATATTAGCAAGCAATTTGTTTCACTGTTTTTCTTTAACCATGAGTTTTTCTAAAGGAAAAATTCTGTCTCTCCACGCCTACTCAAAAACCTCTTAGTGAAGCAGTACCTACATATTGTATGTATCCTGAGTTTGTCTGGCATTCCTAGATACCCTCAAGTGAGAATCAGTTTATCTGTTTCATTTCATGTTTTAAAAATATCATGAAACTATCCTATTCATTTTAACTTGTAAAATATCTTATGCGAAAAGTCTTTTAGACTAAACACAAAATATCTGGATACCCATGTTCGAAACTTCTCTACTCCTCACTGACTGCAAATGCAATTTTTTGCTTTATGGATGTCCAAAACTTTTCAATTTTCCACAACTATTCCTGTGCATAGATCACTCAAGAGCACATATGAACCTTCTTTACTTATTCACCTTTTCCTGAACCTGAGGAATACTTTGTGGACCATGAAGCATTCATAGACAAAATGCTGAAAACCATGGCACTAGAGGAAAGGGTCATAGCCCAAGAAAACTTCTGTTAAAAAAAAAAAAAAAAGATAAATGCATTTTTTTTCAGTACTTAAAGTGGAAATTTTCACATTCAAATTTTGCGGTTTAAGAAAATTTCCTCCTTCTTTATTATTTATGTTAATTGGCCCCTACATTCCTAATGACAGTAGCAAATGCAAAGGGATGATGATTTTTTTTCTCCTTTTTAAATATAAGGTTAAGTACAACCAATATCCTGAGCATTTCCATAGCTGAAAATTTGACTCACCACACCATTATCTCATCTATTCTCATCACCAGTATCCAATTAATCAAGAAAATCTTCCCTTGGGAGAGCAAGACAGATAAATACAAAGCAACTTTTCACAGACAAGGAAACAATCATCCTCTCTGAACTCCTTACTTGGCTTTGGAAGGCAGAAACCAATCACTGCTGGATAAGTTTGGGATTTCCCATGATGGTGGAAATGGACAGACAAACAAAGAGTGAGTTACATTTTAGCCCTCTGGTCTTACTTGGTGGGTCTCATTCAAGGAAAATACTTAAAACCTACAACTGTATTTTTAAAAATCAACTGTCTCCTCATGGAGCATTTGGAAGAGGAAAGCAGTGTGTGTAGGATATACACTGTAAAAGAAACACTGTGTTTTCTCCTTCTCCTTCTCCTTCTCCTTCTCCTTCTCCTTCTCCTTCTCCTTCTCCTTCTCCTTCTCCTTCCTTCACTTCCTTCTTGTCCCAATCCATTTTGCAAGATCACAACTGGTGGCTCATTAGCAAATTATTAGGACATCCTAAGTGGAATACTCAAAGTAAGCAGCTTTTTCCCTTCCCTTCCTCATAAGGAATTTGTATACACACAATATCAGAAGGACATTCAAAGCACATTAAACTAAATTATCTCCAAAAACTACTAAATATGTATTTTCCTATTAAAAATATCAAAATAGAATCTTTCATAATTATTTTCCCTTGAGAAAATAACCAAAATGACACATTATTATAGGATATATCATTTCTTGATCATAACTATAAAATAGATTTTCAGAATTCATTCTTTAAGGAAAGAATGCTGTGTATTATCTCTTATTGTTGCATCATTCTACTTTTTGGCATATGTTTAATCTTGGCTGTTTATGAGTGTTTTGCAGGCCAAATGAAATTTTAAAATGAGCATTAAAATTTTTAAATATACCATTTTCAGAATGGATTTTTTTAGGAAGTTGTGGAATGAAAAGTTTGGAATTCCTGATTTTTCTGTGGAATTGCAATGCAATTCCAAGTTTGGACAAGCATACCTGCTTCATCTGGGAAGGAGAGACTGATGCTATCAGGGATCCCTGGTAAACTGAGTTGGCTTTGAACTGATGACATAGTAATGAATGTTTTAAATTCCTAAACCATCCAACTGTCTATTAACAGCTCTTTAAACTTACTGCATACACACTGATACTGATCTGCTTATTACTGCAGAAATTCTAAACATAAACATTATTATGAAATCTTGTTTTAGCCACCAAGAATGAAGAGAGAGTGAAACACTAGACAGCTTTTCTTTGTCTTTTATTCCATGTGTGAGATTGGAGTTAGACATAACAGCCCTGTAACCTGCTCTGGGAGAAAAAGAAGCCCTTATAGGACAAAATGACCAGCGTTATTCAAACAATTTGACCCAAAAGGTTTAGGAAAATGTAGGTGCAACACTGGGAGGAAGAAATATCACAGCTGAGAAGTATAAAGTACAGAAAAGTGTGGCAAGGACACAGGTGTGTGTGTTTTGTCGAGAAACAGGGGGTTTTTTTTAAAAGGTTAATTAATGGGATAATGCTTTTGTAATGCATGTTAGCTCCATCAGCCAGAAAAGAGTTGCCCAAATGGACAACCCCTTCATACTGTGGGAAAGAAGGCAAATCCCTCCGACTATAAGCAATTTTGCACCATCAGGTGCTCTCTTTCAGGCTCTCCTTCCTACACCGTCTGAAGCAAAGGACAATTACACTGTCTATGTGGAACAAATGCCCTCTTCCCCTGGTTTGTTCAGACCTCTAAATGTGTCTGCCTTCCCTCTTTCAGGTTTTGTCTCTGGACTGATTGTGCTCTGCAGCCTGAATTCCACTTGAGTCCACTCAGGACTAGGATGCTGAAACATGATTGTTTCCACTCCTGGAGGCTGCAGGGTTTAGTGCCACACACTGCCTTAATGAGCTTCACCCCGAGCACGCGACCCAGCTGGCAGTGAAAAACAGGAAGCATTTTGGCACACATTTTCCCTTTGTGGGGTGAGAGAGGAAGCAGACGTGAGCCCTGGCTAACACTGACACAATTAAAATGGAAACAGAGTGCTGCCTTGCCCTCGGTGCAGTGTGAGATGAACCCTGGGTCACCCCTTTAGGCTGTGTCCCTGCCAAGACCCCTGGCTTGGATTGAAGACCTGCAAGGAACATCCACGTTAAAATGCACATACAAGTGGTCTCCAGGGGCCTGAGGCAGCAAAGTCAAAGGGAAGTCTGTCTCCCCATCCCCACAAAATCTGGATCAAGCCCCATCTCTTCCCTTCTAGAGAGCAAGGAACCTTTGAATTAATTGGTTAGAAAAGATTGTTAGGTGAAGGTCACTGCTGTATTTGGGGCACCAGGTGTCTTCTAACACTACAGCATTAAAGAAATAATGGCATTTGTATTTATACTGAGGCAACTGTACTGTGTAATTTACAAGTGCAGATATTCTGGGCTTGACAAAACATGGTGACTTTTGGTGGCAATTCCTCCAAATGATCCCATTTCAGCTGTTGACAAACAGAGAAGTTGATTCCCCCAGTTCTCTTGGAACTTCCCAAGTCTTTCTCATAGGTGTGTTCAAATGTGCTTAATGTTAATTCATCTTCATCTTTGCTTCATTTCTTCATTTGGATATTTTGTAAGAGCAGCAAGCATAGAGGAGGGGGTGAAGGGGTGGGGAAATCCTTCTCACCTTCTTTTCTTTCATTGGTAAATAACATTCAAAACGGCTTGGAAGCTATGTAGTCATAAGAAAAAAATATGATCCCATTCCACACCTTGGGACATGTTTTCTTGTTATAAACTTAGCGAAGGTACATGAGAGAACATTTTAGCATGAAAGCATTAATCTGTGTTTCATTATGTCTGTCAGAACAGGATTCTGTGCTGAGCAGAAGCATTTACCTTTAACTGAAGTATGACATTTCTGAAAGATGCCAAGGTGAAATTTGCATCATCCTCATTAAAAGCCAAATCCTACGGTCCTTATCAATGGCCAAACAAAATTTCAGAGCAAGTGCTACAGGGACCCTTAGAAAAGATAGCAAAATGCAAACTGATATTGGTGTTCAACACAGTCAAGATGGCATCTCTTTTGTTTTCCAAAGGGATACACTTTTTGTCGTTGTGTCATGGACAGTGCTTACCTAAAGCAGTGTCATTCCAGTAGCCAATTATTCCCACTTAGTGAGCAGAATCTGCATAATGAGATGTGATGGCTTCTCCTAAGATGCAGAGGAAGAAGTAATTAAACAAATCCCACTGGGTAACGCTCATCAGCTTCTACACATTTTTCAGATGAACTGCTAAATTTTCTGAAAAACTTCACCCCCTCGTCCCAGTGGTCAGAATTCATCTGCTCTAAGTGCAAGGCCTGAACACTCATCAAAAACTGTTTAGTGCTTTCTTGGTGTAAATAAAAGAAAAAAGCATTTTTTACAATGAAAACCTTTGTCATCTGTAGAACTCCAAGTAATTTACATAGAAGTCAATATTTCCGCCTTGCAGATGGAAGACAGAAGATGAGGATGAGTTGGTCAACCCATGGTCATGCAGAAACAAAGCCTGGAAAGCCCTAAAATCTTGACCCCTAAAATAGGGTCTACATTCAAAACCCTCATGCAGAAGGGGGCATTTTAGGGAATAAAATCCAGCTGTGCTTTCAATATTGTAGCAGCTATCTCCTTAAAAAGAAAATGACTGATAGATACAAAATCAGGTACCTGGAAGAATGTTGGAAAGATGACATTTGATCACCTTAAATGGAAAATACAAGCAATGTAGACAGTCTGCTCATAAGTCATTCACAGGTATGAGTCTATACAAGCCAGTTTTGCAAGAGTTTGTAGATCTTTTTTATGATTGTGTTTCAGCTTCAAATCTTACTGGCATCTACCCACAAACTTGTCATCTCTGGAAACCCCAGCTTATGCTAAGTGTAGGCCCTCTGAGGGCTCTGAAAACACATGGAATACAAAAAAAAAAAAAAAGGGAAAAAAGAAGAGGGAATGGAAAGGAAGCAGAAGCAAAAGCAGAAAGAGTAAAGAAAGAAGAATAAATTTGAGAGGAAGGAAGCAGTAGAATGAAGAAGATTAAGAGAAGGGAAGAGTCATGAGAAGAAATATAAGAGAAGAGATAGGGAAATTTGGTTTTAATTATGTTTATTGTAGTTCTTGATGCACAAAATTACAAAGTGAAAACAACATAAACAGCTCTGCTGCAGGCATGCTAGGAAACAATCCATAAAGCAAGGAAACGTTACACAGGAGCTTGGAGTGACTTACTGCATTATTCACTATGTAGTAATTGCCTAAAAGAAATTAATGGGACTTTTTTTAATTAGTTTGGCAGATAGCTGGAAAGACTTATAGGATTCTTTGCTGTAGATTCTTTACCTAAATAGCAGATAAAAGATAACCAAGACATTTAGAAACTAGTTGTAAAATAAAAAGTTAGATATGCTTTGTGCAGGAGAAGCACCCCTGCCCCAGAGCAGGACTCCTCATACAAGAAACAGGATATGTTAATATCGCAAGAGACAATCCCCACTCAGAGAACTTGAAGGAAACATTGGAATGAAGAGACAAGCTGTGGTGAAAAACACAAAAAATAAACAATTTTGCAAGTCCAAACCCTGAACCCCAACAAATTCCAAAATCCACCAATAAAGCCGGGCCAGCTTTCATCTACTCAGATATTGCAAGGGACAAGCATAACAGGAACAGTTAAGTAATTTAGGTGTGACAAGTTTTGTCAGGGTAAAGTCATTCCCCCCAAAGAAAGGGACCCAAATACCACAACATTTGCAAGTATTCCCATTTGCATTCCACATTCTCCCTGTATTTCTAAATCCATGCTCATTTTACTTTCTCTCTTCAAAGAAAGAAACTTCAGAAAATCTTTGACCTGAAGGGCTGAATGGAGAGCACCTCCTATCCATAGCAGATTTCTTTATTTCCCCCTAGAGTTTGGATGATGATCACAAAGATTTTTCCTTTAATTTCCTTATTACCCATTTCTACCTTTGAACATTTCTAATTTAGAAATCCATGATTCTTCATCTTCTTCATCTCAGACCTCTAGCTGCTGGATCTTCCCTGGTAGCCGCTAACAAGGTTGGGATCATTAACCAAACAATCAAGGAGAAAATCTAGATACATGTTAATAGGAGGATATTCTTTCTTGTTATAGCACTGACAATGTATCTTAAAGTTTCCTGTCAAAATGTCCTTGAAATCTGCTGAGTGCTATCCTTGCCAAACACATTGTCACAAGAATTCTGCCTGTTTCTAACATAAGCCTCTGAGCTGCTTGGTACAATTTCTGACTAAAAAAGTTAAAAACCAGGAAGCTATGTACCCAGAAACAATTCAATATTGTAACAAAGTGTCTTTGTAACCATGTGCACAGTTCTATCTGTGTGTGACCGTGTCCTGCACGGTGTGACTTGGCACCTGAGCTCTGAGCATCTGGCACAGCTGCAGTGCCAGGAGTGCAGCCCATTGTCACACCAGTAGTGACTAATAAGCTCAGCACGCTGGCAAAACTGGGGCAGCCCTGCACTGCAGGGATGGGCACATTGCACAGCCTTCATCCTGCCAGCTGCCTCCACACCTTCCTGCCCCACTGACCAGGCAAACACAACTCTCTGGAACAGTCCATCCTCCCTTATGTCCTTAACCTGCTCCACTCATGCTGCGTTTCTCCCCTAAAGCCTCCTAACAGAGCAGAAGTGTGTCCATGGAAACCTTCCTTGCTTTGCACTAGCTGCGCAGTCTGTTGCTACACTTTTGCATCGAATTTGTTACTGCTGCTTATTCACTTGGACTGAAATGGTAAACTTGTCTGGAGATGTCCTGAATTATTCATAGGCAGCACGTACCAAGATAAGTCAGGGCATGAGATGCACCTCGGTGCTGAAGTCAAGGTGGTGTGTGAGAGTGAATGATGTTGTGTGGCTTTGTGGGGGAGCTGCTCTCAGCCACTGGGAATGATAAGGGATTGGGTAATGGCCATTAAGACCTGAAAGCCAATTTGCCTTTGACAATGAAAGCTGGGGGGAGTTTTTTGATACAGCAGCTGCCTTTGCCTCACTTTGATTGTGAACACAGCATTATGGCCTGGAGCTCCTCCCAGATTTGTGTTTTGACTTTCACAGGAGCAGTTTTGTGGGCACATAGGGGCAAGTATATCTGATAGAGCTTAGGCAGCTAATTACTTCGTTATGCCTCTCCAGGAAGTAGTTAAGATGACTACATATTGACTATGGCTCTGGAGCTACAGCTGGAAAACTGTCCATGGAAGTTGGATAAATCAACCAATCTGTCATCCACCATCAGCTTTGAGCTCATCTTTCGCATAGTGAAAGAGTATTCACTGTGAAGTATTTGTGCTTTACAAAAAATTTCTACCTTCCTCTGAAATCTACCTTCCTCTGATGCCAAAAGAGCCAGGAGCCAGTGTGTGCGAACTATGAATGGACCTGGTTTGAAAATGCTGGGTCCAGCTCTTGTTGCACACCACTCCAGTATGCATTGTGAGACTTCCAACTCTAGTCTGAGTCCGAAGGATCAGAAATGGGCCTTTTTATAAAGCCATCACTTAATCAGGTACTTATGCTTTTCTAAAAAAAGGTGTACTTCTATTACTCAGAGAAAAAGGCAGACAAGGTAATTCCACTGAAAACACTTCTGTAAGCCCTGGATTAAATGCTCACTTAAGCACTCAGGTTCATCCTTGTCCAAAATGGGAATTTTGTTTTGAAAACACAAAATCTTTTAAAGAGGAGAATCTTGCTATAGCCTTTAGCAGACTTGGGAAGTGTCCTGATTTCAAGACATAAGTCACAAAAGCGAGGTGCCACATGCCACAGCAAAAATTAATGGATTTAAAAATAAGAGAACTGCCTTCACAAACCACTGTTGGTTGACCAGTTTGACCATTGGAAAGAGACTTCTCTTCGTAAATGGCATGTTCCTATTTAAGTTAATTCAAACTTCTCTTTGTGCTGTCTTTATTTTAAAATCAGATTTGTACCAGTTAGTAATTTTTCCCTAAAGCACTTTACAGATCTATGCCATCACAGTTGGTGTCTGACTTTCAGCTGTCAGTAATGTAGTACTGCAAGATGTCTTAACTTAAATTATATATATATATAATATTTAAATTATCAGACTTGTGCACAGGGCCTTGTTTTTAAACACTTGTTCTCTTTCTGGAGATCATGTACACGTGCAGAGTTTGTTAGGAATCCAAGAATTTTCTGATTCTAATACTCCTACAGAACATGACTAAATATTCAGCAATGCTTCAAATTAAGTTAATGCCCCACCCGAGCAGATCAGCTCTTCAAACAGCCTACATTCCTTCACCTGGGAGTGGAAGGAAATAATGAAAAAAAAGTAAATAAAGGAGTGAGATGGAAAGCATTTTTGCTGTGCAGTTATCCTGATTTTCAACTTGCACTCCCTGAGAAAAAAAAGGGAAGGGCAACCCTTGAAATGTCCCTTGGCCATGGCAGGGAAAAATTGCTTGTGGATCAGTTCTACCGTCTGTACTCACCTTAACCAGTATCTTACTCTGGCAGGCCACTGAATTTGGAGAGAGATCTCCATGCCTTAAGTTTTAAAAGCAAAGCAGATATAAGTGAGATGTCCCTCACAGTAGGACTTGTGCTCAGCTCTCACTGGGGGCTGGAGCAGAGAGGAGGAAGAGTACCCAGAACATCTTCTCTTCCATTTTGCAGTATAACCTTCTTAGCCAATTTTCCCCCAGTCTACTCCATAAGGTAGCACTGAGCTTGAGTTTCTGGCTCACAATATAATTTTCACACATAACCAACCTGTCTGGGTGGAAGGGCTGGGGAGGAGCACATTTCCACACATATACTTGTTGAGAGTACACTCATCCACCTCAACTGATCATTTCAGAGTTATTAGACAAATATCACGATGATACCAGACCTTCCTTCCAAGCCATCTGGAGGGAATAACTCAGAAATTTTGCAAGACTTTTCCATTCTTCCCACTGCCTGCTAGCAGACAAACCAGGGAATTATGCACTGTGCTGAGCAAAGCCTTGGTGCAGGGTCCATATTTTGCCATTTAGCTCACGACAAGACAAACATGTTTATCAGTCATACTTGGGAGCATTGCTGCTCTTCAGCAGAGATTTTTGCCTTCTGAGGAGGTGGTTTGCTCCATGCACCCTCTGAATCACATTCTGCCTTTTAGATTTTAATACGCAATGATGACACAGCAAATTACACCCCTGTAATAGGAAAACATAATATTTTTCTAGCAACAGTTCATAATGCTGTGACCAGCTGGTCCAAAATGGTTAGCAATAACACATTCTCAAATTCCCAAAGGCATGCTGGTAATGCAGATCCTCAAATTTCTTAGGTTTAGGATGAATGAATGGAGCATCTTACATGAAGGCATTCCACTCTGGATAATACAGTAGAGGGAGTTTCAGAAGAGTTGAAGCCTTCTTGAATTTAAGCAGCTCACCTTATTTCTGGTTTCTTATTCTCATGATGAGACATCTTTGATCACATCTCTGTATGTATGCTGATGGTACAGGAAGATAGGGTCACCCCTAAATTCTCTGCATCCCTGAAAATGAGAGAAATGTGAGCAAGGGAAAGTCCATTGCACAGCATGTGCTGCTACTTACTTACTTCGACTTGACATTGATGGATGCATTCAAGTATTTACAAGCTGCCTGATGAGATGACTCAGAGAAAGTTTGAAAGAAACAGCACGGCTGACACCCCTGCTTGAAGGGGGAGGAAGTGGGAGGGAAAGATTGCCTTGAGATCAGAGTTTGTGGTTTTTTAAAATGCTGCTGCTTCACAAGCCCACTCTTTGTGCTGGAGTAATTATGTGGGTGTACTAGGAAAAAAAAGCTAAGCAGCTTGAGAAAGGTCTGGCTGTGGGGAAACCCAAATTTAAAGATCTTGAAGAAGCAGAGCAACTCAGTAGTCCTGGAGGAGGACTTGCAAGCCACATTTGCAAGAGCATAGAGCAGTTACTGGGCTAGTCCTTGGAAGTTTGGGATGCAGGCCAGCCATCAGTGGGCAACAAACCCACCTTTCCGTCACCCTCCTGTAAAACTCCTCCCTGCTGGGGTTGTCCTCAATCAATTACACAAGACCTAGGTCAGCACATTTCTCCCAGAACTCGAAGACCACTTTAGTCAAAGGTTTCTCTGACCACACAAGGATGTAAATAGGATTAGGGACTAGAGGGTCAAAAGACCATTCAAAGCTCTTCCTTCTGCCCCCACAGTGTGTGGCTGGGCCCTGGAGATGTGTCCTGGTACTCACCAGCACCAAGCCCTCTTGTTTGGGGGAAGGCCATAGCCATGGCAAGGCACAGAACAGCCACTCTGGAGATCGTGTCTGTCATCACTGATTTTTTAATGAGCAGAGAACAGATAGAAATGTTCATCCTATTCCATGAATTACCATTTTTGAGCTGTCAGTCAGGAAATACCTGCACCAAGTTGGGAAGGCACTTCCAAAAGCCATCATATTTAACTCTTTCCATTTTTCTAACAGCTTGTGCAGGTCACAGAGCAACAGCGTAGAAAATATCCCACAGAATCTGACATTCTCCACAGTTCGATATGGGAGTGATACACCTCCACCTGTTTTTATAACACCTCCCCATGGCCCAGGGAGGGGAAGTGCTCTTGTGAAGCCAGCATTGCAAGGGAAGGGTGTGGTTAAATTTTTAGTTCATCCCCATCCTCAAGAGAGTCTTCATCAAGAAATCTTCACCCTGTTACCAGTATGGTAAGAAGGACAAAGTCCCAGAGCAACCAGGTGGCAGAGTTCCCCAGAGGGAATGAAGAGGAGGAAAAAGACCATTTTACCTTCAGAGTCCTACCAGGGATTTTGTAACTTACCTTTGTACAAAGAAACCAAGGATCTCAAAGATGTGAGCTATTTCTTGTATGCATTGCTGCTTTAGCTCACCAGATAAACTCTTTTCAGAGTCCATTTCAGGCAGGTCTAAACACAATGCAGGGATGTCTTGAGCATCTTTTTTCTGCAGCTCACATCCAGGTGAGCTCCACACCAGCAGTGGGGGCCTGGGTAGAGGTGCTGCTGTGGAAGTGGGACTTTGGTGTGGATCAACCACATCAGCAACAATCAGCTGCTGTAGCAGAGGCGTCCCCTAACTTGAAAAAGGAATGCAATGCACAAGAATTATTCTCCACCCAAGAAAATATCACATGCTACGATTTATATTCTCTAGGGGCTTGGGTAATTCTGGATGCTTTTTGTTCCATTAAAAAATATTTCAAAAAACTTTAAAAAGGGGGAAAGATTAAGAAACTAATGGGAAATCCTAAAATGGCTGTCATTTTTCCTGAAGAAATCAGAGTATTTCCCTCAAAAGTTTTTTGCTAAAATCTAATTGCATTACACAATATTTTATTTCCTTGGAATTTTGTTTTTCTGTCAGCCTTTGATGAAAGGGATATTTTTCTTGTCAAATCTTGTGTAATTACAACAGTAAAGACACATTTTCCACTATAGTGGTGAAATTTCATTTGGAATAAAGACATTAAAGAAAGGTAGGTGTATTAATGTTGTTGAAAATAGCATTATGTAACAGACATTTGAAGGACTTGCAGGTCTTTATTGGAGGTCAGATTCAGGTATTACTTATTCCCCAGTGCTCACAGAACTTGATGCCCCTTCTAACACCAATGAAAAGACTCTAGTGGACTGCAAAAGGAACTGTTTTGGGACACTGGTATAGCAACTTAATTCCTCCTTTCTTTTGGGAGTATAAAGGAGCAACATTCTGACTGGCAGAGTGCAGCGAGGAAATTTGCTTAATTGCTAGAGCAATAATGCTTAATACAAATCATGACACACGAATAAAAGAACAGGAGAAAGGAGCCTCTAGCTGCACAAGAAAAAAGCTCGATGAGATTTTAAAATGTTCCCTTGCATGCATATATGCAGTGTTTTGTACAGTAATCATAAAAATGACATGTTTTATACCTTTCAAGCACAAGCAACCTGTTTTGACTTTGTAGCACTTGGTGAGTCATTAGAGAAACTGATCTTACTAAAAGCTCTGCTATTTCTCTTGTTCTAAATGAGATCCCTAAAAATAAAGGCTTGGTTAAAATACAGGCTGCAAAAACAAAGTAATGTGCATGTTCATTGTCTCCCCATCTTTGCAATGTGCATCCAGCTTGCCTTTCCTTTGCCATCCAGGACAAATCCCAGCTCATCTGACGTGGGGCCACACTGCACACATTAGGCTTCTTCCTTTCCTGCAAGTGCATGTGGAGGGGAAATGAGGGTTTCTTGCTCATAGAACTGGGTGCTGGTGTAGCTGGTGTCCATGATGACACCTGGCTGAGCTCACTCCACCTGCCCATCCACCACATCTTGGCCACGACACTCCTGGCAACACTAAGCCTCTGGAGGTGGAGCTGCAGATCCAGGCACCATGCCTGTCACAGGTCCTTGGCTCATCCCCTGCCTGGGACCTGCCTGCTGGGCCCTTGTGCCTCTGGCCTCTTTGTGCCATCCTGAGCCCTGGACACCACCACAGCTGGTGCAGAACTTCCCTCTGCAGCTGAGCTTGGCAGGGGAACAGCAGAAATTAGAGCAAGAAGACAAGAGACACCAGAAAGCTTTTGTCTGTGATAATGGCATTGCTCTCCTTAACAATCAACCACCAGAAGTGAAGGCAATTTACAGGAGGAAAAGCAACAACTAACCTATAAATAAAGAATTGCATTCCTTCTCAATGTATTTTTCCCCAAAGAAATCAATAAATGTTTCTGCAACAAAGAGATTATCAACTCCTGTGAGTGGGAAAGTGTCTGATGTGAGAGTAAGGGGGCTCTGCTGCACATGACACACTGCAGAAAGAAGCACCTCTCCTGCAAGATGCAGCACATTACATCCAACAAATGGGAGACATTCCTGCACTGAGGAATCACCTTACCTCTGAATCCAAACATCTGTGAGTTTTATTTACTTGTTTTGAAGGCTGAACAAGCAGCTATGTGTGCAGAGAGGCAGCAGGGTATTCATTTGCTTTGTTCATGCCTTCAATCTTCCTCTGGCTGGTTGTGAACAGTATTTTGTTGCTGAGTACCAGTGGACTCTCATGGTGTCTGAAAGCTTGTCAATAAAAATAACTGCAACAAGAAAAGAACAGCTTTCCTATCATGCAGCACTTTCAAGTTATCTCTTGATAGCAAGCGGTCAGATGTCGCCACTATAAAAGCACAGTTTTCTGGGATAATGTATAACCCGAACAATAAATCCAGTATTGTATTCCTAGTCTTTCACATCAGATATGCAGGGCCTAGCGTCACTGCTTTTCCCTTCAGTTTAACCAGGGTTGGTCTGTCTGCTTAAGCTGAATGTTCTTCTGACTCCTACTGCTTTCTAAAACTAACCCACTTCATCTGCTGCCTGAATAAAAAGCTTCGCGTTAGTCACGACATCTTCCTGCACTGTTTTATTCACAAAGTTTGACAGAAAAATACACGTTATGAAACCAGCTTTTAATGCTTGATGGAAATAGGTCCGAACCTGCCTGGGCAGCTGTCCTGTGAAAACTGAAGGCAGCACTAAGAGCAGCATTTTCACCTGCTTGATGTGTTGGCAGGCTTGGGTCACCCCAGACCAAAGACATTCATGCTGGGTGAACCAGAGACCCTTCAAAACCAATACCTGACCAATAGTAGGTGTTTCAGGGCAGAGGAGGACAAATAAGTTATGGTGGGAATCATGTTGATTCCTCAACCTGCTGCCTCAAGCCAGATGTTGTGCTCACAGTTTCAGTAGCTCAGGAAGCATTTTTCATTTTGTGTTTTGGTCATCTTATGAAGAAATTCAGACTTTCCACTCCATAGCATCTTATGAGTAAAACATATCCAATGATCTGATTTATGCATTGATTCACTTTCTTAATTTGCTTCAGATCTTTAATCTGATAACACTAGAAGAGGTTGCCCAGAGAAGCTGTAGGATCTGCATCCTACATTCAAAACCAAGGAAGAAAAATGCTGAGCTAAGCTGGGGGTGTTTAGAGAGGGGTTTGGACCAGATTATGTCTAGGCATTCCTTTCAACCCAAATCATGCCTTTGTAACTTGTCAGGGTGTTTGCCCCCCATTTTAGCAAGTAATAGTGAAAGACCTCTTTCTTCACTTTCTTTTTACCCATGAACCACATCATTGATGATCCCATGAAGGACCACAAACCAACAGCCCCTGTCTGCCCTTGCCAGGTCTCTTTTTCAAACTCCACTTCTAGCGATTATTCTGTTTTGCTTCTCCCCTTAGAAAAGGGTGAGGTGCCCTGAGCCTTCACTCATCCTTGCTGCCCTTCTCTCAACCTTTATTAATTCAACTTCATCCCTTCTAAAGGAGGGAGGAAAGACCAAAGCTCCTTGCAGAGTTTAAGAGGTGAGCAAATCTGGCACTTTCTAATGTGGGAAAATGGTATATCCAGACTATTAATAACCCCAATCTGGTCAACTTTGCAGAGCCATGAAACAGCATTTTCCCCATGGTACTTTCAGACTCCTATTTCTCTCTCTTAAAGTAATTCTTGATTGTAGTACCGTCTTACAGCTTCCTCACTCCTCTCCTTTCTCCTCTTCATTCTTGCACTTCCCCAGCAGTCAGGGCAACACTGGTGCTTGTGGGGCTCTAGGGAAGCCAGGCAGTCTCAGCAGGAGCTTCCATCACACCAGGAAGCTTTGGCTTGAAGGGAAAGGCTATGGCTCCTTGGCAGCCTCAGTCACTGTGTCTTCCATCCCCCACAGCTACTTCTGCTGTCCTGTCCCACCACCCTGCCCCTCTCCTGCAGCACCTTGGGGCACCTTGAGTGTCCTGCCACACTTCAGAGCCTTCCTTATCTCCACAAACAAAAGGTCACAGGTAGCTTTCTGTCACAATAACACCTTAAAATGGCTCCACAAAGGAGCAGAGGACATCCAAGTGCAGGGGATGGAGGAAATAGAGTGGGGCTGAAGGAGAGGGGAAGATGATGGCACTGCACTGGAGAGGCAGCTGTTCCATCAGCTGAGGCTGCTGTGGGACTGCAGCTGTGCTCACACTTCTCAGAGAGGAGCCCCTGGAAGATCAGAGCCTGAGGAAGGAAGCTGCTAATGAGCATCTTTCCTTCTTCCCTTTCTCAAATGCCAAAGTACAATTCTTCTAATGGCAAAAGATAATAACTCTAAGATGTTATGATTACTCCACACATTATTTTCCCCCAGCAAATCTTTGCTGGCTTTATATAAAGCTTGTCCTCACAAGGTTGTGTGAGGTATCTGACACTGAAAGCAGAAGGCTGTCTTACAAAAAAATAAGGTGAAGTTCAGGGATGTAAAACTCTGTGATTGTGTTCATGCAGTTTATTAGGAGCAGTCAAGAAACAGGACCTAAAGGTCTGTCTCAGACTTCATTAATGTCTTTAACCACTAGAAAATTTCTTGTACAGAAGGAAGCATTTCTTCATGGAATACTGCTGGGGAAGAGATTGAGGGAAAGCCTGATGTATGTCTGAAGGAGTCACCTAATTTCTTTTCATGCTTTTCAAGTATCTTATCAATAGCCTTATCTATTAGTATCCAGAGCCTTACTTTAACTTCCTCACCCCTAAGTAAGATGACTCAAGTTAGATGCCCTCACACAGACTGGAAAAACAAATTTCTGTCTGGATCAGACTATTCCTCTTTTACATATCCTATTTTACATGCCTTTTGCATGTCTTCTGAAATCCTTCCAGGCTTCTCTTCAGAAATCTGAAAAAGATAAGCCCTGCTCTTCTAATACACAGTGATGGGACATCCTCCTCCCAGCCAAGGTTCTCTGCTCTCAGCTATGGCCCCTGCTAGCAATCTTTATGGGCTTGAGTGAGGAAAGCCTTTCAAAATTTTAATACATCTATCCCTGTTCAGGAAAGCACTGTAGTCAGGAACATTTGAAGTCACTTGCAAACCTCCCGTACTGTCAGTGAACTGTTGTAGAAAATGAGTGTCATACCCACAAGGGCAAAAAAGCAGAGGAAGAGTAACATAACTGGTGGGACTTTCATGTTTGTCTAAGGTTTTAAGTAGTCTATGTTTTTATATCATATGATTTCAAAAATGATATTTTTTCATGTAATTAGAGACTGTACTCTCCCAAAACAGCCAAATTGAGACTCTGTGTGCAACATGAATGTTGTTGTTTCCTGGTATCTGCATACAATATATTCCTAATGCATTCTTTTATAGGTTCATTTTCCCCATCTTATTCAATATTTCAAATTATTTTAAAAGGTAAAAAAAAAAAAAAGAAAGATGAAGAGAGAAAACGATAAAGCTAAATTTCTAACAACTATGGCAATGACAATCCTACATATCTCTAAGGAGAAGGTTTTTCTATGTACTCTGGGAGTTGCAATTACAAGACAACATCAACAGCAACCCCTTCTAGCTTTGCAGAACCTGATCATAATCTGAACTGCCATGCCAACAGGAGCTTAGACTGTCCCACCAAAACACTTCCTACCAGTCAATCTCCAAGTGAATTAAGAAGGACGGCAATTATTACTCAACCATTTCACAGTCACACAAAGATACTGGTTCCCAAAAAATTGAAAGGAGACACCTCGAGGAGAGAGGTCAGGAGCAATAACATCATGAAACAGCACAAGGTTCACTTACACCCCAAATGATGGTGACGGCTCCCATTACTCCTCCAAAACAAGCAGACAGTGACAAATCAGATTTCAGTTTCATTTTGATTTCACACTGTCCTCCATGTGACTGCATATTGCACCTCCCTTAAGAAAAAGGAAGAGCTTCCCTCAGGCTGTCCCAGGAAGACCTTGTCCTGAAGCTGTTGCAGGGAAGACAGCTGTAGAAATTGTTTTTCTATGACAAGAACGTGATGTGCAGAGCAGCACATTTGGCTCCAGAACCCAGTGAAAAAGCAGGATGCTGGAATTGCCTCCCACTCTGGCCATGAAACCAGAACCACATCCTCTCTCTCGGGAATGACCCACTGTTTTTTCCTCTGCTGCCTACTACAGACCATGAGGATGGTTGACATCCCACAGGAGCCTGAAGTGGATTGTTTACCCTGTCATGAATACCATGCCCAGGAAAAATGGGACTTTACAGCAGCCCACAAGTAGTCAAATCCCAGCCTCTGTAGCCTGAGTGCAGAGATGCATTCCTGCTCTTCCCATCCTGCTGCAGTGTTCTGCTTCTGGTAGCTCAACCATGTGCTCTCCTAAGAAAAGAAATACTACTGCAACCACTTCCCTGACACTTTTTTTTAACAATGGTCTTTTCATATCCCCTGTATTAAATCTGATGAGATGGCTTTGCTTAAACCTGTACACTCATATACATAGTTTCATGCTGAGACAATGTTTAATAAGCTCAGTCCTGCCTGAGCTGAACTATTTCTATCCAGCAGGCATTGCTCAGGTAGGTTCACAAACCTTGAAAGGATGAATACCTTTCATTATTATGGCAGCATCCCTAGTAAATAGGGAATCACGGTTGGAGTTCTAACGGCTCTATGATCATTCCCATCTTCCCATATCAGCAATCCCACTAAAAGCCAGGGCAAATCTGCCCTGAGGTGAGGACCTGGTGAGCATTCAACACCACCAGCATTCAGTGAGCAGCTTGAGCAAGCTCTTGGGGGGGCTCAATTTCTACAGGGAGAACTGTTCCTCCAAAAACAGGACAAATCTCCATAAAGAACAAGCCTTTTTACAGCTGTGATGGAGTTGTGCTCTCAGCTATTCTAGCAAAAGGATGAAGCCCAGAACAGTCATAGTTGACAGTATAAATTAATACCTCTTAATATTTGCCTTGCAGTTTAATCTGAAATGCCACTAACCTACATATGTTTGAAAACAATCAACTGGTGTCTATTTCAATAGTGATTGTGTATGCTTTAGAATCAATTTTCCCTATTTGTACCTCTTCCATGCCTTCGTGAGTTTAATCACCTTATTAAAAATGTGAAAGAACTATAAACAAGAGAAAAAGCAAACCTTTCAGCCATGAGGCTGAGTGGAGACATGTATATCAGTGAACACATTTCCTGAGTAATAGCACACTACACAGTTTGTAAAATGCAATTATGCTGTAGCAACTCTTATCAGGAAACATATTTACACTGATTTCTTGTGGCAATAGATCAAAGAACTTATTTTACTGACCTATATCTGTTTTTAGTTGTACAGCAGTTTCTTATATCAATAAGCAAATTGTCTTCCTTTTTCTGAATAATTTCCTACTAATGGACAGCAGTTTGCCTGACATAGATGCTTTGCAAAGATTAATTTTTGAAGGCTAAAACTGGTGTTTGAATTTAAAATAACATATGAATGGAAAATTGCAGATGTGTGGAACACTGGCTGTCTGTAGAGGAAAAGAGAGCAGCTCACACAATGAGGCCACCACCCTGAGAAGACATGAGCAGGTGGCCTTGTCACAGAAATAGATTTTTTTTTTCTACTGTCTATTTTCTCCTTTGTCTCTACCCACCCACAAAACTGCCTAGAAAAGTATAACTAATATTCATCCAGAAGAGGAGGACCAAGGAGCATGTAAGGATGACAAATCCTGGCTCCTATTCCCTTAGTAACCAGGGGTGTGCAGATTTACTTCCCAACCATCCAACCAGACTTCCATTGAGACAGGACCTCCAGTACAGTTGAGCAGCTGATGGTGACTCCTTTGTGGGGGATTTTAAATATTTTGTTTCCATTCTGCTTTTAGAAACCATTACCAGCTGTGTAAGGACTCCATACATGAGACAGGTCACCTCTGGGCTGCTGGCCTCTGTGCAGCCCTGCTCATATAGGGGCCCTGACTTGTTTGGCTGCTTCAGGACAGACAGGAATACCTGCAAGGGCATTTACAGATCTTAGCAGCATGTTCCAGACAGCATCAGCTGTGGTGTTCTATGATTAGTTGTGTGCCAAGACCAGCTGGGATGAGAAGGGGAGTCAAAGGATTGAAGTTTGTTTGAGGGCTGAGTGAGAAAGTCCACAGAGCAGCCCAAGGAACCAGTCCTTTGACCTCCTATTCTCTAGAGCTGCTATGGAAATTTCTATAAAATACCTTTTTTTTTTTTACAAAATGTGGACTTGCTAAAAAATAGAGAATCCTATGGAAATATAGTTGTTAAAACAAAACTTTTTGTATAGAAAAAGTTATTTGTCTCACTCTAGGAGACAATATGTGTCAAGGCTGTTTGATCTGATGTAGGGATTTCAATTTCAGGATTAGGTGTTCTCGTCACCAGTGTCGTTTGATAGAAAGGAAAAGGCATTTTCTCCAAGCCCACCCACTGGATAAGTCTCCACTTTTTATAAATAAAAAATACTTGGCTCAGGAGCAACCATCTAAGTGTCCCTCATCCCAGAGCAGTGCTCAAACCAACACAGACAACATCTCTTGGAGAAGCACAAAGCAACTTATATGGCCAGACCCATTTAAGGAGAGCCATCACAGAGCAGCTGATGGAGTGGTGTCAGGGGAATCTTTCCTGGTGTGAGAAACCCCGATCAAGCCAATGAAGGGTTGAAATCTGTTTTTTCAATAACCTCAATGTGAAAAACAAGCACCAGGCTACCACCTAGTCCAGAACAAACTTGTTCTTTTCCATATTTGGAGAATACTTTTAGAGCTCTGTTTCATGCCAGAGAAGCACGGAAACACTACCCAGCCAACTTTGGTGCCTAAATTTGTTCTTGAAAATGGCAACTAGTTACAATTAGATTTCCTTAGACAAGTTTGAAACCAGGTTGGCAAAATGATAAATCTTGAATTATCTTGTAATAATTACAACTAATTCATTAAAGCTAACCCCAAAATGCAGGCCATTTATTTGTGACAACTCCTCTTTTAGGCAAGGAGTTTTCTATGTTTGGCACAGATTTCATTTAGGTGGAAAAATAAATTGTTTAACTTGTTTAAATTAATAACATGGAGAAAGAGAGTAATCAGTGCAAGTCCTCATTGGGAAGGAACCTTGTGGAATTGAGTGTTACATGCCAGCAAAACCAAAAGATCACCTGCAAGCTTCACAAACCCCTAAACTCAACTAGTCTGTGGTCATTACGGGGAAAATCATGATACATTTATTATTGAATTGCTTGTGGAGGCTGATCTGTGTCAGCAGACACTGCCATGTGGCTGGCTGCCCTGTCATTTCCTACAGAGATGCTCACAAGTCTCTGAATGACGTGTTCAGGAGAGCACCACATGTGTCCCATTTATTCCAAGAGGAGACGTGTCATTGCACTGCACTTTTTTAGAAATTTTCCATCATTACTTACATTGTCTAAGTATTTTGCATTTTCAATGAGTGATGAACACAGAGGCAGAATAAAAACTGATTATGGTTAATATCTGAGCTTGCAGAATATTTTAAGAAGTCAGTTTTACTTGAAAGAAGGAAAGAAGTTACCAAAGGCAACCGTGGTTTGGATGAAGAGTAGGTTATATCTGTACCTACCTATATCAAGAGAAATTCCCTTCTAGCATTGCTCTGGGAGGAACATTGGTTTAAGAGGTTGGTTTATTGACTGATTGTTTCCTCTAGCCCAGGATATTTCAATATTTGCATGATGGACCCAGAATCCTATACCCTGGAGGGACAGGAGTAATTTCCAGGTTCAAGGGTTCTGTAGCCACAGAGAAGCACTGCAGAACAATTCAAATCATTGGACTCAATTTCTCTGAGAATAAGGAAAGGCAAATATGCCGGAAAATAGGGGCCAGTGGATTTAAGTAAGTGGAAAGCAATGAAAATACTTTAGACTTGGTTAAAAAGCACTTGCCAAGTTGTTTTGGTTTAAAAACAGAAAGCAGCCACTTTAGCTCATTATCATGTCTGGCCATGCTCCCTTCGTGCAACACCTCACACTAGTCTTTACTATTGTTATTATTAACTTGACTAAAGATATTTTTGGGAAAAAATTTCCCAACTACCAGAACATTAAAAAAATTATCTGTTACTGCTTTTGATTAAAAAATAAAGTAATGTTTAAAGGATCTGTTAATCCATATATGCTTTGAAATGTGAGTTAATGTGAGTTAACCAATGTGTTTTAAAAGTACTACCATTTCTTTTCTTGGTCCTCCTACGTCCTGTAGGAATTAATGAAAAAGAAAGGTAGAATCCCAAGATATTGAAATATAAGCCAATGGATGCTGATGGATCTAGTGGTCCCTAAAAGACCTCTGTTGACCACACCGGCTCCGGTCCTTTTACATTGGGATTGTGGTGAAAAACAGGGTCTTTGATGTGCTGAACTAAATAATGTCAGGGGAACTGCAGTCTTTTTTGGAGACCAGCACCCAGGATTTGTAGTAACCAGGTTGTTCATTTAACATGTACTGGCTTACTAAGTAAAGTAAATTAAAGGCTGAGGTGGCAACAACGATAAGCACCAAATTTGTTTGTTCAGTAGGGAGCTGAAACCTGTCGGCTCATGCTTTGATCAAGTTAAATTGAGAGGTTTCAAAGTACACACAGGAAATGCTCCAACAGATTAACTTTGTCCCTGGAGGTTCGTCCCAGTCACTTTTCAGCCTTCTGCACTCTGTTATCTGTTTCAGCAATTCTGTAACTTTAACCTCAGAGAATCCACAGAGAAAAGTGACAGTGTTAAAAGGTCAAGGGTTGACTTCTAGGGTGATGGGCATAATGTCTTGGTCTTAAGAGAGAGGCTATTGGGCAGTTTTTGGTTCTTAACAAAAAGGAAGGGGGGAAAAAAAGGAGAGGAAATGGAAAATTAAGTGGTTTTTAAAAATAATTTGCTTTAAATGTAGTTAAGGTGGTAAATCATTACTGCAAATCAGTATCCCCACATGCTGTGGAGATCAGTACACTGAAGCCTGGCTGCTGAAAGACCAGAGCCTCAAACTAAATTGACTGTAGCTGAAGGAAGGAAACAGCTTTCCCTGAAATGTTCTCCATGGACAGGTATCTATAAATAAACTCTTTTCCTAAAAGTGGGTTTTCCTCTGTCTGAAATGGTGCCTGTTCACACTGCAGCCAACTTCTCTGTGTGCAGGTTATTTTCACAAAGCTTGTAGGAACTTTTCTTTGAGAGATCAATGGGTTGAAATTTGTCAATAGGTTCAAAAGATTTCGGGGGTGTGGAAGTGACGAAGATACAAGCGCACACAGCAGGATTGCATAAGCGTCATTTCTGCAGGAATCAGGAAAAAAAGTTGCAGCAATATTAAAAAAAAAAAAAACTGAGCAGGCATAATTCCTAAAAAAATGCCAGTAGCTAGCCAAGACTTCATTTTTGCTGAGGGCGAAAGGAAAGGGGAGAGCTGTCATCTTCCTCAGTATTTAAGTATTTTAGCTTGTGACATCTGTTTTTGAGAAGTGAGGACATTTCATGGATAAAAACAACTTCTATCTGAAATAAGGAACGTGGAATCTTCTTATCTGGAACAATAAAATTTTCTGAAACTGGTAGATTAGGTAGTGTTTCTTCTGATGTTAATAATGCTGTTCAGCAACAGATCTGTTCATGGAACCCAGTGCTACTCACGCCGTCTCTCATCCATTGTATGCAGTGTTTAAAGTTGGCAAGTTATTTCACTGTTAGGGGTATCAATGCAAACACAACTAAACAGACCAGAAAGGTACCTACATCTGCATGATGAAACAGTCTCCATGGCCATAACACTTCTGTATCCAAGCCTGACCCTAAAGGGACCTAACTGGCAAAATCCCACTCCAGTTACTAAATCTGAATTAACTACCAGCACAGTTAGTACACAGCATCTCAAGTGGAATTCAGAAGATAATGTCAATAAAATCGCTTGCAAAAAAATATTGGCTGAGTTTCTAATATATTTGAAAAAAAATTAGTATATTTTTAAAATAACATAATACTCTAAGAACATTAAAGGCAGAAATTTTGCAGTATTGAAGAACATAAGAATTTCTTATTTTATTGATGACCTATGGCACCACAGAATCCAAGAGTTATTTTCTCATCAATACAGAACCACTAGAAAATCCTGCTACTTGGCAGAGCACAACCCTTAACCCAGGGAAGTGACCTATTGACTGGAAAACAACAGCAAATCTAAGTGGTCTGCTAACCCAGTTAATTTGCTCTATTTCCCTGTTGTTGGAGTTAAATGTTAGAAACTTCAAGCATAATCTCAAAATCCAAACTTCAAGCATAACCTATAAACCCCAAAAATATCTGCTTCTCTCCATTTTCAGTTCAGCTTTGTATTTAAACAGAATTGTCTTCCTGTGTATCTTCTAGACTTTAAAACCTGTCACTTGTAAGGTGTTTCCCTTTAAAGAAGAACATGTGAACAAACAAGACATTTCCCTTCTCTGTGACAATTTGGGACACTGACCATGGGTGCTGCTGATTGCTGTGCCCAGGGTGATGTGCAGTGGCATGAAGAGTTTGGTTAAAATTCAAAAGAATTGCTGCACATTTCCCCTCCTCTTTAATATCTTTATTTGCACTCTTCTCTGCAGAGCCTTCTGGACAATCCCTTCATGCTTACAATTTTCCTGACCCCTTCATTATCCTACATTAACTTCTTGTTAAAGACTTTCCTGCTGGGAAACCTAGAAATTTTCTTCCTTCCCCCAGTGAGATCTTAACTTAGAAAGAACAGTTATAGCAATAATCCAATTTAGGGAAGAAAAAAGATAAGACAGCTGCTCAGCCATGCTATTCAGCATTGAAATTTTTTTCTTTTCAACCTTCTTAAGTTTTTCACTTTTTTTTAGGAATGAAAGCTGTGTGGAGCAGAAATTTTGTTCTCATTTTTTTTGAAAATACATAATACTAGTTATTCATGCAAAAGCAGTTCTAAATTTAAGCAAAAATAAACCATAACCTGAAATCCCCTTTTTTTTTTTTTTAGAGCTAGCAATCACACCAGACAATTCAGCACAATTTTGACTGAAGTGCACGAGCTTAGCTTTTTACTTGAGATGGATCAAAAATACTCCCTAAATAAACTTTCCTAAAGTATTTCCAGCACAACCTTCAAAAGAGCCAGAGACAAAAAAGAATCTTCGAAGTCTGCTGCACAGAGGCAGGAGGTCAAAGTGCTCACAGAAATTGGTAAAGAAGTCCTGTTTTATCAGTGACACTGCAATTACGGACGTTTGATTTCTGTTCGTAGGACAAGGTCCTCTCATTGATGGAGAACCCACCGGGCATGGAAAGAAAGGGATCTTTGTGTGAGGAGCAGCAGCACATGACAGGCATCCTTGTGACCGGCTGGCTGACACGGCCCAGGCTGTCCAGGCTCAGGCTCTCCCTGCTCTCACTCGTTCCAACCCCATGACTGGAGTCTGCTCAGCTCTCCACAAAAAAAAAAAAACAAAAAAAAAAAACAAAAAAAAAAAAAAAAAAAAAAAAAGCCAAAAAAAAAAAAAAAACCAAAAAAACCAAACAAACTTAAAAAAACCAAAACCCAAACCCACGGCAACAGCCTTTGAAAGAGCTGTGCTCATGGTTAAAATAAATAGATTAAGAAAGAACAAACTGCAGCCCCCTGGGCAGTGCTTGGCCTGGCTGTTCCCTGAACAAGCTTGTTTCTAGATTGCAGCAGGTATCTTTCCCAGAGCTGAAGGGTTCTCCAAGGGAGTGATTTCCTTTTTTTTTTTTTTTTTTTTTCCCCCCTCAGGCATTTCAATGGGAAAGTTAAAAATAAATGAAACGAATCAATGCCTTTTGGCTGCCGCTGTTTCAGCTGATGCCTCCTCTAGCAAAACACAAGCTTGATATGGTGCCTGAGAGCTCTTCACAAGAGAAAATGGGCTTCTCCACACAAGATTTTACAACTGCAGCCTTCCATCCTTATGACTTTGAGTAATGTTTTGCTTCTGAATGTTTATGCTTTCCAGCTATGAGTGAATATATGAAATAGTTCTTCTGTGCAGTGGGAAGCAATCTAACAAGCCTGAGCTACACTGAGGGCACTGGAGGAGTTTACAAATGTGTGGAGAGCCTGTGCTGAGCAATCCAGGGGATTCCACTCAAGGGAGTCCTCTGACAGAGCTGGGGACAGCACTGTGCCTGCAGCGGAGCAGAAGATCAACCTAAGCAAACAAAGGGGCATCTTAATCTCCAGCTGAATGTAGGTACCCGAATCTCTGGTCTAGATTGTGGTCTTGCTAGGTCAGAGGGAAAATCTACAGGCAAAAGAAGGCAAGCTGGGCTGATCTGTGTTTTACAGGGCCAGTGTCTTACCTTAATTAGGCAGCACAGGAAGTGGATGAGTGGAGGAATAAATAACATGTTCAACCAATACAGAGCTGGGGAAGAAAAAGTCTCCCTAGGGTTAAAATTTTATTAAAGTCTTGCTTTTATCTGCTGAGAGAGGCATTTATTGGTCGGGGACAAAACAACATTGGTGGAGACTGAAGGGGCTGATGATGAGTTTTTGGGAACAGGCTCAACCCCAGCAGTCTCCCCAAACAAATTCCATTCAGCTCTTGTAGAGAGTGAAAGTTTAGTTCTACCTCCAAGGCAGAAGCTAAAATATGGGCTGGAAAGGTGAATTGCTCCATTAGGTACAGAGATTGAAGGAAAAGCTCCATGTTCATGTACAGCCACTAGGGAATTTCAGGGTGAATGTCACATTTAACAGTGATCCTGAAAAAAGCAAATAATTATCTGAAGGAAGCAAATGGCAGTACTATGTTTGAAAGTCCTGTCATACTAACTATTTTTCTGTGGTTTTGCAAGAGTGGAGTGGCACAAGCGCCATTAAGAAAAAGCCGCCTACCATCAGAGATCACATCAAGATGAATTGAATACTGCCCTTAGGCACTTCACAGGAAGCCAGAACACGTTCTGGATGGTAAAATGGGATAAGAGGACTTACATACTGGACACTTTAGTAAAAAGAGACTCAGAAGAAGAGTACAGCCAGAGTCTGCTGCTCCACTGATCAAGGTAAGGGTACAAAGTTCAGCATTCCACAAAATCTATCTCACTGGCCAAAATCTAGCCTGAGAGAACTCAAGAGCAGTCTGTGAGTGGACTGTTCAGGGACAGCGCTCCACAAAGGATGCAGCCCTTAACAGCCTGCCTGCCACACAGAAGCAGATGATGAGAGCAGGGCAGGGAACACAGCTCAGCATGCAAGAGATTGAGCATGTGGCAGCACAGAACAGGGACTGGATAGGTGACACCTCTTCCCTGTGGCCTCCAAGCCTGGTGCACCAGTGACACAGTGACACAGTGCCAGCACAGCACACCTACACATGGACACCACAGCAGCGCAGCCTTCTCAGCATGAGGGGATCACAGAATTGGTTCAGAAGAGGGGTCATTTGGCTACTGCTCTGTCCAAGAAGACCAGGGCCAGTGGAGTCCCCTGGAAGAGGCACTTGAGGCTGGTGAGGGGAGGCACAAGGACTAACACCAAAGGGGTTGTAGTCACCACAAACACCCTCCAGACAGGATGTCCCTCAAAGGGTTTTAATTTCCCTTTGGATTCATACCTGTTGGCCACAGAGGAAAGAAAGTTGTGCCCAGTGGTACCCTGGCCAGGCTGGTCAGACATGGGTGCTGGGACGCCCTGCTTGACTATCCTCAAGTGGCCACTGTCTCCTTCTGCTTCAACACTGCCTGCCCAGCTTTCCAATCCCAGGGCTTGGCCAGGCAGTGCCCAGGGCATGGGGCCAGCCTGTCTTCTCTGATCAATACCCAGCCGTGGGGTGTTCCTCCACATCCCTCCAAAGCCCCACAGTGGTGTAGCAGACAGGGAGAGCAGCATGTGGCTGGCTAGCCCCAGGCTCCCTGGCCCTTCAAGAGGAAGGCGGCAGGCTCTCTTACACCATCCTTCAATAATTTACTAGACAGGCACTAACAGCTTCCCCCTCTGTTGCAACAAGCAAGTCAAAAACAGTAGAGCAGAAGCATCCATCTCTGACATTCCTGCAGATCCTGTAATGGATCACTTTTGATTAATTAGTGAAACAAGTTTGAAACAGCCTGCAGGATTCTTGGTGTGTGCTTGTGTCTCAAACTGGAACAGGAAACCAAATCTCTCCCTATAAAACATGAACATAAAAACTCTGCCCTTATTGTTTCCACTTTCACAGAGGTCCCTTTTCTTTGCTATCCATGCAGAAAAGAAAACAATATCTAAAGCATCTTTGCTATTGTACTAGAACTAAAAATGAAAAAAAAAATTGTTTTGCTCACCTTTCCCTCTCTCACCTGTGAGCACACAGCAATTGCTTGACAAAATGTAGCACAAACACACAGCATGGCATTTCTGCTGTAGGTTTGCTGTCTAGAGTTTCCTCAGTTAAGTCTGGGACTCGCTTCCTACAGCTGGTTACCAGTTCAATACTTGAAGCACAGCTCATCTTTGACAAAGTCCCGAGATGCTTAATGTGGTACCAATCTCAGCCTGCATGGGCAACACCACATCTGGAGTCTCTTGAACATCAGCACATACTGTGAAGAATACGTCTCAAGATGCTCACTCAGAGAATTTTTGTTAATTTTATTATATGTTGCCCAAACTACCATTAAAATTTTTTTTAAAAAGTTAAGGACAGCAACTTTCTCCTTTTTTTTTTTTTTCCTGAGGCCTTGCACGCTTTCCCACGCTGGCAGATTGCGGGTTATAAATGCGTGGGAGTAATGCAGTTTCGATCAGTCAGGTAGGCTGGGTTTCTGTTAGCTGCCTGCATACCTTTGAGCCCTATCAGCACACAGTGATCAGTGGAATTCCTGGCATTTTTGTCATAGCATCAGAAGCAGTACTTTACAGAGTAAATACCAATGACCTGCTGTTCTGTCAGGGCTCTGTACTTACCTTTTATTTTCAAGTCAAAGGTTAGGCCTATTTATGTAAATCCTCAGCCATGGGCCAAGTAATCTGACCTCCTGGTTTTCATTCTCTTAATTGTTTCAGGTATTTTTCTTGAAAAGTTTGGTCAGTTAAAGCTAGGGATCTTTTTTTAAGGCGCCTTTGAAGGGCTCTAGGGGCTTTCATAGCCCACCCAGTTTGCAAAGTGGAAACATCAGTGACCTGATGCCCTGGGCACTTATTTAAAATTCATTACCAGGAAATAAGGTTTTGATATATAGCCTCTCTATGGTGAAGAATATCTTAGGGAACATATGCATGCCATTTTTTACTTTGGATTATGTGATCTCTGAAGCCACATAGAGAGGCAATAATAAATTATATTCCTGTTTGCCCTTCATTTCTAATAAGAACGTTTTCAGCTGCAGATAGTTTTGACTTCCCACATGCTGGCCACTGCTTACAATTCCTTTGTTACTTCACGCTTGGCCGTGCCATTTTTATTCATAAAAGGGTGTCCAAAGCAGTATAACAAGAAAAAGAAATTTACTGGTTTTTTTCAAGCTTTTTCTCTGAGATTCACCCATGCTTATATTCTAAGATTAAAAAGCAAGATGAATATCCTCTGAAAAAGAGAGAAATACAGCCAGTTTACTCATACATAGAGGAGTACAGCTACTCTAGATTTTGTCCATCACGCCTGGGCACAGAAGTTACATATTTCCATATGACCAAAACCAGCCATAGATAGCTCCACAGTGGGAGTAATTCTCTCCCCTCTTCAGGTATACTAAAACTCGAAACACTTATCCGGTCACTGTTTTCACTCTGACCATGGGTAAATCATATCAAATGCATGCTATCACATTTCAGTATTTATTTCTTCTCTAGTCTTCCTCCTGTTACTTGTCACTTTGAGGTATGCACTGGAAAAGAATAATTAATATAGTGCTGATACCAGAGCTCATGCTACCATATGAAAGCAGCAGCTCTAAACTGGAATTTGGCTTGTGCATTTTAGATCTATGGAGACCAAAAGCACAATCAGAGAGCTGAAGTTTTAACATCTGGGGCACTCATTATGCAGCTTATTCTCCAGGTTTATTCCTTTTAATTATTGGAATAGTCACTTGTCCGCTCTTGGTGAAAAAAAAAAAAAAGGCTAAGTGAAAAGCACCACTTACTTTCCTCACTGCTATGTGCTACTGCCTTGAAATACAATGTTCATTCTTCAACTTTCAGGTAACTACAACTTCATTCTGAGGGGAAAAAATTCCTGCATTCCATACCCAGCAACAGAGGAACACTGAGGAAATGTTAAGGAAGTCATTAGTAGCTAAAACACATAAGCTGGGGTAGAGTTAGCAGAAAATGCTATGGCAAACAGATGAGCAATGGAGGCACAAAATAATAACAATGGCTGGCAAATGGAAATAGAAGTCAAACTGTCAGAAAAGGTGAAATTACAGTCAGGGTCTCAGGCCTTCACAAAATGTGAACCCACACTCAAGAGAGTAATTGTACATTGGAACTTTTCCCCACCTCTCCTGATTTCACAGGCCACTTCCCACACTGAGCCACAATTGCTCAATATTTCTGCAGCAACTGCAACTGTTACTTACATACCAAATTTTGAAAATACTTTTACTTCCTTTGAACTGAAGGAGATGTTGTTGTTTGGTAGGGCAAGTTCCCAGGGGACACCATTTGAGTCCATCCTCTGAAGCCCTGTTTTCTACTAGTTCTACCAAAGTGCACATTTCTGTTCATACTTGTGGCCCCATAAAGAAGATGGGAGCAAATAATTACCATCCTGAGGTCTACTTTTTTTCATACATAGATACCTTCTAACATTAAATAGATGTGACTGCACAGCTTGCTTATGCCCAGAGGATGAGTGATTATCTTAAGGTTCACCAGCATTGGATGAGGCCAAGAAACTGGCACCAATCCATTTTTCTTCCCAAGAAGTCACCCAAAAAAAGTCAGCATTAACTCAGTTACATGGCAGGGAGCCTTTGTATTTCTCTATATGTCCCTGTTGTCTTGACCTGAGAAGGAGACATCAGGGTGGTGAGATTTAAGCCTTCCAAGCTGGGAACCCGCAGCATTTTACAGACCCAAATGGACACATGCTAATGAGTGCAGGAGTCCAGTTACAGAGTCTACAGTGAATATAAAATATCCAAGGGGACTGAAGGTATATGAGCGGATGCAGTGGAGCAGGAGGAAGGATGAATTATTTTAAGTTGAGGTTCCCCAAGAGCTCAACCAATCCAAGTCCTGCAATTTCCTTTTCACCCCAGCCATAAATTCCAGTACGAGGTTGTGTGCCAGTACCAGGCCTTGCTATGATCCTACTATGAGCTGGTTCAGGGAGTCAAATCAGGTAAAAAGTAACTCTGCAGAAAAAGCTGAGGCCTTTAAGAAGTTTAGTTCCCTGAACTGGCTCATGACATGACCATGCAAATATCAGTGCTGGCAAGAAGAGAGGGAGCAAGGTGCAAGACCAAAGCTCTGACTTGGACCTGAATCAATTTGGACATGAGCCCTTAAACAAAGAGCTAAACTAGTCAGTATAACGTCACAAGCATGCAATAATCCCCCAAACTGCTGCTCACATTCCTCTTTACACAGCAATCCCCTACTTCAGAAGAGTGCACGAGGACACATCTTTCTGAGGCAACAAACGTTTTTCTTCCATGCAGAATAAACCCATTCCACACACTGTTCAAACACAACCTGCCTGACCCTTAATTTTTCTACTGGGTCCCTAACCAGATATAAAAACTGAACTCTGAGGGCTCTTCAGCAGGGCTTGAACAGCTGACCAGATCTCTGCCAGCGTTTACAGGCTTGTTGAAAGACAAAAAGAGCATTCCAGTTCAACTCAGTTGCGCTTGCTAAACCACAGCGTTCCCAACCAAATCCAGCAGGTTTTGACTCAGCACTATTGTTCTTAGGCACATGGTAGACAAAACTTACTTGCTTCCCATTTTGTTGTTTTGTTTTGTTCTAAAGAATTGCCTCACATTCCTCTCTAATTCCTAGTGGTGTTTCATGGAATTTTGTGCTTTAAACACACAGCTGTCAGAACCAACAATTCTTCTGCAGATATTTCCCTTTTGTAGTTGTCCCTTTTCTCTTTAGAGACAGAATGGTCCTATATCACTTTTGACTAAAAGATATGTGATACTTGACAGTATCTTGGCCTTACTCCATAAAAGCACACTGTTTTATTTACTGTCCATGTAAGCCTGCCTGGGAGTTATAGATAGAGATATAAAGCATTTTCTATTGCTATTTCATTTAGCATTAAACAATTTTAATGTACTTCCATCAAATGTCCACCTTCATTCTACAAGTCAACTGATGCTGTCCTGCTTACTCTTTCCTCAGGCTTCTGATTTTTTGGTTTGCAAAGCCAGCTGTGCACATGGTGCTTGCACCACCTACCACCTGACTGACTGGGTTATCCTGTTTAAAACACCATCGTGACCCTTGGTGCTTCACATGGTCTTGTGACAGCAGCAGTTTGGTCTTCTTGCCCAAAGACAATTTTCCTGAGCAACATTTTGTATACTTCCCAAACATGGACCAGTTCCCACAGTTACAGAATATAGCCTTGGGATCCACAGTGCTGCAACCCAAGGAGCGCTGCTCAGAGCTCGGCAGGGCACAGACGAGATGCAGGCCTGGTTTTCAGCATGGCCTCTGGCTGGGCCCTGCAGGTCCTGCTCCCACAGCTCCCACAGCTCCCACAGCCATCCCAGCTGGCATTTGCTGCTCCACAGCTCCTTCCCTGTCCATTCCCTTCTCCAGGGTACACCTTGTTACAGAATATAGCCTTGGGATCCTCAGTGCTGCAACCCAAAGAGCACTGCTCAGAGCCCAGCAGGGCACAGGCAAGATGCAGGCCTGGTTTCCAGCATGGCCTCTGGCTGGGCTCTGCAGGGCCTGCTCCCACAGCCATCACAGCCAGTATTTGCTGCTCCACAGCTCCTTCCCTGTCCATTCCCTTCTCCAGGGTACACCTGGCACAGTGCAAACTGGCGTGTCCACACAAGCAGATGTGGCCAGGGGCTGTGTGTGTGTGTGGTGCCACATCCTGCTGCAGCCATTTTGCATGCTTCCCAAGCAACATTTTCCTGAGCAACATTTTGTACACTTTCCAAACACGGACCAGATCCCACAGTTAAAGGATATAGCCTTGGGATCCTCAGTGTTGCAACCCAAAGAGCACTGCTCAGAGCCCAGCAGGGCACAGGCAAGATGCAGGCCTGGTTTCCAGCATGGCCTCTGGCTGGGCTCTGCAGGGCCTGCTCCCACAGCCATCACAGCCAGTATTTGCTGCTCCACAGCTCCTTCCCTGTCCATTCCCTTCTCCAGGGTACACCTGGCACAGTGCAAACTGGCATGTCCACGCAAGCAGACGTGGCCAGGGGCCGTGTGTGTGGTACATGGCAATGTACAAACAGCCCTTGTGTCCAGGACCAAAACCTCCCCTCAGAGAAGGTGTGAGGACAGCGCAAGTGGAAATACCTGTGCAAGCTTGCATAGCTGCCTTAATCCAGTGACACAGCCTCTCTCAGTTCTTGGTCTGAACACCCTCCCTACATCCACATGCCTTTCCTCTCTTTCACTCTCTGCCAGTGGCCTCAACAACCAGTCTGGGCTCCAACCAGAAGTTCGCACACAGGAGAACTGGAATGGTTTCCAGCCCTGTCTTCACACTGCTTGGCTGGGGTGTGAAATGAGGCTTCATTCTCAGGGGAGATATTTGGGTCACAGTCAGGGATGGAGTGACCTACTTCTGTATCCTTGGGAATTACTTTTGCTCTCCATTTCTGACTCAAGAGCCATGCCCAGACAGATGTATTACCACAATATTGCAACTGTCCTAGTGAAACCTGCCAGCCCTGACTGATCTTGGCACCCCTCCTAATACCCCTGGAACCATTCACCCCTCCTGGCTGGTCTGCTGGCATGGGAATAGACAGAGCATCTCGGCAAACCTCACTAGGCCATCCTTGCCCTTTGGATTAGCCCATTACAGAAGGATGTTTCAGCATATGCAATGCAATTACGTCAATATCAAGACACAGTGGATTTCTCTCCAACACAATTTCATCAAATCAAGAAAAATGTCCTAATTCCTACAGCAGTAAGTTCTCTCCCTTCCCCCTCAGATACAACATTAACCTTCTCTACTCAGCAGCCCACTCACAGGATTGCTGATAGCTACTAATTAAAAAGGTTTTTAACTGACTGCAAAACTGGACTGAGTGAAATGATGAATATCACTGCTGTAGATACGAATTTTAATTTGGATTTTTCAAATAGACAATTACAGTTTATATATATATATATGTATACATATATGCACAGACATCCTTACTTATATGTTATTGGATATTACGCAGAGCATGGCCCTCCCATGAATGAGCATGAAAAAAATACAAAGCTTGTGAATTCAAATTCACAAGTAGAAAATGAAGAATATTTAATCCCTTAAAAATGTTCTTTCCAGAAAGTAAGAAGTCCATTTTCCAGGATTTGCCCAACTCTGCCAAAGGGCAATTTCTTCCATCCTGTCATCTATTGACAAGATCACAGCTCTGGACCCTCTCAGCTGAGACATCATAGTTGAAAGTGGCTGTAGTTTTGAACTTCAGAGCCAGAAGTAATAAGTCTCTGAAAAGAGGAGCTAGTATTAGCTCTCACTGGATGACTCAGGACATTTCAGCTTTCTCCTGAAGAGCTTTGGATTTAATCTGTTCATGTTTTCACACCCAGAAATGAAGCAGATTCAGCAGCTGAAGTCTGGTCTGGATGGCTGCAAAAAATGATTGAAATGCAACTTGAGTGAACCCTAGGGGCTCATTATCCAGAAGATACCCTCCTCAGTAGCAACTGGAAATATCATGCTTCTCTTACAAAAAATACACAGTCCTTCTTCTTTGAAGCCAATTTCCAAGACCATTTTTCAAATAAGAAAAGAGAAATTTTGTGAAAAGAAAAGAAACTGCAGTTCACTGGGACCTGGCAGAACTGATTGCAGCATTGCACAGACATAATCCATCCTGTTTATAAAGAGACAAAATATCTCTTCGAAAAAATTTCCTCCATTCATTTGTACATGAGCATGGTTTACACCCCCACTCTAAGGACTGAACTTCATTTTCGTAAGATGTTTTCTGCCTCCTCACAATGGAAATCCTTCCATTTATTGCCCCCCTAAACAAATAAATATATCAAAGAGGATTTTTTTTTTTTACATTTGTTTTCTATCTGGCTATGAATTAATTTGTTTAAACTGGTAGGCCAGAAGCAGATTTTTGGTTTTCTAAAATCTTATCACTCAAATCTTAGTCAATGCTAAATGAGCAAGAAGTCAACTGTGCCTCATCATCAGGGTTTTCAAGGAGGAGAGAGAAATGGAGATTATGTTCTAAAATCTGGTTTTGATTTGTCCCAGAAGCAAATTAGCTTTCTTTCCTTCCAGCAAAGCAAGGTGTATAACCATTCCATCACTGGTCTCTTTTTAAAAGGATTTCAACAAGAGATATGAACTGCGCCTTCATTTTCAATCTATAGAAGAATTGCAGAAGTGTTTCTTTAAAGGAAGGAGGCGTTAAGAAATGTTATTGAAATGTGGGAAAATAAATAACTTTTATCCCTCATGATCAATATCAGCAAAGGTGAGGAGACTGTCAGAGGCCTAAATCTGAGGCAGAGCTGAAACTCCCCCTGTTGGCATCTGGTGGGCCATGCCTGAAAACCATCTTTCCTCTGTCTCCACAAACCTTTGGGGGCTCATTTCCAATGAACAGGTACAAATAGTCAGTTATTTGCTCCTTAATGCCAGCCAGGAGAGAAATTAGCCAGATCCTCTGGAATCTGTGCTACTGCTCCTCCCTGCACCTCGCGCTTGGCGAGCTGTGAGATCTGAAAGTGGAATAAACCTACGTAACAGAGCAGGCTGGTGATAAGCTGCAAAGTAGGAAGGAAAATTAACCACAGGGTGCAGCTCAGTGAAAAATAAAACATTAAAGGAAAAGGTGCCTCCAGCCATCCTGAAAGCTGGGGAGAATGGAGCAGTGCCTGCTCAGTGGAGACGACAGGTATCAGGCAGTGCTTTTGCTAACAGCCCATGAATTTATCCTTGGGTTCACAAGGCGGTGATGGCATTATCAGTTGGTTCATCCATCATCAGAAAAAAACCATCCCACCACAAATAAACAAATTGATCTATGGAGCTGGCCCCTATCCAATGGCAGAAAAAAAATTAGAAAGAGGAAGAATTACACATGTTAGTCTGGCTATGGGTAGCAAATGAATCTATCATCAAATCCAGCTAATAAGCCCACTCACTTTGTGTCAGGGAAGCTACATATCCTGGAGGGATTCTTGATTCTTCAGGAACTGAGTTTCAGTCATCCTGCCAACTGCATTTGCTGTCAATTGGAGCAAATTCCTACAGCCCTTTCTCTTTTTCTTTTTTTTTTTTTTTTCCAGTCATAATTAACTTCCCAGACCATCTTTATGCACATGGATCGGGGTTAGCACAGACAGTGCTGTTTGCCTGCAGACTGAACATATGCTGTGGGTCTTCTTGTTCCCTCCTTTGTACCTAATGGTTCTTCTAAATCTCAAAATTCAGAGTAATGCATCTGACGATGCCAAGGACAAGAACTAACAAGACTTTTAGCACTGCAGAGCCAATACAACTGTGAGGAAACAAATCAGCACCTATTCTTCTCTGCGAACCACAACCACCTATATCTGCTAACCTGCTGAGAGTAGAAATATTACTTTTGACATTGATGTCAAAACCATAGAGCTACTGTTTGATGGTTGAGTGTTTCCAGCATTGTTAGCCACACAGAAGTGTTTGCTCTTCCAAACATGTTGTAGAAATTGCTGTATTAAAGTCCGCTTTGTATAAAATAATACCACCATGACACGGCTGAGTGAAAAATTTATGTGACCGTGGAAAGGGCTGGACAGCACAGACTCAAAACATGCAAGATCTGTGAGGAGACATCTCACCCCTTTCACAAAAGGCAACAGACACCAAAGATTGCCTTAAGCCATGCCCAGTTTATTCTTTGCAAGGGAAGAAGTATTTTGCAGCCAGAGTAAAACTGTTCTTCAATAAACACTGAGTGTATCCTTTCCTTTGCACAATCCTACTGACCTAAGTGCAAACTCTCAAGGAGTGTAGTGCTACCCACAATGACACAGACGACAGGATCTCATTCTGCTGTATTGACCCTGCAATTCTGCAGTTCCTGCTGTATCTGTGCTACATTAGCAGGAGGTCTGCTCTGATCTTTCTCTTCTTGTGAAATCATTACCCCAAGAAAAGCTAGATAGTTATTAAATATTAATTGAAATTAAACTCATACATGCAGTTGTTCTGACAACTCATTTTAGTGACAGCAGAATTTTGTTCTGTTTTTCACATGAAAATGTGAAGAGACTACAAGAGTGTTTCAGCACTGCACAAAAAAGCAAATATCATTTCTGTCTGTTCACCCATGACAGGAAGAGTTAACCACAGGCACGCTGCTCCACATTGTACCACATCACGAGCAGGAAGCCAGGTTCAAGCATCCTCTACACCATCACTGAATTCAGCAGCACAGAGTTTCTCACCTCTGTGCAACTGCCCTGTGGCCTCCCCTCTTCTCAAGTCATGTTTGTGACTCGAGAGGAGCACACACACACTACAGGCACCTGGCAGAGCCCTAAGGATCTCACTCATCACTCCCCTCCTACAGCATTTCTGAACAGCACAAATCCCCATATGGACCTTGTCCATAATGGAAATCATATTTAAAACAGTCTTTTAATGATAAATCATTTGTGGGGGTGCTTGAAGTTCTTCCTAAGCTCTCAGCAAGCACAGGGGTGACAAAGGCACAGGGAAAGAGCAGTGGATGTCAGCAGGGAGTCAGTGTTACAAGTGGGACCACCAGTGGCTGCCTGGGTCAGGAGGTCCCTGCAGCAGCTGGAAGTCCTGAGTTTCCTACTGGAGGCCACCTAACAGAGATGCACTATTCAACACCTGTAGAAGCATCTGTTAAGTGATCCAGTTTCAGCTCAGAGGCATCAGCAAAGGTTGTCCGGAGATGCTGATGTGCCAGAAGGACGCCATCCACAGCCCATGCACATCCACAGCCTGTGCATCCTCAGTGCCACAAAGAAAAAGACATAGAGAGTCCACCATGGAGAGCAAGGCAGTGGACAGCACTTACAGCAGGCCCTGAGGAGGCTGCTGGTCAGGAGTTTCCTTCCTGGGCATCAGCTGCAGCTGAGCACATTGACCCAACACTCAATCAAATGAGAGGTGCTCCAGCAGCCCCATGCTGCTTCCCCAAGAGCAGAAGCTCCAGCAGTTTGGTGTGTTGTGATAGTGAAGCTCTTCTCATGAAGAGCACAAGCACTTCATGCCAGGAGGGGAGCAGTCACAAACAGTTTGAACATGGTTTCATGCCCTTTCATGAGCTACACACAGTGACAAATTTCCTTTGAGCATCCCTTGCATCCCTACCAGGCTACCACTGGTCTGGCTTTAAGACCAACTGAGCATCCACTCTCTTTTCTCAAATGCATTTTCATCAAAATGCCTACTTTTGCTTTAGGATTGCTTTGAATGCTAAGGCATTCATCTTTTTTTTTCTTCAGAACAAACTGTTCGTAATTTCACAGGTTTTGTTCTTTTCTCAACGTGCTATCTGCAAATGGATTAGCTTTACTTTCAGCCTCAAGTGCTTCTGTGCAGGCATTTCAAAGTGAAAGAACTTTGGAAAAACAATTTTCTGGAGTGCTTCAAGAAAACAAAAAAATCACATGTAGTGACTTTGAATTATGGCTTTATATTAAATTACTTAAATTCTTTAAGCTGGAAATTTTAAAGGTTTTTCTAACTGTTCAGAGAGAGAAGTATATAAAATAATACTTCTTAATACTTTCACTTGTTCTTTAGTCTCAAATCAAGTTCTCTAGATGCTCACAATGGTATGAAAGGTGAAAATCATTCATTCAGCATAAAACCTTACTCATCAATCAGGGCAACAAGTAGGAAAGGGAGGGAAAATAAACTGCACTGTTCAAAATAAGCAGACTAACGGCGTGATTCAGAGCATTTAAAACTAGGCTCCTGTTCTGAATCATCCTCTTGAGAAGTCTCTCCTTCTCCAATAAACAGAGGGGAGTTCAGGAGGCAAGTCTCCTTTGGCTGAAATAAACCACTGTGAATTAACCCTTTCACTCAGACCATAATTTTCTTCAGAAATCCATAATGCTCAGCTTCTGGATCCTCTCTCTTTTCATAGCTTCACTGTGGGGTTAAGTCATCCCCCTTTAGAGGGACTTCTCATTTTTCTGTTCAGCTTCTGGATCCTCTCTCTTTTCTATGTGGGGTTAAGTCATCCCCCTTTAGAGGGACTTCTCATTTTTCTGAATGTTGCAGTCATCCTTGAAAGACATAAAACACAATCAGCAAGGGGAAAAAAAAAAAAGAAAACAAAGGAAAAAGTGAGAAGAGCTGAATGAACAATAAAAATATCAGTGCCAAAGGACATTAGTCTTTGTTGTCTGGGGCAGCACAACACGAGGTCTTTCCCTTGTTCCTATTGCAATAAGAAATGAACAAAACTTGCCTGCAAATATTTATTTCTATTTAAAACACATTAGTTTGGCCATATTTGCAGTCACTATGTATCCACTTTACTTGATCATTCCAGCACCCACATTCCACCAAGCTGCATATTTAACAGTAAAATTCACAATTTGCACTGCTTGATGTGCTACAGAAGCCATTCAATCAGAGAACAGAAATGATTTGACCGCAAATTTGCAACTGTAAATATTTATATCTAAGCATTTCTAAATGATGTGCAGTACAAGAATAATTGCCAAATCAATTCAAAAGGCAAAACTGAATAAATTAATGCATCTATGAATTATTCATGAATTTTACCTTCTCATATAGTAAGTTCATTATTTCTCTGTGTAACAGTAAGCAGCTAATATGTCTGAGTGCATTTAAAATATCGATTAGTCTTCTGGATACACTATTCAGAGCTTTTAATCAACAGAAGATTTCAATAAATATTAAACTTTCATTTAGGGAAAATATGAGAAATCTTAGTTCTAGGGATAATGTGTGCAATTATTCCAGAGTATAAGGAAAAAGTATTTGCAATTTATCCAAAATATCAAGAGAATTTTCCATAGCTATTTTAGCTCAGATGAGTGTAATAATAAAGTGTTCAAGAATTAATTGACCAGGAATCTTTCCAGCTTGATTAATCTTGAGAAGATCAATCCAAAAGACAGATCTTGACTGTTCCAAACAGCTACACACTGTGGAGAGAAGCCATAATTTTCTCTAAAGAAAATCCCACACTTCTCTTGCAAGGAAGAAAAGACCAAGATACATCTCTTATACCTTGGCAAATCTGGGAAACCCTGTGAAGAGCTTGGAGACAGGAAATGAGAGCAGCTCCTGGAGGTTTGCTGTTCCATTGTGAGATGGGGCTCAAGGACAGAAAAGAGATGTTGGCCTCAGCTCAGCTGCGTGCCCCAGAGCTGGGCGTGGGTTTCACCCCACAGCCCCCATGGCACAGCCTTGGTGACAGCACAACATCTGTGCCCGTGGACCCAACACATGTTAAGAGCTGCCACTGCTGCCTCTGACCTTCCTTGGGGACTGTGCATTACATTCTGTTTCTGACTTCAGGCAAGAGCTTGGAACAGCAGTGCTCTAGGTCTGTGTAAATTGGGCACTACTGGTAGGAAAACCAAGAGCAAGAGTCTCTCTGGGAGGCATCTTCCTGGTTACTCAGGTACAAACACCAGGAGCAAGGTTTAGAGTGATGGGGGTTTGTCAGCCAAATCAGTCAGAAATGCTTTTAAACCCTTGCAGAGTCTGGGGCTGTTGATACAGATTTTATATTAGATTGCTTTATCCCAATTATTTCCACCTGTTTTCTTGCATTTTGTTTAGCTGTGTATGTGTTTGCTTGGGAGACAGAGAAGGGAAAAAAAAAAAGAAAAACATTGCCAGGCACATTTGTCTACCACTGCAGAGAAGGTCCAGTCTCTGATCTTATCTTCAGAGGGAGATGGCACTCTACAGTTAACCCATGCAGAAACTTCAAAAAGCAGACTGTTGATGACAGAGTCTGGTTTATGAGACCAGATAGTCCAACCTCACAGGTTACTCTACAGTATGAGGAGGTGTGTGCATCTGCTGTGCTTAGAAGTTTCAAGTACACAGATATTTCCAGATAAGACCAACTTATCTCTGCAAACTAAGCAGTGAGCAGAGGCTGCAGCACAGAAGGGATCTGCAGACAGACAAGATGTAGTATCTTCTAGATTTTGTGAGCCCCATTCAGCTATCCTACTTCTCTTTGCTTTGCTTCATTTTGGTGGTGCCCTCAGGGAAGCAAAGGAAACATTTTTCAGTGTGCACTTACCTACAAGCAGTTTGAAGTCATACAGTATTATGCAAGATATGAAGAAGTCATAGAAATTAAAGGCCACTTCAAGGCTGTCATCTAGCTCAGCCCTTCTTTCATGAGTCAGAAATAAATATTAATAGGTTATATGTAAAATAAGTTTGTGAAACTCCTAAAGGAAGAGGGCAACACTGAGAGGGACCTCAGAGTGCTCAGTTAAAGCTCACTCCAATCTTTCATCATACAGTCTGTTCTGCCTCCACTGAAAACCATCTGAAATTTCCTTTTGCTGTAAAGCTTTAGACCAAGCTCTGAGCAGCTAAGATGGATAGCTAAACTATTGTCAAATTTGTGCAATACATGATACAGAGGTAAGACGCTCTTCCTGTTTAAGTGTGTATTGGCTAAATAGTTATGTAGAGGTAAGGAAAGCACAGGGAAACTAAGGAAGACATTTGCATTTCTGTATTTCTGTATTGCTTGTGCTTTAAGAAAAGAGAAAATCAGAGTCTGCGTGCAAGATCATTTTTAGCTTGGTCCCCACTGCTTTTAATAAAATGCAGAATTCAGATTAATTCAATATAGGATCATGTGCTCATCATCAATCTATGTCAGCCAAGTCATATGAATAGATAAAGTCACAAAACGTTACCTTAGCCTGCAAGGATTTCCTCAGATTCTTCCAAACAATGGGAGTCCCAGGAAGACTCCCTGGGATGTCCTCTGCAGCACCTTGTCTCTCTCCACAGAAAAATTCGCTCTCACAAAGCAAGTCCAAAGAAAGGAGGCACCCCCACACTGCACATGGGCTTTAAGAGCTTTTACACCAGGCCTGTATCAATTAATTCAAAACAAAATTGGAGATGTCTTTAGGCTGACTGCCATAAGCCAACCTTCCCAGTTGAATGCTTCATTTTACTAAGAGCTAGCTATAATGAATGATTTGGCTTTGCAAAAATAAATGGAGCATCAAGACAGAGGATAAATGGCCATCAAACCTAAATGAGGCATTTGTCACAGAAGTACTGGTAAAGAACTTTTAAGATTACCAAACTATTTAAAACTCAGCTTCAGCCTAGGGTGAAATTCCCTTTTTTTTTTTTGTTTGCAATACCATGCTGCTGACTAAAAGAGTGTTGTTCCACTCTCATCTCTAAACCTTCTTCTCCCATACTGCTGCTTAGCAGACAGTACCCACCTGGCATTTGCACTCTCCTTCCTAAATACCACAGTGAACACCCTTTTGCTTATTCACTATTCATCTCTTTGACAAGTTCTCTATTCATCTGTCTGTCTGACCCAGCTCATTTTGAACTCTGATCGTGTCCTTCAAAACTTCTTGCAACTCCACCAATTGAAGTGTCAGATTTTAAAAGCATCTCTTCCATCAGTCAAATTGTTTGTAAAAAAGATAAGTATTTTTGCATCTTATTGTACATCAGAAGTAGCACAAGATATATTAGAAATGTTCCATCTTGATAGCACTGACTTTGTGGATAATTTCTAGTCATTTGTGAAACTGGCTGACAGTGATTATCATTTGACATCCCTCTGAGCAAAATTAAAAAAACATGGTCATATGGAGTGCAGACCAGTTGTATTTTTCATGGAGTCTGGAGACCATTCAGGGCAGGAATGTGAGGAATCCCCTGACTGAACTTGATTTGTGAATGTGTTTGAGTTTGCAAATCCCCATTTAAAAAATGGACCACATTCTGTCATCACTGTCTCAGGGAGGAGCTCTCTCATGGCAAGCGTGAGGAATGGCCAGAACCAAATGTTTTGCACATTCACTTGAGGATGAAACAGAAAAAAACCTCCAGCTGTTTATTTGAAACTACAAAAGCCCTGAAAAATCACAGAAACAAGATTTCAGGTTACTTTTCAATCACTAGTAATGTATGTTAATGACAAACCACATATGTAGCATCACTGCAGACCCTTCAATGGCTTTTTCCAGCCAAGAAAATTTTATCCAGGTGACCTTGTTGGGAGGATTAATCACAGTGCAGGCTTCTCTCCTCATCTTCAGTGTATAGAGCCAAATGGGAGGCCAGAACCCCAGAGAAGAATTTGAGAAGCGTGAATATTTGTTAAACCTTTTTTAAGCTTCATTTTTGTTCAAGGGCAAATTACAGCACAGCAAATCTCTGGAGTACTTCTTCATTTTGTTCAGCCTGAGCACAGCAATACACAGTTTCTGGAAACCTGCAGTTCCTGATGAATACCAGGAAGATCTTTAAGTTTCCTATCAGACATGTATTAATTTGATTCAGCTCAAGCTTGGGGAAAAGTCTCTAGCTAGAAGAGAAGGAGCTGCAGCAGTCACACACTGATTTTCCCCACTGGCATGTCCCACACTCTGTGCTAACCCAGGTTCTTGCTGGTCCCATTGGCACAATGCTCCGCATCATCCCTCATGTGGGGTGGACAACCAAATTTTTCTCATTCCACACCTGTCAAAACTGAGACTATTTCTCACTTGCTTTCCAAGGTATTTCTTCTGCACATGCTGCTGTACCTCCTGCCTTCCTCACTCCTTTCCTCGGAAACATGCACATGGGGACACCCTTCCTTTATAATCTCTCTTCTCCTTAAAGTCACATCTTTAACTTTATGTTTGAGGGTTTTTACCCAAAAATTTCAAGAAAAGATCTGATGATACACAAACCCTAACTAGCTTTCCAAGAGTGAATTGCTGTAGGAGAGATATCTACTGAAGAAAGTGTTCCTCTGATTTATCACCCCACTCCCTCATTCCTATTGCTCACTCCTACTACTGAGGCTGTACAGACCCAGTAATCCCTACAAAAAAAGAGCTTGACCTTTATATTTCCCAATAAAGGATGTAGAAAGCTTTGGTGCAATTTCATCAGATTTTCTTCAAATAGATTATCCTATCCCTACAGACTCAACACAAGAACTGAAACCACAATGAAAGGTTTTGCAGCTGGAGGTAGATTGCTACTTAATAATGGGTGCATGCACAGAGATAGCTGAGCCAAAGCTGAGATTGTTTGATTAACCATTAATTTTTAGAGTCACTGGAAAGCAGTTTCAAAATCACTAAGAATCACAACACTGATTTGAAAAGGAATCAGAACAAAAGTCTTGCTATCACCATGGATACAACAGAAGGGGACCCAGCATCTAAGCAAAAACCTTGGAACTTCATACTTACACTGTTGGGCAAAGTAGATCACTTAATATTAATATTTAGAATACGTCCTGCTCGTAAATAAAATGGTAATCAACATACAAAGCAAATCTTGATCTGGTTTGTTTTTTTTTTTTTTGGAGTACAAGCATTCATCATTAGTTCATTTTATTTTTTGTTTCTGTACTGCCTGTGACATCAACACAATGCAACACAACAGTGATGTAAGCTGATAGTGGTGTTTCAAATGCAAGGTAACCATGTGATACTTTAAACTATTTGAGAATAACTATAATTTTCCTGTATTCCCATAAAGCCTGAATCAGCCAAATCAACACTCTGATTTAACAAACATTATTAACGTTAGGATCCAGATTATAAAAATATTCAGACATTTTACTCACAGAGATTTTGGTGAGCTTTAGGTGTTTGAACGCTTTTATTGATGTGGATCCCTGGCTTTGGTTTACTGTCAGTGATGGATCAAAACCAGTGGAATGCTGATGGGTGTTTGGTCTTGTTCCAGCCTCAGCACTCCTCATGACTCTATTATCATTTTTCCTTCACTGACACCTCCAGAGCCTTGTGGAAGACTTCAGCTGCAAGAGGCAATGCAGCTACAGACACAGCGCTAATTGCAGAGAGCAGACACAGCTGAAGGGAGCAGGAAGGATTTTTTCTGCTGCCTTCATGCAAAATTTCTTTAAAATTCATAAAATGCCCCACTGCATCAGACTGAACTAAGTATTGATTAGCCAAGAGTTCTGTCTTGGACAGTGACCACACAGCCAGAAAAAGGTGTAAGGACAAGGTAAAGATGGTAAAGATGGCATGGATTTAATTCAACACACTTGCCCAGTTTTTATTGATTTCTTAAACTAGAAACAGCTTTTGCTGATGCTTCTTGACGAGATCTTCTATGATGTTTTTAAGTGCCTTCTGAGCATTGAATTAACACTGTGCCCTGTGACAGGGAATGTCATACTTCATCATGACATGGAATTCAAATCCTTATGAAAATACTGGGCTTAAATGATGTCTCTACTTCCTTCAGGTTAATGGCCCTCTCAACTCCAACATCATGTTTCATAACCGCATATAAATAGCAATATTTAGCAATTGCACATCACAAACATATAGGCTTCATAGAGTCACAGGATGGTTTGGCTTGGTTGGGTTTTCAAGATCACCTAGTCCAACCCGCTTTAAATCCTCTTTCAAATGCCTTTCAATTTAGACACCTGAAATCAAGGGCTAAGTCCATCTGCCCAGACGTGCTCAAGCAATTGCAAGCAATTCTAGCCCAGAAGCTGTGGTAGCTACATTTGTTCAGCAAAGTATTACAGATAAAAAGTCCTTTCTGTCTCCTTTTCTCCCCATAAAATTTCACCTGGGACCCAAAAATAACCTTCCAGATAACAGAAATTGGTACATTGCCACAAAATGTTTCCACCTCAGCAAGCTAGCATTTCTGGCAAAAAAAAAACAACCCCAAACTTATTTAGTGAGGAATTTCAAAGAAGCTGTAATGAATTACTTGACTAGGCTCCCCAGGCCTTGCTCGTGGTTCAGTAAATGTGCTGATCTCTGCCTGATGGCATTTGGCTTAGTTTTTGTATCCCTGAAAAATAAACAGAAGGTTTGCCAGTGGCTTTGGTGAGAACAGATTGAGGCTATAAAGAAATCAAGACAATTTCCTTCTGGAAACCGGTAGCTTTCTGTTAATAGAGGAATTCAGAGGAAGAGAAAGCAGCATGACCTGTGGAAAGATTTCATTATCTCAAAACATCCAGCCTTTTGAAAAGGAGGACATGTAATTAAAATGTAGAGATTAAAAAAAAAATTATCTCTGAGTGTGCAAAGCAGCAGCCCTGGAAGCAGCTTCCATGGGCCAGGAAAGGAAGGCAGGGAAATGGCAATGGGCACTGAGCCACAAAAGTCCTCTCAAAGGTGGAAAGTGAGGCTTGAGCTGTGCACTCTGCCTGGAGTCCAGCAGGATCAGTGTCCAGCCCCAGCCTGGGTCACACACACTGGGTGGTGTGCATTTTCTAGGGGGAGTCTGATGAGGATATGAAAAAAGAAGGATATTTTTTCTAAAGTCTTCTGCATCCATTTTCAATGAAGAAAGGAAGCAAGAAAACCTGCAGCTGCTGAATGTCGGATGCATCAAATCCAGGACTGATGGTACAGCTTTTTGCAACTTCTTTCCAGCCTAATTTTGCACTAAAAATACATTATGCCATTTCCTAAAAGGTTTCACAAATGCTTCTAGTGCACCAGGAAGTGAATAATTTTCTTTATCCTGACCAAAAAAAGTCTCAGTTCCTCATTAACCTTTTCACAGGATGTAATCTCCTGTAGTTCTGCAGAAGAGATGTTGCCTAGCTGGGGTGTTCTTGCTTCCTGTTATTTCATAGCCCTACGGGGAAATAAACAGGGTTTCGAAGAAAAAGAGAGGAAGTGAAAATGGCAAGGGAACAACAGAAGCATCTCTATTATTTTTTTACACCAGGTTATCTCTAGATTGCCGTGCCATTGCCTCAGGTTTAAAGAAATCCAAGGAGAAATCAAGCAATTCACACACAGTCCCAACTGCTGCATGAGATTGTACCTGAAGCAGATGGTATTTAAAACCCATTGTAGACAGAGTATGATCACACAGGCTCAGGCATCCATATCATTTTTGCAGCAACATGAGAGGGACAATGATATTGGATAATTCAGGACTCCCGACACAGGGAAAAATTATGAGGAGGACTCCATGATATCAGAAGGCTAATTAATTACTTTATTATACTATAGCATTCTGTACTATATTACAATACATCTAAATTGAAATTGCACAAGCACTCAACTCAACATCAACAAAATCTCCTGACCGACTGTCAGGACACAGTTTGCAGAGATTGGTCAAGAAAACAAAACACTCACACCAGAATCCAATCAAGAAATTCCTTCAGGTAAATAATCTTCCAACACATTCCACATGTTCCAAAACACAGGAACAGTAAATGAGATAAGAATTGTTTTGATCGCTGTGCTTCTCCAGGAAAAACCTGAGAGAGAGAATTAGGTCTCTCTCTGTTCAGAGAATGTGAATGCCAGACCATGAGCCCACAAAGGTAGTGAGAGCAGGAGGACAGCAAGGTGACCTCGCTGCGGCGTCACAGAGCTCCAGGAAGGGCCAGCTAGCCCTCACCACAAGGCAGAGCTGCACAGAGGAACTCCCTCCTCCTCACAGCTCCTTCACCATCTCAACACTTCAGGACCTCTGAGAAGAGCTCAGGCCAGCCAAGTCCTCCTGTTCAGCCATGGCCTGCACATCAACCAGGTAAATGCTGTGATTCAGTTACTTCTTGTATTCTCCTCAGTCTGTCCTCTTCCACAAATGCACCTCCACCACCTACTGAGATCTTATTCAGCTGCAAGGGGATCTAGGCTCATCTTCAGGACTCTCTTGCCCTCACAGGGACATTTTACTGTCAGCCTCCCTCCCACACCTATGAGCCCCAGGAGACATAACCATGGCTGGCAGAGATGGCCTTCCCCTTCCACTACTCGTCTTCAGCTATTCACTCACTCCCTGCAGCTCACAGTCACTTGCCTTCCTCCCTCCAGCATCCAAAGCAGTTTCCTAAGCCAGTTTGGGAATTATTTGTAGGAAGAAGTCACTCATGACTGACACACGAGCAGAGGTTGAGCAGTGTGCTGTTTCCCAAGCTGATTGCTGGCTGTAAACAGCTGTATGAAGGGAGGGAGGTGACAGAGGCCAGGCAGCCTGACCCTCATCTGAGCTGCACAACCAGACAATTAGCCAGAGTGTGTCGCACATCTCTAATCTGCACACAAAGGTATTTTACCTAATAACTTCCTGCGTGAAGCAAATGGACCAAATAATTAAAGCACCATGAGCAATCTTACTATTGATGCAATTTTCTCACATTTTTTTTCACACACTCATCAAATATTACTAAAAGGCATTCCAGCAATATGAGACACTAACAAAATTCGAAAAGGTAAGTGGACATGCTGTTCCCAAAAAGCGTTTTTCCACCTTTTTTCAGCCTTTAGGAACCAGAGGGTGTGGAGGATGCTCATGGAAACCCAGCAGAGCTGTCCCTTGCCTGTGATACCACCCAGGGCAGGCTGAGGGGACATGCAGCAACCTGAGCAAGGAGCGGGTGAATAAATCACAACAGATTCCAACCCAAGCACTTCAAGCTGTATTTTTTTATGGCTGTAGCTCATTCTTCCTCTCTAGCTCCACTATTCCAGTCTCTTACAGCAGGACATTGCCTTATATTATAAATACATGTTTACCATCCACAGTCAAAGTAGCAGTGAATAATGTTGGATTTTCCCTCTAGCCAGTGGGCATCTGCTGCCTAGGAAGTGACCAATGAAGTGATAAAGCTAAATCAGAGTCATATTGTATGTTATAAGAAGAGTCACATATCAAAGCTGGGTTCTGAGGTTTCCAGTTTGAGTTATTTACTTGATTGTATATCTTTCTTGATCTTGAAAGGACTCCCAAAAAGCCTAAATCTTACCAAGCTGTTCCCTTGCTTGGCATCCTATGGCATTGTGTGGTTTTTGTATAAATAAAAACATAAAACCTTGGTAAAAGACCAGAGGTTTTGTCCTGTAAAAACATGCAGAGCGTGTGGAGCTAAATTACAGAAACAATGACAATATTTTTCAAAATGGAACTCCTGAGGGTTTTGTTGACTAAACACATACATATAAAGCTGAATATTTTTTAGTGCATTTTGAATACTTAAAATATATTAAAATTAAAGAAAAAAAATAGGACAGAAGCAACAAAACACCTCATCCTTTGCATAGACTTTTAATGAAACCAGTATCTCATCCTGGTTGTTTTCTTACGTTGTTTTTGAAAAATTTAAATAATTCCTGCTAACAGGAACAACTGAAAATTAACTGTTCAAGCTCAAATGTTTTCTAAGTGTGCCAAGAACAGACCATAAAATGGGGAAAAAAAAAGAAAGAGCACTAATTACTTTATTTGTCTCCTAAAAGTAAACTAACAAGTAAAAGCCTTTAAAGAACACCGGTCAGAAATACTGATATCAAAGGAAAATACTGCTGATAATCCTGGATTCATTTGCAATGACTTATTCCATATTTTATTGCACAATTTATAAAAGAGAATTGCAGCAATCGGAGCCCTTGCATTGCTACAAGAGATTAAAAGATTTTCTTATCAGACAACTCAGAATTGTGATGATTCACACCTTCATTATTTCTTGAAACACTCCAGCTTCCTCCAGAAGGTACAGCAAAGGTTTTGCATGACTACATCCCTTAAACTAAACAGTGCCCGTGTCATTTTCCCACGGTGCTCAGAACAAGCTAGGGGTGAAAGAGTAACCCTTTTAAGCCAGTTAAACAACCGTCATTATTTTAAAATAAATGAAGAGGAGCCGAGTTATTTACAACTCTGTGCTCATGTTTTATGCATGCCTTACCTTGGAGACATTTGATAGCCCCCCACAACACTTTGTTGGCTCTAAACTTCAACAAGTGTTTGCCAAGAAGGTCACATTGGCCCGTTCACACTGAGAAAGGTGAGATTTGGAGACACAGTAAGTAACAGGACAAATGGGAAGACACTGGAAAATTATTTTTGCTGCCAGGGTTTCCACACAAGCATAAAACCTGGGTCAGGGAGAGCCCTTTCAGTTAAAAGTGAGTGCCAGGACTTCTCACTGCCAGGTTAAATCAAGGATACACCCAGCCTTGCTGTGCAGGGAGGACAGCCAGGAGAATGAGCTGCTTGCAAGGAATTTCTTGAAATCAGCAAAGAGGAGCCATCATACCCATCGAGAGTTTCGTGGGATTCCCCAGCCAACCATTAGCACAGACCAGACTGGCATCCAGGGTCTCCAAAAAAGATGGAAACTCAGAACCAGAGAGTAAGCACCTGAAACCAAGAGGGGGTGGTCCAGGGGAGACCTTCCAGTTTTGCAAACAGGTTTCTGGAGAGCAAGAGACCTGAGAAGCTGTGCTTGAGAACCATCTGTACCCAAATATCTTGTTCTTCAATTGCTCTACAACATCCCCATGTGAAATTATGTTTTGGTTCTGTAACAGGTAGATACCTTCTCCAGATATGGCTTTTACCAGGAACATCAGTCCTGCCTTGGTAAAACCAGGGGAGGGCACCCATTACCTTGCAAAGAGTGATGAGGGGCTGTGTTACAAGTCCTGACTTAAGGACTGTGTGTTTTTACCCCACATTGCCCCCATTATTAACCTCAAATATGACCCCAAATAAGTCTAGGAGCACCACTTTTCTTTTGTGATCTCTCCCACTATACAATACTGAGCAGTATTGCAGTTGGACAGTGGCAGTCACACCAGAGATGTCCAGCCTGATGCCCAGACTCGGGGCTGACATTCTTTGTCCTGCACATAGTCCTGCAGCAGGAAGGGTGAAAGGTCTCCCTGTGCCCTACAAGACACAGACATGCCCTGTTCAGGAGGCTGCAGCTCTGTTTTGAACACAAAATATGCCCAACCACACATACATTGGTGTCTCTTGGTATTTCTGTTGTAATCTCATCTATTTGTGTGGCGTATGGAGACTTGGAGTGAAGCAAAAAAAAAAAAAAAAAAGCACACCTCTGTATTACCTTCTACCCTGGGAACCCCCAAAAAAGGTCCTTCAGTGACTTTCCAAACTCCATTTAAAGTTTCTTTTCAACTGGAAGTTTCATGGGTGAGATATTTAATAGAATGTGACCCCCCTAGCTCATTTAGCTTTGTAGACAGTGTATTGTGCTTGAGTCTCTCATCCATTCATGCACTTGTATTACCTCATAAAGGTATTTTTGAGAAATAAAACATGAATAGGGAGATTTTTTTTTCCCTCAACCTTAGCGATTAGCTGGAGATTAGAATTCAATTGAACAGTTTAGTTAAATATGGGTTTGTGTGTGTTGATATGGCTCCCCATTGTCACTGCAGGTATGAGAGGTTTGGCAGTTTCCCAGCTTGGCTCTCCAGTGGGGGTTCACAGCAGTGCAAAAAGCAGTGTCCCACCTTTCAGTAAAATAAAATGAAATACTTCTCAGAAAATGCTGATTGAAATCTTGCCAGTTTTAAGAGAGAGACATTTGCATGAAACTTATTGTTTGTTCCAAAGCTTTACCTTTTTTTTTTTTGACAGAAATGTCTGGTTTTACTTGATTATATATATGCATATATAGATGGGGTTTGTTCCCCCTTCAAACTAGCTCTGAGGAAACAATATTAGAAGAAGAAATAATTAGGGAAGCCAACAGTCAGCTGCTTTCTCTGAAAAATATTGGGCAGATGACAAACCCACTACAACATTTGGCACACTATTTATGGGCAGGAAATTTTAACAGAGAAATGAGAAATGACACTCTGCAAATCATGCTGAAGTTCTATGAAAGTTTTTTCCTGCTAAAACTGAAGGACCATAATGACAGACAGACAAAAATGAACTTCTGTGCTTTCTCCTTGTCATGATAGTAATTCATAGTTTTCTTAGTGTGAGATATGTCTTTTTCTGAGTAGTGACAACATTTATAAATGGTACTCTAAATGAGAAAGATCTTTGGAATAATCTGTTCCAGGTTAGGCTATCATTACCAATAACATACCTCTGATTTGCACAAAACATGCAATTTGAGAGGGTTTTTTTCCCCTGCTGATGTAACTCCTTTGCTCTCTTAGTTTTCAAAACCACAAAAAATGCTCTCAGAAATATTCCCAGCTGCTCAGGTCATGCTCAGCTGTGCTGATACCAGTTTACAGAGAACACATTTAGCACATTAAGTCTTGATTACATGGCAAAATTGGAGAGTCAAACAAACATCTCCTCATGCATTAGGGAACTGCACAGCTACAGTAAGTCCTGAGGCACCATAGTGGAAGTTCCAGTTGCTAAATATATAAAGTAGAGGCAAAAAAACCCCAAATCTCCCTCTGTGTCCCCATTGAGCAACCCTGGTGCAGATGAGCAGCAGGGTGGTGCAGTCTCTGCAGCTGAGGGATGCCACTGTGACACTTCTCATCCTCTGACACAGTTCTGCTCTGCCCCTGGAAGTCTGACCTTGAGCTCAGGAAAGCAGGAGCAGAAAAGACATCTCCATTTCATTAATCCCAGGCCAGACTCTGAAGGAATGTGACTAAGGAAATGCAGATGCACCTACAGAGCTCTGCAGCACAGCCAAGCCATGTTTCCCAAAGATAAGGATCACAGCTGGGGTCGTGTTACAAATCCTGCACCAGGAGACCCTTCCTGCCAACACCCAGCCATGGCAAGGAAGAGCAGTGATGCAGGGTCAGCCCTGCGTGCTACCAGAAACCTGACTTCACACTCCCATCTCCTCTATGACCTGACTAACCTAGCAAGTGACAGCCCCGTTATAAATATCCAAGAATCATGAGGTGGTCACTTTCCCACTGTCACAGCTAATTAACTTCTAGGAATAGCTATGGGAACTATTTCATTTCGCCATCCCAAACATGGGCCTGGAGTGAATGTGTGTATCTGACTGAATTGGCTTAGAAAAAACAGCTCTCTGTTAAACATCAGGGCAGGTATAAAATATTGTGGGTATGTGCCACGTATTCAAGGCTCTGTAATTTGCTAGAAGCAGCACCAAGACTTACAACACAATTTTCAATCACTTCCATCACAATTTTCAATCTATTGCACATGGTGGTACTTGTGGCATCAAAGAGTTCATCTGTTCAAAAGCCTCAAAAAGTGACTGTGTTCTTAAAAAAAAAGTGTATATAAACTGTCATTTCAGTTTAGAAAAATCTAGGCATAACCTCATAATTAGAAACATCTAAATTGCCTACTCTTTAGTCAACGGCACGAGAAATTTATTTTGTTTAATAAACCGCACTTAATGATTACTGTTTGTTTGCTTCCTAAATCTCAGAGTAATCATGTACTGCAAGTGGAAAATGCTGGTGAAGAGGTTTGTCTCCCAAGCTTAAATGACAAAAAAATCTCTTCAGTTTTCCAGTTTGAGGGAAGCTTTTCTCCATAGCCCCTCACCATTGATCTGTGAGCCTCCTGCTAGCTCCTGGTCAAAAAGGGGGACCTTGACTTATGGGTGTGGAAGGCTGCCAAGAACATGAAACCAGCACCTATATCTCGGGGACACCAGAAAGCTGTAAACTGGCTGGATACAGAGCAGTAATTGTTCTATAGTAATTGTCCACCATACCTGCATCCTGTTCCTGTTCCAGGAGTTTACAATGGATCAATGTACCCAAAGTGTTTGTACCCAGATGAACCTGGGGCAACCCAGTTCAACAGACTTTTCTTTCCCTCTTCTGGAATGGTCAAAAAAAAAAAAAAAAAAAAAGGAGTTTGTTCTCCTTTCAAAGAGGGATTACAAAAAAAGCAACCATCTCTTTCCTGTTCTGCCCACATGCTGGAGCACAGAAAGGACAGCACAGGTATGAGTGGCAGGAGGGAGGCCACAGCATTCATGATTTCCCTTTTGCAGAAGATTTTAGAGCTGCAGGGCTTTGCAGACAGCTTTCCAGGAAATGCCAGCTGGAATGCCAATGCAGAGAAGCCATGCTTTGCACAGAGACATATGTGCTCTCACACACATGCATAAAGCCTCTGAACTCACTGCAGGAAAGGTTTTACCCCAACAGCAAGATAAGTAAGGTGTGGAAATTACCTTAATGTAAAATCCATGTGAAGATCAGCCCCTTCGATTTTACCACGGTAGCAAGGTGATCCCACTCACAGCTGGGACAAATGCTATTGCTTCCACTTCACTATCTGGTGGCAAAAGCTATTTTAAAATTCATAGACAGAAAAAAATGACAGAGCTGAGAGGCTGAAGTTAGAGCGAGCCAAGAGTAGGAAGTGCTGCACATTGTATCCTAGAAACAGCTTTCTGTTCCTCGGTCCTTTTCAGTTATTCATTGGAGAAGGGAGGTTGGAAGAAGTGGTGCAGCTAAAGTAGATATCAGCTGAATGTTTGCCAAGTGGTCATTAATCCCTAAAATTTCAATCTTATTTTCATTAAAATTTAACAGCAGAGACATGCCCTGGGACATGCCTACAGAAACATAGCTGAGTTTGAGCTTCAGGAATGTGTTTATGTGTACATGGGTGGGAAAAAGCAATAGCTGGATGGAACAGCCTGAGACAATCCCTCACCTACAGTACAAAAGCATGTAATTATGTCATGTGCTTTTAATCTGTAGTTTACACCAAGAACACACGTGTATGAAAGACTGAACACATTATGATTCAGGAAGCATCTCTTTACCCAGATGAAGATGAGGATGGTTTCCTCCAAAGAAAAAAAAAAAAATGGATTTTTTTTTCCTTATTGTGAAAGAGAATCTCATCATGATTTAATGGTCCTATGAGGAAGAGTGCTTTGCCTTCGAGAGTCAAACAAAGCTGAGTGAAAATCCAGAAGATTTAAAAGTAACCTTGGAATGATATGCAGATGCTGGTTAAGATGTAGACATGCCTGAAAAAATATCCAGCCCTTCCTTATAAATCCTCTACCTTCCAAAACATATATCAAGCTTAAAATGGAGCAAAATTTCTGCATATCTTCAGTGAAATCTAAAGTGACAAGGAATTCACCTGTTTTCTCTCCCCTTTGGAAGCAAGTCAAGATTGCTTTGGTGAGAGGAGCTAGCATGTTTTGCAAGTTTATATCATATGCAGTGGGGAGCCAGTGATTAAAAAGGCATCATTCTTTTGGGGTTTAGCTTTATCCAAGGCTGAACCTTCAAATAGAGATTCCAGTATGTAGGAGGGGAGGAAAATCTAATTGAGGAAAAGGAGAAGACTGTAGCTTGCAAATTCAGAAGTATTCCATCAAAGATAACTAGATCATCTTTTTCATAGCAGGAATTAGAAGTGACAGATGGTCTTGCTGCTGAACCAAAGGTGTAGAAGTCCTGAGATTCAATCTGTACTTCTGGCTCTGAAACAGATTTCCTGTGCAAGATAGAGTGAAAAAAGCAGCATTTCAGTAATGGCCAGTTTCTGCAGACTTCATCTGAAACAGATATAAACCCTAATTTTTAGAAGAGTGGTCTGCAAGCTCCAGTTCACTTTCAGTGGGAAGGACAATAAAAAGGCACTGTGGAAAAGACAGCTTCTTTCTCACAGATTGGATTTTTAAAAAGCTGAAAATTTTAAAATGCAAAAGTGGTGCCAAATCTTGAAAACTCTGACCAACAGTGTTTCTGAGTGGTGGGGTTACATCTGTGAAATAGAGACATTTATCCCCTTTCAAAATTCCTGTGCATCCACAGAAAAATATGACCTCAGACAAGAGAAACAGAGCAGAGATAACATCAGTGACAATATCTACAGGTAAGGCACCTTTTACGTTTTCAATTACATAAGCCTGCCTTCAATTAAACCTCATCAACTTTGTTCACATGAACTGAAATTGCCTATTATGGAGCTGAATTGCATTAAGCATTGAATTTGAATTTTATTTCTGTATGCAGATATATTTTTAGTTGGCTTATGCTTTTCACTCGTTTCTGAAAATGGTAAATTGACTTCACTTTTCCTCTAACATTAAAATAAATATCACCATAAAACTAGAACTCTCCAGCAACTCCGTGCTTTTGACCAGAAATTAAAGTTCAGCAAAAATGTGGATTAAAACAGTGCTGATATTTGCAGCCTCTGTGAAAATCTGCTCAGGTTGTGCTGTACAAGACTCCAAGGTCCCAAAATACTCACACACAGCCACAGCGGATGGGGCTGAGCAGGACATCCCTGCCCTGACATCTTCCAATATGCTGAGGATGCTGCAGCACCACACAGAGGAGGTGAAAGTGATTTCTGATGCACTCTGGTTGCTCCCATCCTGGTGCTTCAGCGAGGGGGAGGAGAAGAACTCCAGCTGACATGGAAAAGGAGCTTGGGAGAGGATGAGGAAGAAGGGGATGAGGGGGAGCAGCTCAAACTGCAGAGCAGAGGAATGGAAACCTTCAATGGGGACTAAAGGTCTCTACAGAGAAGGCAGCAACTGGTACAAGAAAAGGTGCAAAATGAGTCAGCTGAGGAAAGATGGCACTGGGGAGAAAGTAAAAAACTAAACTGGAACCTGCACTTCTCTGTCATCACCATGAATCACAAAAAAACCTCATGGGCTTCTCCACTGAGTTCCCAAATAACCTCCTGGCTGATCAGCCTGTTACCCTAATTGGTAAAGATCTCTACTTGGCATCTAAATTCTAAAACTGTTAAGAGAGCACAAAGGCATAAATTTAGCTCCAGATGATGGATTGTGTTTTATGATTTTGCTGCATTTTAAAACTGAGCAATTTTTGGGAAAAGATAAGGTTGTGAAATCAAGTTCTGTAAGAATTTAGTGTATGCTAGGATTAGAGGTTCTTGTGCAGATTTAATCTGACATATCAAATGTGTATTTTGACACTGTCTTCATTCTTTAGGTATCTGAAAGTTACATGATCTTACATTATCATTTATACTGATTTTTTTTCCTTTCCTAGCTCATATGTTTTTTCTGTATTTTCTAGTGTGAAGACTTTGCACAAATGGCATGTGAAATTCCTAAGACATATTTGGTGAAAATTAGCTTCTACTGCTGGATCCCTTCTCTTCCATCTTCAAAAAACTTCCATGCACCTTCATATGTTTGCTGAGTTCCAAAGCAAAAATAAAAACCCAGAACAAAATTTCCCTTTTTTATTTTTGCAGCAATAATAAAAAAATCTTTGTACCTGTGCAATTATTTGGAAACAATGCTCTTTGTGAAACAAGTTAAAAATTACACGATAAATGAATGGAAAATAAAAGTACAGTCTCCTGCCTCCTCATGATACTTTGCTATATTGTCAGGGAGAAGCTGAGCATTTGCTGCCCTCAAGTGGTATCCTATTTTTTCTTCCTACAGGCATTTACTTCATCCCTTTAATAGCTTAAGTTCAGACCTGGGGTTTTTTGGAAAGAAAATGGAAAGCTTGGAGCAAACAGAATTCAGCTTTGATTCACAAAACATGTGTTTTAAAAAGTATATATATTTTTTTTCCTTTTTAAATATTAGAGAAATATTTGGCTTTGTTTTGGATGTGCTTCATCTCTGCTCTACTGCATTGTAGTAAAGGATGCTGACATACACAACCACACAAAGTGTGGATTTCAAAAGACCTAAATGTTGTTGATTTTGTGGCTTTGAGTTTTGGACTATGCAAAACAAACTGAAAAATACAGTCTGAGAAAAATGTTATTGCTTAAAAAGGCAGCTGTAATGGGGAAAAATTGAGTTTGTCATATCTTTATTGAAGATCATGTTGAATTACTGACAATGGGCTAAAAATGAGTCAGGGAAAATGGGACTCCTATCACACTTCAGAAGTGGATTATAACTGACTCAGGAGCTAATTCAGCTGCAGCTCAGGCAGCTGGGTCAGATTCTAACTCAGCCAAAATGAGCAATAAGAATTGTGTCTTCACACTGCATTGCAAGAGAAAATACACTCCTTCCAAATATACTCCAAACAGAAACCTTCTGTAACAACACACATGCCTTGTTGCAATCCTCACCTACATTTCCAAACCAGTTCCTATTGACTGCAGAGGGTTCAAGAGCTCCCTGGGCTGGAGCTTGTTTAATTCACACTCTGGGCCGAGGAGCACCAAGGAAGGGCAGAACTGCCCCATTCATCAGGCTGTTAATGAGTGTCATCAGAGCATTCAGGGCCCCTGTGTGCCAGGTCCCAGGGTGGTGTTTCAGACAGGCACAAAGCAAACAGATGGTGCCTCAAGGATAATACACACTCTTGGTTACAAGGAAATGCAACAATAAAACATAAAGCAAAAAAACTGGGGAATAGGACTGGGACAAAAGGAGTGAGGAGAGCAAGTTCCACATGGTTCCCCACGTCCTTATGCAATAAAAAACATCTGCATATTAACATGAAATAACAGCTCTGGATGCATTTATATTTTCCTCCCTCTCCAATTTTGTCCTAATGTCCCCATCCCTCTGACATATGTTGCAATCCTATTGTGAAACCAGTAATTTTCTGAAATGTCTGAAAAATAGCAGGTGGGCATGACACGAAAAGGCTAAACACCATCATTTGGGACAGATTCCAAGGGAGATGTATATTGCACATACTAAAGAGAAAAAAAAGGAAAGGAAAGGGAAAAGGGAAAAGGGATGGTAAACAAAGCAGACTTTTCTATTTCCGTCTAAGATCATACATACTCTGAACTAGGAAAGCTGCATCCTCTTGGACTGCCACCTGGACAATTCTTGCTCCTGCCCCTCAGGAGCCTGGCTGGTGCAAAAGCAATGCCAGGGAGGAGTCTCTGCTGTTTTGGGATGCAGCAGGAGCTGCAGTGCCTGACAGCCAGCACAGCACACCGAGCAAAATATTTTATTAAAGTGCAAATGCTGCTGGTGCTGTAAGCTGACAGCCTCAGCTGCCCCCTCACCTGATCTACCCCTCAAAGCCCAGAGTTCACCATGGTGGTAGGGCTTGTCTGCTTTTTATAGAGCTCCCTTTCCTCTCAGTCTGTGAAACAATGCCATCTTTTGTACTTATTCCCTCATCCATGCAGGAGCACACGTCCAGTCTCAGAACACGCTTCTCTTCGCAGCTGACAAAGTCAATTACATTTTGGGTTTGTTTGGCAATTTTAGCAACTGCCTCTCTTCCATTTCTTCAAAGGGTCAGTAATGAAGTCTAGGCTTTTTTTTGCACCAGGAAGAGAAGCTACAGATATTTCCTAATTCCCTGCATCCTGCCTGGATACCATTTCCCAAAGAATTTTTTGTCTGGGGAAATGTATAGCACAGGGCTGCAACAGAAAAGCCCACCATGTTATGTGATGGGAAGACTTTGGGGAATTTCATGAAGCAACCAAGTGGGAAAGCTGAAGGGTTTAACAGAATGCCTGTAATTCCAGTCATTTTGTGAAAACATCCAAGCATTTATTCTAAATAAAAGCAAATACGAACTCTAGACTTACAAATACTCCATCTTTAAACTACAGTACTTTATATTCCTAGGACAGATTTTAAGATTATATAACTTGCCAAGTAACATAGACCTTGTCTTCATCACACCACACCTGGTTTTCTGTACTAGCAGATGTCATGCAAATATCAAAACATATGTATCAGGAGAAGAATCCAAAACGCCACCAGTGGAAAGATCAGCATAGTTGAGTTCATGAGCTGGAAACAAGAAAATCTATCTCCAGAGCTTCTTTCTTGCAAAAAAAGCCCTCAGGACAGTGCTCACAGAGATGTATGTATCACCCTACTCTATCTGAACAACAAAAACAATAATCTGCATTTAAAGAGAGGAGTAATCACAGAGTGGTTTGTTTTGCTTTAGTTACTTGAAAGGTACTTGTAAGTGAAATACAGCATGTCTAACTGTAGATGAAGGAGAAAATAGAGAATTCCTTCTGCTGTTATCAATGTTAAGCACAGGACGAGAAACAGAAGACATAGGGAAAATTTGACCTTCTACAGAGGAACATTTCTCCTCCTAAATCCTCCAGTTCTAAATTCAGGCATTATCAATGCTGTTACCCTGAAAGTTTTCACACTGCATTGCATGGCACTCACTGCTTTGTAGTTCTGCTTCTGGTTTTGCCATCCCTCACCATTAATTCATTCATGTGTTGTTTCAACCCTTCTTCTGTTTTAGCAAAGAAGGAGCTACAGAAAACAATAAGGAAGGAGACTCACTCAATTTTTTTTCCGCTATTTTGTAAAACTGAAAAGCCCTAAATGGAACAGCTTGATGGAAGAAGCCAAGAAACCAGCTTGTGTGGGTTTAGGTGGAGAGGAGCAGAACCTGCAGCATCTCTGCAAATAATGTCCCTGGCAAGGAGTGAATATAGCTTCAGAGACTCTGGCTCCTTTGTTGTTCTCTAATAAATATATGAGAAGCACAGCACCAATGGTCAGCCAGGCAGAACACACACCAGAACAGAATTTATGATTGAACAGGCAAACAAAGCAGCATTTACATTTCTGAGTCTACAAATCTGGTCGAGCACTGGAGCAAGAGTAACAACAAGGAAGCCCATAAACAAACCTATTCACAGGGAGCAGGGCAGAGAAAAGAAAGGTGGAGCTTTTGCTGTGTTGTTGAGAAGAAAAGACATAGAAGACACACATTCTTGCCAAGAGTTAACACAAGGCCAGCCATGAACTGCTGTGACTCTTGTGACAGAATAGAGGCCTTGGACTAGAAGTTAAGCAGCAAAATATGAGGTGCATGCTCATGTTATGGACCCAAGAACTCACACATCAACACATAACTTGGAGTTGTTAAAAGTTCCTTAATTAAAGGCACATTTGTGGCTCACTTACTCCAGCCAACAGGAGAGGTTCTGGTTTGTAAAGACAGGCGAGATCCAACCCAGGAAAAGGCATGCAGAGAGCATGAGGAGATAAACTTGCAAGAAAAAAAATCATGCTCTGAGCACAGACCCTTGCACACAACAAGGTGAAGGACCAGCAGCTGGTTCAGAATGTTGCTGCACAAAGCACCATTGCTCAAGGCAGTGCAAAAAGCAAGGTGAAAAATACCCTGCCCACAAGTAACAGGAACAGGGAGCCTAAATGTCCTCCTCTGGTCAGAAGGGGCAGAGCCAGGCATAAAATAAGCAATCAAAAGTCTCCATGCTGGAAAGGATAAGAATACTTAAAAGCACATAACTGGGGCAGAGTGCAAGTCCATGTTCCTCAACACTGTGCCCAAATATCAGGGAAACAGCAGGAAAGAGAAGTCCAGAGCACCACAAAAAGCAGAAAGGTATTTAAGATGGACAGTTCTACTTTATTCCTTTTCTTCCACTAAACATAATTTTAAGTCTTACTGTTTAATTTTGGAACATAACAGTGGTTCTGGATAAGACTGAATCAGGGCTATGGTTTAATTTCTTATCTTTTCTATTGTCTTGCAACAAGACATTGTAAGATTATTTTCTCCTCTGCATCACTACTTCACCTCCTAAATCTGGCTATTCTTGAATACTCAGATAAGAGAAATTTCCTGTCATGGAAAAACTCCTGTGAGTTTTTACAGTGTCTGGTACAGTAGGACCTTAACCTTAACTTATACCTCAAGGTGCTACTAAATTTGGAAATGGTCACTTACACATTTTACAATGCCTGAATGAATCCACTGCTGCAGAGGGAGCTTCACATTAATGTAGAAAAAGTGGGTCATTTTATCAAAGAAACATTATTTGTAAACCAGGCAGAACCAGTCAGGGCTCTGATGTGAGAGAACACCCCAGCATGGGGACCACCATGACTACACCCTGCAGGACTGGTTTCATGGTCTGTGGACACAAATTCAGTCCCTGAATCCACACCATGCCTGAGCTTTGCCAGTGACTGTTGTCACTCATGTTGTGGTGATTTCTCGTGACTTTCTGCATGAGTGAGACCCCAAAGTGCCTTTTGAAACAGGGACCTAACCACTTAAAAGAAAAATGCTTTTAAAATCTAAGTCTATTTGTATAAATCTTGGCCTAAATCTTGATATATATCTATATATATATATATATATATATATATATATATATATATATAGATATATATATATTCTTATATATAGATATATGTGTATATGTGTGTGTGTGTGCATTTCTGTCAGCACTAATTACTATGTTTTTTCAACAGATTTGTAGGAGATAAGGTGCCAAGTAGGATAGAGCAAGGAAGGCAGCTGGGTTGAAAGCAGAGGGATCTTTGTGTCCCATCAGAAAGCAGAGCTGGTGGCACTTCTACAGCTTCAGCTGCCTTGGTGGAGACCTCCTACAAAAAGGTTTCCAGTAGCACTTCAAAATACCACCATGGAGACAGGAAGAAGGTAAGGAAATAAATATGCAGAAAAGGTAACAGGAAACCAGATGAAAAAGCCATATAAAAACACAGTATGTCTGTGGTCTCTACTGTTTCTATTCCTCTCACCAATCTGTAACCTTAGGTAAATTGATTTATAGCTTGATCTGTTCATTATTAAAAACAATTGACCAAACTCATGGTCTTCAAAATAAGCTACCACCTCTATAAATTAGGCTACTGCAAAGTACCTCCCTTTTTCCTCACTCTGGAGTTCATTTGCCTCTGATAAACAGCTATTGATGGGAGATAAATATTCTTTCACACCTTTTCTACATCACAGGGTAGGTGAAGAAAGAGGGGCAGGTGATAGGGATTGTGGACTGCAGCAGGTCAGGAAGATCTTCATATCACAGAAAGGGTATTTCCAGCTATGGACCAATAACAAGAGATAAAAAGGGGATTTCTGACATTTTGGATACCATTTCAAACCACTGTTACATTTACTTTAAAAGAAAAAAAAAATCAACCACACAAAATTCAAGAGACCTTGAGGTCTGCCAAGGATTTATTCACTGTGTGACTGCAACCAAGTTCATTCCCTTCCAGATGCTTCTGTTGGCTTTGTCTTACCCATTTTATTTCTTTGGGGCAGGGAATATTTCCTTGTCTGTGTTTTCACAGAAATCAGAGCAAGGGCACTCCAGTCTTTAGTGATATCCCTTGCCGATATTTTAATAACAATACCTAAAGATTCATTTAGAGCAGATGGGCTCAAAGTCTTCCAACAAGCAAGGAAGTAAAATCTTGGTTTTGGTTAAGGACACTTTGAATAAATTCAGAGCTCTGAACCCACAGACAGCTCAACAGAATCAATTTAACCACTGGTAGCCCCTCGTGAGAAATGTAATCTGCTCCCATAAAGCAGTTGCAGTATTTCCTTCCACACAAAACTCTGCTGCCCCAGCAATTCCTCACCAGTCTGCACAAAACTGAGCTGACCTACAGATTCTGCTGTGCCTGGGGCTGGGGAGGCAGGAAAATGGCACTGAGTCAGTTGTATGGAAAAAAAGCTAAAAGTAAAAACAGAAACAAACCATTCGGGCAAATAATTTTAAATAACCCCATGAAAACACAAATATGATGGGAAATGCAACACTCAAAGGGAACTCTCAAAAAACAGAGGAAGTTCTTTTTTTTCAATTAAATGAAAGGATAGTAACAACTTCAGAGGAGATACTTAAACAGGAACTTAATGTATCCCATATTTAGTTAATTTATGTAGTTGCCAAGTTTACCTATTTTATTACCAATGGAAAAGTAGAGGGTTTCTCAACATTTAGTAGTTATGAGTATCACACATTTTACCATTAAAGCACATTCACAGAGTTTTCTTAGTGGTGCTTCATAACTGATTCTTTCAAGTTTGTAATATATATACTCATTAAAATGCTGGTTAATCAATGACCATATATTCAATAAAGGGGTGAGGGAAATGGAGATATTACAGACCAATTGTCTATTTAGAATTTGATTTCCCAGTCTATCTCAACATTTTCAACTGATTTCCTTATACAGATCCCACTAGCTGCTCATCCCTAGACCCAAAGCAAATCCTGTACCCATTTCACTTAATTCCTTCACATGTTTATTCATTTCAATACTTTTTTTTTTTTTCACTTCTGACACTTCCCAAGATGTTTTCATTTCTTCAGGTGATGTGAATTGTGCCATTCATTCTGCTGACCTTTACAAAAGTAAGAGGAGCCTTCATTTTTACAAGTCTCCCATTAACATTCAAAATGTCTGTGCCACGTTTCCTCTAGCCAGGTAAATGCAGCTGAGGAGATTAAATGGTCTACTTAATTTGCTGATTCCAGCACAATCATTCAGACTCACTTAAGATACCCCCATTTAAACCAAATTATTCATACAGTGACTTTGGAAACCAGAGGAATTCCTAATTATTAGCTAAAGTGTTAGTGGTAATGTAAAAAGATTGTGGATGGTGTCTCAAGGAATTTTAGCTGGTAGGGTCAGCCTTTTTTGGGGGGTTAAAGCATTATAGCAAACCACAACTAATAACTGTGCTTTTTTAGCTACTTCTGGTTTTCAGCTGCTGTAGATTTCAGTTCTCAGCATCCTTCCTTGCCCCACAGATTGAGGCTGACTAGGTGGGATACTCCTGTCAGGAAATTTACATTTGTCTGCAGTTTTGAAATAGCTGCTATATTCTTTCATTTTTGTTTCCTCTATTCTGAAGTCCTTTCCTGGTCCTTTAATGTTTTTGAAATGCCCAGTTTTCTTAAAAGAGGGTACCTAAGTCTCCTTCATGTTTAAAGGGATGTGAAACCTAGAAACAGACAAATTGTTTCTGTACCTCTTGCAGTATCTCTGAGAATATAAAATACCCTTCAATTTCTATTGCACTTTTTACAGGCATCACAAAAGCAAGCACATTTTACTGCAATATTAAATAAAATTACAGTTAAACAGAGAACTGACTTCACCCTCTCCTGAATTTATAAGGACTAACTACATTTAACTGCTCTTTCTTGATGTCACACCAATCAGTCTCTGGAGGATCAGAAAACCCTTTGGAGAATTATTTTTCTTTCCTGGAATTCTTTAAGCAAAGTTTCCAGGAGAAGGAGACAGACCATAGTCCACGGTGCCTTTCAAGCCTCACATCCACATCTCAGACAGACAAACATCTGAGCTGCAAATTTGGCTGAAGTGACTCACCAAAGCCCTGTCAATAATCAAACAGAAATCCCTGGGCCCGTGCAAAGGGCCAGCTGGGGCTGTGTTTGTGCCTTGTTCAGAGTCTCAGATGCTCTGGTGGTTCAGGTACTCATGAGGACACTGTTTGTGTCCTCACAGTCTTTTGAAGACACACAAGAACTTTCTAGTCCTGGTCTGAGTCACCTTCCAGGCAGAGGAGCACATTTATAGCTGGTGCTGTGCTCAAGCAAATAGTGGTGAATGCAGGGACCCAGCAGCAGCCCTACATCCATGAAATCAAACCTATAGGCAGAAAAAAATCTCATTAATATGAAATCCTACCAGCAGGATAATGAAGACATCTGCAGCAAGACAGCTGTCACAATATTTACTTTACATATGACAGGGGAAAAAAACCAAAACGTTTTAGACACTCTTAAATTGTAACATCTTAATTTGATAATAGCAATTTATATTAAACAAGCTGATAGGGGTTTGAGAGTGGGGGTAATTTAGAAAGAGTCAGGTTGCATCCAACATTACAATTTCAATAGAAACAAAATGTTATTTAACAAATCTACAGTAAACCAAGTTGATTTATCACTGATGCCACATACTGCAAGTTTCAGCAGAAAAAATTTTCATAGCTTCTTGGGAAAAGGGATTTTAGTAGATGCCTAAAGAGAACTCTCACTTCTCCAGCACAGCCAGTTCTGGTTTAGTTTGTGCTAAACACATGCATATATTTACAAAATAATACCACTGTCAAATAGAGATACATTGAAGAGAAGGCTGGGGTGGAGGAGGTCCTGGAAATAAAGTGCTCTAATTGAAATTGCTTTTGGCAGTAGATAGGCAGGAAACTGAAAAGTATAGTATATACCACACAAGTCACATTTAATAAATTCCCTAAGTCTGGTAGGCAAGCCTCAGTCAGCTGAAAACATCAGCTGAGACAGACTCAGTTTGCTTCCTTCCACTCAGCCTTGACGCAAAAACATCAAGACAAAGCTTTTCCTTACAGAAAAATTATCCTATTGGTGTATCTACACAAAGACTGATTACTCTCTGCTGGAAGAGAGTGTTACCACAGAATCAGCCCCTTCTGTTTGGACTCATCAGAAAACAGAAAACAGAAATCATAATAAGCACAAGCCAAATAAGCCATGTAAAATTACAGTTGCAGAGGAGTTTATCATATATGGCTCCACTTTGCCTGAAGCTCAGGAAGTTTCAGGTTTTCTGCTCTGAAGTAACTTCTCAGCCAGGAAATATGAGGGTCTATAAAAAATAGCTCTTTTGAATATGTATCTGTTACATGCATTTTAAAAACCATGACAGAGAAACAAAGACAAAAGGAAGTGTGAGTTCCAAGTCAGCAGCAAGTATCTACCATTTATTCATGATTTTTAACTTGTGTTTGGGGAAACGTCCTTCTGAGACAAACCAGCCCCTTCCATCCTTCCCCTGCTTTTCTACTCTCTAGAAGAAACTTCCATTGTATTTTGCCATTAACAGTGTTATTTCTAGGTATCTGAAAGTTCAAATGGTCTCATGCTATGAATGATATTTTCTTCTTTCATCCCATCCTGAATAAGCATATCCTCTGTCTGGTCTGCAGTGTTCATTTTGGCTGAAGTTCTTCCTTCCTACCTCCCCCTTAAACACAGACACACTTTTTCTACGTTTCAGGTCTTAAAATCTGTCACTTAACAAAGAGCTGAGAACAGGAGAAAGGAAAGAATAAAAGCTGGTTTGTTCCATTGTGGAAATCCTTCATACTCTGTTCTAAGGGGGTCTCCCACCTCAGATATTTACCAATTCCAGATGTTTCCGTAAGAGGATTAATCCTGGCCCCCCACCCCCAATGAACCTAATTGTTCTATAGCATCCTGCAGGATATGGAGAGGGGAAAAAGAGGGTATTTTCTTCTTGACCCTTAGCTACAAAACAATTTTTATCCTGAATTTGGGAACAGACAGTTTCTCCAATGCTCCAACAGTGTAAACATGAGCTGTTCTCTGCCCTCAGACTGTCTCATTTCATTAAAGATATCTAATTGGTTTTTTTCAATGAGAGAACAGGAGCAAACTCCTAAACTACACACTCATGATTGCTCCTATCCTAAATTTTCTCAACAGGCATTTGGGAAGTTTTTGATCTTCAGACACCTGCAATTCACTCTGTAAATAAAGTCCCAAGCAAGACAAACAAAGCAGTACATGAACAGCTCAAATCTGGCTGGCAGAGCTGGCTGGCAGTGCACAATGCACTTTTGCAGCAGGTAGACTCCAGAAACTTGCTTCATTTACTTCAAGAATTCCCTGTGAACTTACTGAATACAGCATACCTCTGGAGCCAGAATGTACTTCAGGGGTGGCTTAATTACCTGTGGGGTTCACAGACAGAGCACAATTCAACAGAATCTCATAAAAAAACCCAGTGGTTTAAAATTTAAAACACTAAAGGCAGGTGGAGTGTGCTTTGGTGATGGTATTTCTTCTTGTAATAACCAAAGAGCATCATGTGCTGTGATGATGGAGCTGTTCAGCACCAGCTTACAACTGAGGTACTTGGGATACACTCAGGATTTTTAAAAACCTAACACTACTCCTCTGCCTACAATCTATAAAAGTTCTTAGCTACATACCTACTTTTTTGTGCTCCTTTGGGATGCAGCTACCCTGTATCCCCTCATCAGGAATCACACAGCCCATGGGGATCACCTGGACTCCACGGGAATTCCCCTGCCACCACAAATTAATGCCACCCATTGGCAAAACACCTCCAAAAATCAGCCAAGCTTTGAAGACTAAAAGGTGGCTGTCACACAACAGGGGTATAAGACCAGACTTTAACCTCTTCAATACAGGCTTTTCCTTTCAGAATTTTCTATTTCTCAGATAAATGACCTGTCAGAAGCATATATGGAGTTATAGAACGTGGCTTCTGGGAGAACAGCTGCCCCACCAGCCCACTTTTCAGAGTTTCAGTTCTCTCTCTCCCTCTTTCTCATCTGGCCTCCATTATTTCCAGGATTTTTCTGTCAATGAATGCTAAACAGTAAGAGTTATTTGCCATAATTTCTTCTCAATTAAGTGCAGAACTATAATTAAGTTAGAACCAGTAAAGCACAGCATACTTGAGTTATTTTATGTTCTCTTCCCAAAAAAAGGACAATAAAAATAGAAAGAAATCAAGAGGCAAGATTGAAGAGTAATTAGGAATTTTGAGTTCCCAAAAGGAAAATGCTCTGTTGTCAATATATTTTCTCTTCAAATCAGGTTCTTAGAGAAATCCATTCAATTAGAAATATACATCCAGGTATAAACCCTCCTCTCTTCCAGATTTTTAAATAAATTTGCATAGCTAGATTTATTTCTCTTTACCTTGCCCTAGTAGAAACAGCTATTAGAAACAATTACATTATTAACTAATTAACATAGCAGCTCACCATTAACAGAATTTTTTTGCCTTACATTGAGAAGTAGCAGTGTGGAAAATTATCATTCTGCTGCCAGCAGAGCACTAGGAAGCTCTTCAGAAGCAGTGTGAAATGCAGAAATTCACTTTCTTACCCGTGGGGTGCTTTTTTTCCCCCCCACATTATCACCCAAGTCAGTACTGCAGAAGAGATAAATGTCTGAGAAACAGAATTATTTTATGGATTAACTACAAGCAATCAGGCTGCAAATTCCTCAGCATGTTGCCATTTTACAGCTGGGTACTGTTCTGATCTCACTGGTCAGGAGAAGGAGAAATGCCATTAAAAGCAGAGAAATTGTCCCAGCAAAGCAGAGAGAAGAGCATCCCTACCTTGGCACCCACATCTGCCTCCCTGGGCTGGGTGATGGAGATCAGCTTCCCCTAAACTGGAGCAAGACATTTTGGTGGGGGGTGTGGGCTATTTTTATTTGGAGCTTTTAATTTGGAGTCCTTGTGTTTCACATTTTAAAGAAACCCCAAGAGTTTGTCTTTTTCTTGCTGAAATGCAGGTTAAAATACACAATTGCATGACACCAAGTTGCTGACGTCATTGACATCACATGATGTCATGAATGCTGTCAACACTGTGCCATATTTATAAAGTAAAAAATAGCCTTTTACAGAAACAGCTCACATTTTCACTGCTGCACAGCTCTCCTCCTTTGCTTTTATGCATATAACATGCATAATTTACTTTCCTATGCAAATAAATCCTAGCCTTTATTCAACCCCTCTGGTTGCAACTATTTATAAATGATTAATTCAAAGGCATACAACTTCCTTTTTCACAATTTCCTGTTCAAGACCTCCCTGTAACACCTTTTAAATGACAGCAAATAAGTTTCCAAATATCTGCTTTTAACCTTACACAAAGTAGAAACAACACCACCCCACCACAAACTAAACAGAAATTAAACACCACCTCCACATCCCCACATATTTTTATTTTTTCCTCATGTAAGGCAAACCCATTCAGCCTGTGAGCTGTCAAACACACTGCATTCCTTGGTTAAGGAAGGAAAAAAAATAAAGATGCATTGTGTTTGGCCAGGATGGCAAAGCAATGTGCTTCTCACCAGCTGTAAAACTGCACTCCTAAAACCACTGTTACCACTCTTTTTGATAATTCTTTCAGCATTTTATTATCAGCCAGTGATCAAAGGTGGAAATCATGTATTCTTTTGCATAATCATATTCAGCTACATTTTCTCCCTGGGGCTGGACCATCTTTGCAGGAAGTGCAGCAGAAGTTCTACTGGAACATTCCCTATATTGGCACTTAAAAAGAGTTTTGTTTTCCTCATGGTATTTAAACCACCCTTCTATTTCCTGCTCAGACATGTAGCAATAATAATTAGCAGCAAAATAGAGAAATTTGAGTAAATTCAAACTAATACATTCTCTAGCAAAAAAAACCTGACAACTTTATTATTCTTTACACATTTTCCCAATTGCCTGTAATTCCCTAAGGTTGGAAGACCTGCCCAAGGAAAAGCCATGGATACCATCTCTGCTGGCTGGGTTATCTTTCTTCTGCAGTCTTTAAAGGAGGTGGTGGATAGGGAAAAATCTAGAAATTATGAGCGTTAAGGCTTAAAGTCAAAAGATGTGGTGAGAGGATTTACTTAATTCAGTTGTGACTCTTTGGATTTTTGCAGCCATAATGACACTCAGCCAATTAAAATGGGTCTCATACACTTAGCTGTAGATAAAACATTGCTGTTAAGTCCATTTTGTACCAATGCAAAAAGGCCACTGCTAAGAAAACCTGGACTGCATTTCTCTGAGCCAGCCTTTACATTACATCAAGCACAGGCTCCTCAGTGAAAAAGAAGAACATGGGAGTAACACACTGTAAAATATACTGATATTATTATAAAAACTAATATTACAAAGGGCAGCACCTTTGCAGCAGGATGCTCCTCATATAAATGAAATAACCCAAGATCATTACTAACACTTACATTCCTTCTTTCAGAAATTTCTTAAGCTGTATATATTGTGTGATATTGTTTCCTTAATTTGAAGAAGTTAAAACTCACCTGCCAACACCTCTGACTTCACAAGGATCATGAGGAGCCACTATCTGTGATGTAGGAGATCTTTATAATGCTGTATCTGGTTTGGAGCTCCACTTCTGCTTTTGTTTGGATTGACACACAACTCCTCCAGTGCTCCCCTGCTTTCTAAATTGATTAAATCACCCTGACTGATGGCAAAGGGGCAGCAACACAGACATTAGTTAGAGTAAAATTCACCAAAGGAATATTTTGTGACACACCAAACACTGCTGGCACTGAACACATACTCTGTTGTGGTGTCAGTTAAAACTTCTTAAGTTGTAGTTCTCAAAATTGCACTTAGAACAACCCTATTTCCAGATGAAGAAAGAAACTGGGTGTTATAAAAACCCATTATAGGAATGATAAGGAGTGCAAGAAAAATATAACATTTAGAAAATCCAGGAACCTCCTCAGACCTGAACTTAATAGAAGCACTGGAAGGGCATACTGGGAGGAAGGACAGCACTGCAGGGCCATAATTTGTAGTATTCCTTTACTGCAGTTGATTTCATGGCAGTCCCTGCTTTGCTGTGCTGCAAATATGGGTTTTGGGAATCTACTGAAAATCAGGATCACACCCACACTGCAACCAGCACACCCCAGTGCAGCTGGGAGCCTCCTCTTCCCAGGCTTTTCAGCCAGGAATGCAAGTGTGCATCCCATTGCAAAACAGTTCCAGTTAGCATTTACTAAATTGCAGGAGATAGAGGGAAAACCATCCAAGCTCCTGTGTAACTCCATTCTCTCTCCAGGAGCTGTAAGTAGTAACCTTCCTCCCAGCACCCCAGGAACACTGACACTTTTAAATGGTGTTGCTCTCCCTGTTTTTCTAACCTGCCCTATGGATTTTACAGCCCACTTGCAGCCACCACCACTTGAGCTCTGTTTGGATTAACCCACGGGTTATTTTCCTGTGGTTTGTGCTCTAGTCAGTCTCACACCCAGCTCCAGGAGGCAGTTTGCTGGAGAACAGAAACCACTGACAGCACATGCTGCCAGAGACCAGGTATCCAGGAGAAACCTCCCGGGGGAGAGGGCAGGAGCAGGACTGCAGCAATGCCCCAGAATACTGAAGGTATGGTTTGAAAGAACATGTTTCCAACAAAAACCTGGCAACACAGCACTGGAAAGAACCCACATCCAGCCAAACTCAGCTGCAGGCACCACAGAGCAGCACAGGTGAGACCACTTGCTGTGACACCTGGGATGGGAAACAAAAGCAGAATAATCACAGTTCATTTACTGTCCTCTCCCTCCACTGAGGAGGGATCCCCCACACTCAGAACACATCTGGCAGATGTTTTCCAAACCTTTCAAGACTGCCATGAAGGAGATGTCGTGGCAGGAGCAGATGAGAGGTCCCTAAACCAGCTGGGATTGCAGGATTCCCACACAAACACCCTCTCTCTCAAGCCAGTAGGATGTTGTCATGGGTGTTATAACCTCCCTCTGCCCCAAACACACCAAACAAAAATTCTGGGCTCCAAACACAACCAAGGGGATGAACATTTCTGAGGACACATTGGGTGATGTCTCCAAGGATGTTCCAGTTTGCAGTGATAGGATTTTTCTCTTTTTTTTTTTCTTTTTTTTTTTTTTTCTTTTTTTCAGCCAGACAAGAATTCTCTTATTATGCCCAGAGATTTCAGGACTCAAACCCCATTCTCCAGCAGGAAACTGAACATGTTTGTGACTGTCCTTCAAACTCTGAGCTAAAGTGTCTCAAAATCTAACTTTTATTTTGAGGGAAATTCCACCTTTTTCCATGAAGTTTTACTCTCAAAGGAAAAGATGATTTCCAAAATTTCCCATTAAATGAAAACCCTGAAATTTTTTTCTTTAAGAAAGAATAACTAGGAATTTTCGTCTATTTTGAAGAAATGCTTTACCGCTTAGTTTAGATACACTGTTCTTATATTATTTAACAAATTGAAATATAGGAAATTGGTGGTTCAGGAATTAAATACAACTACTCCCATTAATTCATAAAATATTAAATTTTTATTCCATTTTAAAAATCATTCATGACAGTAGCAATTCAAAACAGACTGAAGGCTTTGCTCTTCTTTCTGCTTAAAACTTCTTTCTCTGTGCTGAAAGTTTCATCACATTTTTGCTACTATAACATATATAAAAGATTAAATCAAATTTCAAGAAAATATGCAGTTTCTTTTTGCACCATCTTATTCTTTTGAAACATCTTCCAAAATAGAAAGAAGTTGCTGTTGTTGTTATTGCTCTTCTTCTTCTCATCCTTCTTCTTCTCCTTCTCCTTTTTCTTATTTTTATTTTATTTTATTTTATTTTATTTTATTTTATTTTATTTTATTTTATTTTATTTTTTGTGAAATTGCTTGGAAAAGATACCACATGGGCACATTTCCACATAAAAAATTCATCAGATTTTTCTGACAATCTCTTTTCTGGCTAATTGCACTGGGATTTCCATGAGGAAGGCCCCTAAAAACCTCACTCAGTCAAATGCAGAATTTTGTTTCCTCTGTGTACTTCCTTTTGGGATCTTGAGTGCACATACTTTCCCAGCATGGACTTTTCCTTTCAAAATTAACCTGTTCTCCATTTCTCAGATAAACAGACCATTAGGAGACATCTATTAGGTTGCAGAAAGTGGTTGCTTTTATTGAAAAGAGTTTTATTAAAAACTTTATTTATTTTTTTTATCCAGAAAAGCTGGTGCCCCACCACATCCCTTTATGGCAGTTTAAGTTCCACTCTCATTTGTTACATCCAGGCTTTTGCTCCTGTGAATGCTGATCAAACTTCTGCTGAGCCTGGGGAAGGGGCAGGAAGGTTTTTTTCCCAAAGTGTTTGTTTGATTAGTTTTATCCTTTTTTTCAACACCAGAACCGAGGTGAGCAGAAGTTTGTGCTAATTGGCAGTAAATTAGATTAAATAAAATTTCTCCAAGTAGGGACAGTTTTACCTGCAACAACTGCCTCAGTCACTTGTGCTTCTCTGCCTGCACTGGAATTTATGACAAAATAAAACCAGCCTTATAAGCACAATGACAAAGCAAACAACAATTTCACCAAGGAAACACTCACCACTAAAGTGCAGGTGTTAAAATGAAGATCCCAGAGCTTCTACAGAAATACATTTCACATCCACCTGCTGTAAACAACATCAGACTCCTCACACTGTGACAAATCAATGGTCACAGGATGCTTATTCTGAGAGCAAGCAGGTACAGAACATTCCTATCAAAGATGAATACATAAAATAATAGATGTAAACCTGACATATAATCACATGAATCATCATCTTTTTAAGATTTAAACAGTCTTTTCTTACAGACAGAGTTAATTTTCCTACCTTTCTGCTTCTTTACTTGGCAATAATTCATATTAATGAATCAACACAATTTGTCTGACTGCAGGCATATAATCCCACTGAAGTCCAAACTTCCCAAATCCTGTCTTTCATTTAAGGGTTCCTGATGGTCTGAAGTGCATATTTGGAATGTCAGAAAATCAGAGTGCCTCACACTGTCAGATCTTCTGTTGCCTCAGAGTATTTGTCGCAGAAGGCTGTCAGGGTTAGGTGCATTATAAGTTTCCAGAACTGATCCCCTGCCATGGATTTCTTCTCACAGGAATGGGGAAGACAAAAGGGAAGTGAAGGGTGCCAAAATCTCAACCTCTAGGGCAGCAAAACCAGTGCATTTTAAAAAGTTACAAATAATCCAGGAGGATCCTAATGGATGGAGTAGACCCCATTCCCACCTCCCTCCTGGTGGCACAGGGAAGCTGTGGCTGCTCCATCCCTGGAAGTGTTCAAGGCAGGCTGGATGGGGCTCTGAGCAAGCTGGGACGGTGGCAGGCAGCAGAAACAAGATGGATTTTAATGCCCCTTCCACCCCCAAACAATTCTATGACACTTTACAAAGGCAGAACCTGTGTGAGGGAGCACTTTAGTTGGAATTGGAAATCATGGAGTTTCCAGCTCTGGATCAAAACAGGATTTCTCCACTGCCTGAGGAGGGGCTGTGCTTCAATCTACCAGCAGTACAAAACCAAACCTCCACCCTGAACATCCTCCCAGCATGAGATCATCTAAAAGGAAAAAGCTTTAAATTTTAGTTGTCTGTATCTAGGGAAAAAAGAGGAAGTAGCAAAGAAAAGAAGGCAGGTATTAGTAAATCAGAGAAAACTCTTCTACTTTCATACAAGCTCCTTTATAAATTTCTTGAAAGAATATTCTGTTAGTTAACTCAGGGGTTTCCTACCTCTTTTTTATGTGTTCTCATGTTTGTTTCTTCTTGTTGTTTGGACTGCACCAAACAAAGCTCTGCTTCCCCACCCCGTGAGGAATTAACAGACTCTGTAAACTGAACCATGACGTTTGCATTCGCTCATTCTTGTTATTAACTTGATATTCCCCCTTCCTCCTCCCATTCTCCAGGTTTCTGAAGGAGGCCACTGTGTGGCAGCCCAGTACCAAAAAGAGATGGCTGACAGGGTCAGCAGAGTCCCAGTGAAAATGCACCATGGCAGTAAATAAATAGGAAGCAAATATTCGACTCTTTTTGCTGCAGTCAGAGATGGCAGGAGTGAGAGGGACAAGATCACTTGCTCTGTTGCTGAAGGAGCCCACTCCATGCAGGGGTAGTCAAATACTACGTCAAGGATCTTTTCCCAGTCAGCTTTGCAGGGAAATACTTTGCAGAATAATAGATCTGACAAAATTTCTTTGTGATGTTTCAACTTAAAATTACCTTTTTCAGTATCATTCCATTCAATTCATTATACAACTTTTATTTTAGAAAGGTGAGTAATATACCAGCTCTTACATAATCATAAAGTAACTTTTAGCTTCTTGCATTACTCCCTATGAGAAGCACTGCAGCTGATATAATGGTGAGTTAAAAAAATAAACAAGTCCACAAAACTCAAACCCCACCATTGTGAAGGCAACTCATGCAGGGAAAACAGAATCTGAATCAGACAGGATATTAACATAATATTTCAGTTCAAAGACCCCAAAGAGTACCTGTGTCTTCTCATTTCTGAAGTGCGAATGATGATTTCCCTTTAGAAAATTCTAAAATAAGCGTCCAGAGAGCTCCAAATCTGGGTGTCCTGTATCATACCTCCTTCTACACCCTGGACAAACAACCAAGTCAGTGAAAATGTCTTCTTTTTTTCTCCTTACAAATATGTTCTGATGTGACTTCAGCCTCTTGAGCTGTGATCTCATCCCACCTAGCAAGCTGAGTAGATCTGTAGATCTGATCACAGTTCGGATGGACAGAGCCAAGGAAAACCTCGCCTTGTCCCTGAGCTCTGTGGCTGATTCAGTGATGGAACCTTCTCTTCTGAGTCAGCACTGAGTCACTGGTGGGGCTCAGTGCTATGGGACAAGGTATTTCCAAAGAAGTGTTTCCACTAAAACACAAACCAAGTTCCAGCTGAGGACTAAACACAGCTCTCTTCAGCCAGGACAATGAGGGCAACAGCTTTACACAGGTAAAAACTCAGAAAGTCAAACAGTCTTTTATTTCCTGCATCTAGAAACTAGATAATTTCATCCAATGGTTAAGCAGTAAGGCCTTCACATCAGGCAGTGACACTGATCTGTCTTGCCAGGATCAGTCTCCTCATCACTTCCACACACAGAGAATTGGAGCTCTAGTCCCGCTCCTCCCACCCCATTTGCCTTACAAACAGAGCCATGGTCAGGCTCCATCCTGCACCACCACAGCTCCTCTTCCCTCCCTGTGAAATGGAGCTGCAGCACTGGATGTGTGGCCCCATTAAACCCAGTTTTCTTCTAGAATAGCCTACAGTCACAGCAACAGGGCAAGATTGTGAGGGTGAGGGTAGGAAATGCTGCAGGATCTCCAGAGCTCACTCAGGACTTAAACCCTTCCCTTCCTTAGCACAGGTCTCTGTTCCTGCAGAGTCTTCTGAGCAAGCACAGGGTAGAAAGGTTTCCATAAGCAAACCCCTGAAAGAGTTAATCTCTGTCTAACAGCCTGTGTGAAAAAAAAAATCTGCTTTTGGTGGTGTTTAGATTCCTAGACACTGAACAGTAGATGGGACCTTTGTCCACTATACCCGCCAGGACAGGAGAAATTGCTTCAGCTCCTGTCTGGTGCCTGGGGCCAGACATTCTGTTTCTGTCCTGATTTCACTTAAGCCCTTCCATGTGCCATGCCCTGGGATACCCAGTGGGAATTCCTGAGGGGCTGAACATGGGCCACGCTTCCCCACTCAGCCACACACCCTCCTTCTTTTCTCCCGCACTCTGTCCCTCCTGTGGTGCCACAGCAGCTTGGCCACTGGCCTCCAAACCATTGTCTGGGGACAGCACAGCCCTCAGGCTGCTGAAAAAGCAGCCAGTGCTCAGCTGGTACCAATAACTGATGTTTAAATCCAGAGCAAACACCCAATTCCTCAAGTCTTGCAGCTGTTGGCACCATGGGGTCAAGCCCACAATCAGAAGGTTGGTTTAAAGGAATAAATTCCACAGGGAAATGCACAGGACTCACAGATGTCACACTGAATATGCAAAGTTGAAGAGGGCACATGTTCTCACCGTTCTCTTCTTTTGCTTTCTCTGGTATCTCAATTCCACACAGCCTTTCCCTGCAAGGTAGAAAAATATCCCAATAATCTGCTCCTTCCAGTGCTAGCTTTGGGTGGACAGATAACAGTAAAAAAAAATCCTTAAGGATAATTTTAGATCATCCATAGGCTGCATTTTAGAGGTCTGGTAGAGCTGCCTAACTGCATGTTAGATTGTCATATATTTACATACATTTACAAAGTACACGTGGCTTTCTCACCAATGCAGCTAGAAAAGCATGCTCACTAATCTCCAGTTTTAACTCAGCAAGACTTTTTCTTTTTTTCCATAGGAAAATGCCAGTTCCTGAAAAATATGCATATATATTCTGCAGGAACAGATTGATTGAATCAAATCTTCTAACACATTTCCTAGGGAAACCTGGCTGGTTTCCTGCTAGCTCCTGGCCTCCCTGGGAGCTTCCCTGGTGAGCAGCATGTCTGGGCTCACAGGCTCCCTGCTGCAATCATCACCTGTCCTTTTCTGTTTAAAATTGTAAAATAAAAATCTTTCTGTTATTAATTAAATGAAATTTCATGTTCCTGCTCTGTGAGAAGTGAAAAATACCAATCTACTTAATTTTAATACACAAAGAATGCAAGAATGGTGATAAACTTGCTCATTTCTCCCTCTACAGGAATTTGAGGTTCTGATGAGCCCTTTTTACACATCATTGCTTATTCCATTGCCCACCTCTGGCTGGGTAAAGACAACTGGTGGAAGCTCAAACCTGACAAATAAACATTTGAAAGAAGTTAAACTAAACTAACTAACTCTTATGAGTTTAACAACAAACAGGAGCCTGCGTTCCCCAGAGACCAACCACGGAGAGCAGCTGGCAATAAAACCTGATTGCATGTGGAAGTGGTTAGGAAAACAAAACAAAACAATAATACAACTTCAGCACGCAAACTCAAACTTCGAATCTCACCCAGGCCTTGGGAAAAAAAATAATCAAGTAGCAGAAAGAGCAACTCAATTTTTAAGCAGCACTTTCCGACAATGAATCTCAGAAAGTTTAATGAAGTTAAAAGTTTTACAAATAGAAAAACACACAAAAAAAACCCCATAAGTTTTACAAATAGAAGAACACACATAAAAAATTAAAAATAATAAGGACAATGAGCAGGCCAGTGATAGGAGAGCAGAGCATGTTTCACAGCCCAGCACCCAACCTTCAAGAATTCATCAAGGTGAGTGAAAGACTCAAGTTCTTATGGCAAAAACCTTGTCCTCTGCAGTTGTTGTCTGTGAGCCCTGGACTGTTCTGCTCCCCCTGCCAACAGGCAGAAGAGCCCCAAAGGTGGCAGGATTTCCAAAGAGGAAGTTTTTCAGCTGGACTGATACCAACATGATCACCTTCTCCCTCCTGTAAGCCAATTAAATGAAGTCTTCCTCTTAGGGACATCTTTTGTGGCTGGTATCTGCATCCCTCTGGGTGAAGGAACAACCAAGAAATATATTTCTGGCCTTAGAGCAGCCTCCATTCCAACAGCACGTTTCCTACATGGGGAAATGGCTGAGGCTTGATTTTGCCCATCCCAGAGAAGAGCCAGAAAGCCCAGAGACATCTTCCCAGGATCCTGAGGGAGCATTTCAGCTGCAAGCATTCTAACACCCAGGCCAGCATGAGATAATGTTTTGGCTATCTGATAGAGGTAATTTGCACGACGATCCTTTTGCAGCTGGTGTTAAAAACATTTCGGATCAGGGCTGTAAAGGGTGGCGAGAGAAACCAAGCAGACATCTGGTCACACTGTTGGAATTTATGTGGGAAGCAAGAGAAGTCTCTTCAAACCACCAAAAAACAAGATTTAAACATAGAAATGGGGGGGGGAAATCATAGTTCAGCAGGCCAGGATGGCAGGTATGAGGAGGCTGCTCCTCCTGCTGAGTTTTCCACCATGCACTGCTAGGCAATACAAGTGCAAGGAGTATTTCCATGTTGAAAGATACAGAGGGATCCTCTAAACCACTCGTGCAGAAAGCAGTGTGATTAGATTTCCTGCGGCAAGAAACAGACTTCCAGAACAGATTAAAACATATCTTAAAAAAAAACCCACAAACTCTGCCCTGACGTAGCCTTGCAACAAGCACGACCATCCACCCCTCCTTGCAGCAAAGGCATTTAGGGTAGGTGTTGAAGAACTTGGTATCAAAGATCAGCAAATTAATTTCTATACTGATTTTTTTCAGCAGTGAGAGTCATCCCTTTTTGGTTTTGTTGCTGCTATTTCTTTGGTGCAATAGCTGGGAAACCTGTGGGGAGACAACCCAGGATTTTGGTTCCAAGACCAAACCTGAGCCAATAGATCATGGCATCTTTCTGCACAGAAAGGGCAGTTACAGGCACAAGAGAAATATCCCACATGAAAAACAAATCAGAGAAGAAACTTAACTTTTATTACTTTTTGGACAGGATTTTTTTGTTTATTTGTTGATAACATAGATTTTGAAGGGAGGGAAATGTAACTGATTACAATGGAAGCATCCTTTTTCTAAAATAATTCTCAGTTTACTTAAAAGCTCAGAATTCATGGTGCTCAGAAAAGTGGTAGCTCCAGCAACCAAGGCATTCTCCAAACCTAGACATTTATTATAAGTGTTGTTTGCTGTTTAAAAGAAAAATGTCTTCCACTAGAGGACATGTTGCCTCTTGACTGGAAGGAGGAGTTTCTCCACAGTCCTAAAAGAAAATTTTACTTTTTAAATTGATAGTCCTACGCATATTTCAAGCAAGACAAATATACTCAGTCACTAAGGCTTGTGTTTTGAATGATGCATTATTTTCATCTGCAAGGAAACATCTCCAAATTTTGGGAGCCACAGACCCAAATCCTTATTTTTAAAGTTAATATGGACACCTTTGGCACAAAATGGAATTGCAGTTTAGATAGGCACCACTGATAATTCTGAGATTGAGAAAAGAACTGAACCTAAAATTTCTAGAACTTGGAGAGCTCTTAGAGTGCTTTGAAAATTGAATGATCAGCTTGAGCAAAACCAGCAGTACCCATGAACTTATAATGCCCACTCAAACTGAAGACAAAAAAAAAATTTTAAAGTTGGCTTGTCTTGCACTTCCAAGTGAAATTCCAATGTCCCCAAGGCTGAAAGCAAGTGCTTGCAAAACTTAATATAGGAATCCTTTGCACCTTCCTATTTTATGTGAGTTCCAGAGTTAGGAGCAGATGGGTTTTGCAGATTGAAATCTTTGGGGTTTGACTGCTTGAGGTGCACTTAAATACTTCTCATTGCTGCTATTATAATGAACATATTTCACCAGTTAATAAGGTAGCAAACTTTGAAATGCAGGCAGATGGGCAGCGTGGGAATTCAAGTGAACTTGTGTTTCTGTGGGATGGAACAGCCTTGTGCCATCAAAGGTGAAAATTGTTAATGGCTGGAAGTCCAACATCTGCTACACCACCTTCACACAGTTCACGTGAAAACAAAATCCATATGAATCCCTGGTAGGAGGCAGGACCTCGTGAGCCCCCCTCAGGCTCACAGGATGCCCTGACCATCCCTGCCTGGCACATGCCCAGCCTCCAATTTCACCTGTCACATGAAGCAGGGCTGCACAGCACTTCAGTAAAATACCAACCTTATACTTTTCCTGCTTTAAAACTACTTCCTTTTTTAATATCTTAGGGAGATAATATTTTTAAATTAATGTTGATTTCTATTTTACATTTTTTCATGTAACAGCAGAAAGCTTCAAAAATGAGACTGTTGCTGAGACTGATTTTGCCTTACCAACACTGTCTTTACCACCATTCTCTTTAATAAAAGATATTTGTTAAGAAAAAAATTGGCTGTTTTTAATTTTATCAGTGTTCACCCTGAAAACAATATTCAAAAACTTCAGCAATGAGCAGAAAATTAAGAACCCTCTCACCCTGAAAAATTTGTATTTGATTCGCAATAATTTTTATTTCAAGACTTCTAAACTTTTTAATATACAAAGCAAACATTACAAACACTTTTTCCTCATCAGAAAGGATCCTGCCTCACATCACTTCATAGTTTAAGAATAGAAATTGTTGAAACTTGCACATTCTGGTGTCCTAATGCGTCTTAAGGCAGAGGTCATTCCTCCAGCTAAGGTGACTGTATTGATTAGGGTGTGTAGGTACTTGCACAGAAGAGTTGTTTGAAAACTTTTCACAATTTTTTAACAGCTATAATTAGAAACACTGGCACAGTTGAGTGAATCAGTGCAGCCACACCAGTGCAGACAGTGGTACAAATGTGCTTCCCTCCCTCAAGGAAGAAGAAACCACACATACAAAACTTTGCTGGTTAAAAAAACTAAATTACCATACCCCTAATTAGTTTTAAAAATATGCAAAGGCCAAGCCCTGGGAGAGAGTTGTGGTAACAGAGTTAATTGGCATTTCCATGGATAAATATCATTTGAGAGCTTATTTATTGAGTAAATGTGGGTGTTGGTCACCTGACTCAGTACAGATTCTTCCAAGAGCCTTTTTACAAATTACTGAGAGAAACAGGTAGGACATAACTGCTCCATCCAGCTTCCCAGGACATAACTGCTTCATCTTAAGGAAGAAAGATAAAGCACATCAGGTAAATCACACCCAGCAATGCCTGTTCTCTCCACTGACTGTAACTGGAGCCAGGGAGATTAGCTCTGACAAAGACACCTTCAAATATCTGTAGACATGAAGGGCATGCATGATCATTCCTGCTCTAGCTAAGGCTCCAAGAGACCACAACCACCAACAAGTGTTGGTTTAGAACAGAAATCTCCCACTTTAGGGCAAGAGCTGCACCAATAATCAACTGAAGCAGAGTTACTACTCACTACATTCACAGGGCAGAGCTCCTGCTGCTCCACCAGCAATCCCCAAGGCTTTTGGCCAGACTGCCTGTGTGGCAAAAGGTTGGATGGCTCCTAGTGGATTAACCACATCCACATCCTGTCACTGGTCAGGAAGAAACCTGAGGACTTCCATGTCCCTTGAGGACAAATTACTCAGAGAAAAATCTATAAGGGTTTTATTAGTAGTAGTAGTATTTAAAATACAAGTGCCTTAAAATAGCATGACCAGGAAGGGTGGATTCAGAGTTGACATCTGACAGATGTTGGTAGTTAAGAAAAACTCTGGAATTCAGCCCAAAGACTCACTGACTGAAATAGGCTTGACACCCAGATCTAACCAGGGAAACAAATGCCCAGATCCCTCCATCCTCTGGTGCCTGGGTGCCAGATGTGTCAGTGTCTAGTCAACAGCAGAGAGGCCACAAAGCACTCCCTCGCTGCTGCAAACAAAACCCAGTCCTGGCATGTGTCATTTAATAAATGTGCCTTTCAGTCCTTAATGTTGTGGTTCCCAAACCAGCCCAAGCAGCAGGAAAGGAGGATTAGTGTCTTTCCAGAAAGGATGCAGCAGTGAGTCACAATCTCAGCATTGCTGTGAGTCACTCCAGCAGTGCTGCTGAATGGCTCAGCTATGAACATAAAGCAACAAAACATTCCCTTTGCATTAGAGATCACAGGCAAATCCCCAAATCCAGACTGGGAGATGTCTGTGGTCCAACCCTGTACCCAGATAAGAACTTCCCCTCTGCTTCTGCTCACTTTTGTGATGACAGGAAGCAGAGAGGAGCTGAAACAGGAGACAGCTGGACTGTAGCTGTGCTTGCAGCTCTGCCCCATCACCACTGGAGTAATGACCTGCACCAAAGTCCTGACTTTTCACTCACTGTGGGAGGTGCTGCTTCTCAAAATCCAGTCTGTGCCAGTCCTTGACAGTCATCCCTGCACCTCTCTGGGAGGAGCACAGGGTCTGTCCTGGGGCAGGACAGCCCTCCCCAGGCACAGGGTCACAGGGAACAGACAGATTCTCCTTGCCTTCCAGTGGCTAGAAAAAGCCATCCTCATTGGGACAAATCTCTAATAAATAACTCTTTTCATAGTCTAGGTCCAACAGGACCTAGGATGGAGTCAACATCTTTCTGTAAACAAGTGACTTCCCTGATCAGATGTTGGACCTTCACTGGAAAACCTTCATGTTTTCTGCTAGCAATGTCACATAACTTAAGTCCTCAACTTAAGCTCAACTCAGATGGTAAAATGATCCCAGAAAAAGGTGATTCTAAACACATTGCCTGCTGAGCCAACCAGATCATTCACCCTCCAACCCTTCTTTCATGTGCATCAGAGTGAAGTGAAGCTAGGTAGATAGACCTGGAGGTTTCCAGCAAATGAGTCCTGCAGGCAAATCTAAGCCCTTGAACAAGACACCTCTGCTGTTTCTGAGAGTATTATGCACACAGATAAAGCAGCAGCTCACAGCTTAAAGAAATCACAGCAGTTCATGGCAGGATATAACAGAATACCTGGTATTTAGATGGAGATGAAAAATACCTTTCATGATATAAAAATTCCAACTCACAAATGCTACCACACAATTTTAGATTACATATTTTAGTGAGTAAGTAAAGCTGAGCAGGGAACAAACCCTTTTCATTAGTGAGAAACTTACCTGGATGCATTATCCAGTTACTTTTGGATGACTGCAATTTGAGAATTGCTTCATTGCATCTCAAGTTCAAATTCCCTTGGAAAAGGAAGGAAAAGCTCGCATGCAAGAAAAAAGAGAAAATACATCTAGAAAACAAAGGTTTGAATTCAGATTGTACATGAGTTGCATTTTTCAGCTGTTTCTGTCAGTACTTTGCTGCCAGAAAGCCCCAACCCTTTGTCTCCACTTCTGAAAATATTTTATAATATGGAGTTTATGGAAAAGACAAAGGAAAGAGCTGCTAAAACCTTTTCTTTACTATTTAATTTTCAGCAAGGTACATAATAGTTCAAAGAAAGTGGTATCCAAGCAACAGGTTTGAAAGGGGCAAAGTATTAAAAGATTGTTCAGTCAATTATCATAGCCTGAACATGCTGTTAACTGGCATAATTGCCTTTGATGCAAAATACACTTTTTGTAGTTATAAATAATCACAGAATATCCAAAAGTTATATTAATAATGAAAAAAGTCTCTCTTGAAGTATTCTTCTCACACCCAGCTCACACTCACGTACATTTCCTCCTCAGCCAGAACATCATACCTCACTGGAACTAAAAGCTGACACCCTGAAGCAATATATTATTTTGATTTATTATTTTGATTTTCAGTTAACTATAGTCAGAAAAGTGATATTTCTTCAAAACATATATATATATATATGTAGATATATATATACATACATGTGTATATATATATCTGCATTTAAAACATATTTAATGTCAGATCTTCCTTCCTGAACAAACTAAAAATAATTTTTCACCTTTTTATTCCCTTAGTTCCATGGATCTAAAGATCATAGGTAGGATTCTACATAAGCATTATTAAATAAACAATAAATAACACAGCACCACAGAGAATCTTTTTGATCAGAAGAACACACATTAACCATGGCCTGAGTGCTCCCCTGTGAACGCTGAGTCAAGGTTATAGGTGATGATTCACAAGCCAGAAAGGACACAGCTTGACTTTGAGTTTTCCATGGCTGGCAGATAGATAATCTCCATTCCTGCAATGAACACAGTTGATGGAAAGACAGCAAATGGATAATCTTAGAATGCTGCATCTGCAGAACTGGGCAGCAGTCCTGGAAACATTCATATTTAACAAGGACAGTGCTGTTCAGACATGCAAAATGGTGTGTATGTGCTTGAAGCATTAGGCTTTGGTTCAAAAGCCAGAACTGCACCTTGTGATGTGACAACACCTCCTCAAAACTGCCACAGACGGAGCTGTTTCCCACACAGATTTAGACATGAAAAGACTTCTCCCAAAGCAAGGTGTCTGGCAGTGCAGAAATGAGCAGACAGGTTACCAGGCAGCAAGAGAGCATCAGTGAGGAGATGCAGCCATCAACCTTCCCTCCCTGATCCAGAGCTGCTCTGGCAGAACCTGAGCCTTCCCTGTGGCAAACCAAGCGCTTGGGCACAGTTTGGGGAAGCACAGAAAGGGAGGAAGGCATATGGCATCTGCCTGGCTCCTAGCACACCTTCTCATCTCAAGTCTCTCCCTGTCTGCATTCCCCCGTGCCAGAGAGATCCTGGGTACAAGGATGGGGAGATTCTTCATTGCTCCCAGCCTGCAGCTCAGGACAGGGGCACTGCAGGGTCCTGGCAGCCCCTCCCTCTCAAATCCTCCTCTACCTGGCACAAAGGGATCCCATACACCTCCACGGTGATTTCACCAATCCCTCAGGAAGGGGGCAGTTGAAAAATCACATTTTGTCTCAAATAGGAGACAAAACTTTGTCTTTTCTGTCATACATCATTATGAAAAGTATCAGGAATGAATGACACTTGGAGATTAATACAGAGAAATTAACTTATTGCAGGCCAGCTACCTGGTTTGGCTCCAAGGTGATTTCTGTTTTCCACTCAACTGGTTCAAGTAAGCCTTGGGATAATTAATGCCAATCAGATTGCATGGCAAGCCAGTTTTCTTTTTGGAAGAAGCTTTCCAAAAAAGGCTCTTTAATGCGGTATAAAGCCTTTCCACTAATTGTTAAATCTGATACCACTTGATTTAAGAAAGAAAACACCTTAAAATGTTCCCCACGTAAAAACTCTGTGACAGTTTTGATCACTGTTGAGTAAAGCCGTTTTCAAAATGCAAATTCACAAATGGAAGATTCAGCAAATCTGGCATCACCTTGACTGCAAGCAAACAAAGCAAACATCTTTTCTGGCAGGGGAGGTAGGTAAGGAAATGTTGCACTATTTGTGTAATTAATGTACATTAACACCAACCACCCAAGGCATACCAAATACCCTTTAGACAGATACATCAACAAGAAGAGGGAAGATGGATCTTGATAGGGGTGAACACAATGTTCAAAACAAAGTGGCAAGAATGAGGAAAGTATTACCAGCTAACATTCATTTTTGCAACTATCACCTAAGACACATTCTCTGAACATGGCAAAGAAAACAGATTATTATTATTATTATTATCATCATCATCATCATTATACACTTGTGTGCTCATGCCCCTTGAAGCATAAGGGACTGTGTGTTCTGGTGAGAGTTCAGGTCTCAACACTTACCTTGGGGGTACAACTCAAGCTGTTAAACCCTTGTTCTAAAAGCCAGTCTGGAAAATGTTAATATAACTCTTTAGAGTCTCCTGTGCACTCAATGGCTGATACACTGCATATCTTAAATATAGCCCTGCCACCAAGCTGTGCATTGGTAACTCATTTCAGACCAATTTTTCTTTGTTGGTTACAAAGTGGTTTTAAATTAGAGCTCCTGCTTTGAGACTGTGTACTTGGTTGAACCTAAATTTCATGGTTTTTAGTACAATTCTGAAAGCAGATACAAAGTAGTACACAAATGGATGCCTCAGAACTAAATGTAAACAGCTCTGTCCCAAGCCAATAACCAGTAAGTAGTTGGCAGGTGCTGCTTGAGCTTGCCACCTACACACACAAAATTTGACAGAGGATGAAAGACAAGTACTGTACTTGTGTTCCACCTCAAGCTCTCTGAATTCACTGTTGGGACTGACATTTGGGAACAGATTTCTGCAAAAACACAGCACAGTGAAGTATTTGAGAAGCTCAGCTGTACTTCACTCAGCTGAAGTGGCACACCAAACTCACTGCACTAAGAAGGAAGTCGTAGCAAAGGATTTATTGTGCAGCTGGGATGTAGATGATAGCAATTCCATTATCTTCTGCATTTTAGATATCCCACCCTATTGCACAAGCACCTCTATCCCTGAAACAAAGGGATAACACCCATAATAAAATGATAACACCAGCTCACAGCAGTGTTGTAAAATAAATATGTACAATCTAACTGCCAAAACTGTGACTCAACAACACCTGACTCAATAACAGTTCTTTGTGCGGATTCACAAGCTGACCTTCCATAGTCATCCTCCCAACAGATTCTCTGTTTCAGCCTTCAAATTTCTTCTTCTTCTTTCTTGCTTTGGATGCCTGCAGGTGGTAAAGCTTCCTGGAGGTGCAAGATCTCACATCTTGTTGTTCAGGCTTGGTTCTCTTAGGACACCTGGAATGTGAGAACAATCCAGTCCCACAGGACACCCCTGGCAGTCCAGACCAACCAGGCCCAAACCTCTGCGCAAAGATGATGAGTTGAAATCCATTCTTGCAGCTCAGGGCAGGAACAGCTGCAAGGCTGATTTAGGGAAGGAGTGCCATGGGAAATGGAACCTTTAGGATTTACCAGTTCTGGGGCAGTCTGGGCAGGGAGCAAAGGGCAAAGTGAATCAAGGCATGGGGCTCCAATGCACCACTGGCTTAGAGACTCTACTGGTTCTGACACCATTCACACCATCTTCTTCCAGAAAGAATTCACATTCTGCTTAAAAAATGGTTATTTCAGAAGCCTCTTTTACTTCCTGTCTCCACATAATCATACACTCTAATAGTACATCTTTAATGCAGTGTTAAGTCTTCAGGCACATTTAAAGGCTAGAAAGAACATTAACTGCTTTGTAGGTATTTTTAGGAGACATTTTGATGGCTTTGTACCATAGAGTTCACTTAGAGTTTTCTTTCTAAAAACAACTAAGTCATCAACATGATTAAAATATGGGTATTAAATCCTTCAAAGCATTTAGATAAGTTAGTGGCTAGAAATAGAAGAGTTTTTCAGTTTTTTGGAGACACAGGATATCCTGTGCTATGGTTTAAAAGATAACTTTGACTGAGAAAAGGTCACTGGGCCTTCATAACCCATCTACAGTTCCAAGGCTAGAACCCACATAAATATTCTTTACCAACCTCAACACAATTCAGACCTAAAATTATCTCATACATACAAATTCTTAAAATTTAATCAGTCATCACTGATTTCCCTCAAATGTGGCAAGTTCATTGGTGTTTATGAAAGAAATAAATTATATTTGAGCAGGGATGAGAGGCAATAAAGCATTAAACAAAAGATGTAATTGAAAATCTGACAAGTTCGACACAAAGTCTGTTAAACACATTTGCCCACCTTTGGTAAAGCACAGCCCCTTTCTCTGCAGAGCCACTGAGCTGTGGATGAGCTTACACAAAACTTAAGGGGCCAAGCCCACAAATCACCACTCGAGAATTATCCCCATCATCCAAACATTCCTGCTTCTTTTAAAGGTTTTCATAATGTGGATAAGAATTACCTTCAGAAAACAGACTCTGGCAGGATGAATGGATACTGAACAGAAGTTTAACTAAAGAAATGCTGTTGTGGTTTACAACACAACCAAGCTGCAGTGAACACCCCAGACCCTTCCCCTCCTCTGGGGAATGCAGAGGAACGCAGCTCTCCAGCAGCCCGTGGGGCCCAGGAAACACCAGCAGATGGTGCTCTGAAAGCAGGCAGGTTTCTAAGAAAAATCAGCTCTTATGAATTGAAATCTGACAAGCACCGATGAGAAAATGTCTTCAGTAAATACATCACAGGAATATAATAAATTATTCCTTCCTTCAGAGAAAAATACAGCACCATAAAAGGGCAATTTCTGCCCAGCTCATCTGCTTTCAGGTGATGCTGCTTTAATTATAATGGCACTGCTCTGTTTCCAGACAAGTGCCAATGCAGCAATCTCCTCCTTACCCATCAGAATATCTCCAAGACATCATTCCTTCTTGATACTTCACAGATTTGCCTTGGAGGCAAGAACAGTTCAAGTCATTCATTTATGAAACTAAAGACATTCTCAGTGTTGTCAGAGATTGTGAAAAAATTGGGTACATGATTCCAGTGCCCTCTCTTTTCCTTTTGCTTGGCAGCATAAAACAGCACTGATTGAAAGGATCTCACACTTGAAGTTTTTTTTCATATATTTACTATTTAACAGCTTCCAGAGTCGGACTGGCTTTCAGCACATACAGGAGCAGTCACACAGCTGCAGAAGGATGGAGCACCACCTAAAATGGACTTCAATATTGGAGAGCCAGAGTGGGATCACTAGAGGAAGAAATGGGTGATAAACGAAATCAAGATACTGAATTTCACTTATAGAAAGTTATCACAGACTCAAGAGGTCAAGAAGTGTTTGGACAACACTCTCAGGCACATGGTGGGATTCTTGGGGCGTCCCCAATGATCCTGATGGGTCTCATCCAGTTCAGGATACCCTGTGATTCTATGAAAAATGACCATGAAAAATGTGACTTGAAGTCCCCAAACAGGCAAATCTCCTCGCTGGGAGCAGGGAAGGGATCCCCACCACATCAGCTGTACCTTGCAGAACAAGGTACAACAGGAACATGTCATGGCCAGCCAAGGTGTTCCAGTCAGTCTGGGCAAGACTTACTGATCCAATGAAGGAAAAAAAGCAGACAAAAAAAACCCCCAAACCCCATGTATAGTTAAAATGTAGGTATTTTATATACATTTCTACATTTATTTGTTTGCAGAAATGTATTTTCTGTTCACTAAACCAGGAGCAAAATCTTTCTAATAGCATCAAATAAGGTATGAGGTTCTCTCTTTGGCTCAATGGTCCTGATGGGTCTCACCCAGTTCAGGATGCCCTGTGATTCTATGAAAAACGACCATGAAAAATGTGACCTGAATTCATTTTCTGTTCACTAAATCAGGAGCCAAATCTTTCTAATAGCATCAAATAAGGTATGAGGTATGAGGTTCTCTCTTTGGCTTAAGAATCATGCCATCTTTAATTAAATACTTAATCATTAGGTGCCTCTCTGGGGACTCAGAAGACCTGAGCTGCCTGGCCCAGCTCAGGTTTTGGTATGTGATAAGACATCCCAGCTGCCAGCAGGGAGACAAATCAGCAGCAGAGGGGAAGGAAGGGCAGCACCAGGTCCTGGAAGGAGCAGAGGCAGCTTTGCTGGGCTGCAGCAGCAGGGACAAACAGGGGTGAGGTGAAAGAGGAGTGGGGCAGGTCTGAGGAGCTGACACCCAAGGCAGAGCTGCTGGGAAGAGTGTGGAGGAAGGGGAGAAGGGTAGGAAAAAGAAGGGGAATGCAGTATCCTGGATGGATGTAACCTGGGAACAACTGGAAACAGGTAACTCATTACACCACACTGCTAATCCTCATTACCAGCCTTGGATATCAAAGACTTAATTTGTGTCTGAGCACACTTGACACCTCTGTCTGGTGTGGGTAAGCTCAGGCCACCACTGCCTGCACACAGGAGTGGGATTTCAGCCTCAAGGACTGCCAACCCACAGAGCTCATCAGAACCAGGTCTGTTTCATGTGGTCTGTGTACCTGTGGAGAGAGTGGGCAACGCTTTTCCTCTCTAATTGGAGAGTCCAGCCTTTGCCTGTGCATTTTGAAACACAGATTAGACCAGCTTTGAGGACATACCTCACAAAGCTGTTCACCTGCAAGGACGGATTTCCCCCTGCGCATTTCCGTGTCAGTTGCTAGCCAGATATTTTGCATCAAGGTTTGTCTTTGGCAACCAGTTTCACAATGAGAATATTCACACCTGACTTCCCTCACCACAGCATTTAGCCCCAGGCAGAGAAAGACCTGCAGTGGCAAAGTGGGCACTGCTCAGTGGGGATGCACCACTTGCCTCCCACCCTGGGTCACAGTAAAGACTTAGAAGTTCTCTTTTTATTTACTTGTGATCATTACAAGAGAAGCAGAGAACACACCTCACTCACTGCACCAGAACACACATTAATTTGCTGTATCAGTGGACTAATTCATGTGTTGATTTAGTGCTCATTAGTTCCTATGATCTCTCCCTTGCTGGAACCCTGGATGCTGAGAATTTTAAACTTTCTGTGATTAAAGGCACAGACCCACAAGAGAACACTGCATTTGACCTAAGGCTGTGGAGAGGCTTCCAAAATTGGTTGATAGTACTGGGATTTTGGTTGTGTAGTTGGTTAGAAGTGTGTAATATCACAGGGTGGACAACTTAGAGTTTGGGATTTTAGAATATAGAAATAAATATGAAGCAAGATGGAGGTTTTCCTTTTCTCTCTGATGCCCTGCCTGATTAATAGGACCTTAAATTACTGAAGGACTGTGCATTCTGAGCAACATCTGTTTCCCCTAAGATTCTTACGCTATTGCCTGTAAAATATTTCTATATGTTTCAAAGTGAAAGGTCAAAAATTATCATGAGCTTGTTTCCTCCTACTGAAGCACTGTTTTCCCACCAAGTCATTGATTTGCATGCAATTGGAAAGTTCCCCTTGCTTAACATCTTTGTCCATTCTAAATCTTTCATTACCTTGATGAAGAAAGCAGATGATTTATCATTTGACACTGTTCCTGGATTAATATTTCCATCATCTCCACTAGAGTTTATTGTCTACATTTTTTTCTCTTGGAACAGTGATAGAGACATCAGGTCATGTGGTAATGTTGCATTTATTAGATTTTATCTCAGCTTTAACTGATGCAAGGAATTCACATTTGCTGTCTGCCTCAGTTTTTTGGACAAGGGCATGAGTTTGGGTCACAGATCAGCCTTAGGGCCTTTTTCCTTCATGAAGAATCTTTCAGCTCTTCATTTACAGCAGAAAAGTATTCTTTCATTCTGCTGGATGGAACATTCTACCTTTAGCCTTATTTTATTTTCAGTCCTTTCTGAAGGAATTCCATCTTTGCCATCAACTTCTGCTGGTACTACAGATATCTCCATCACAAAACCCAGCACATTACCCAGGACATGCTACAGAATATGATGGGTTTAATTTCACTTTCTAGCACATCAGAGAAAAAACCCTGAAGTGTGAGAAGCAGGCAGTGGATACAGAGTTTGTTCAATAGACAAGAGGAGCATTCTGCAGCTGCAGAGCACATTTCAGCTAAGGGCCTCAAAACATAAAATAAATTTCACAAGAGCCTCGCTGAGACAGGGTTTTGTGAGGTTCATTTAATTAAGTTTTAGTTGATGAATGAGGGTAATGTTTGTGTTTTTGCAGAGGAAATCACAACAGTGACAAACAACTATATTTCTCATTATTATGTGAAATTTGTGATGTTTTTGGAGAATTTTATAAGCTGTGAAGACAATCCTGGATAATGTTTCTCACAACAGAAAATTTTTAAAAATCTGCAACTCTACTGTGTCAAACCATAATTGATTTCATATTGAGCAGCAGTGTCACAAATTTGTATCAAGGCACTGAGGAGGAAAACACACCACAAAAGCAGAAGAGAACAATTGTGTGGAAAATAATTGATGGGATTATTGAATAAACTTTATCTGATACTGCATGGGAAGATGACTTGCCATTCAGGTAGAAATTATACACACAAAAAATTCCCTAAACTAGGAAAACAGTTAATTAATACACTCAGTTCACAGATGGTTTAATCAAGTGTAGTCTAGATGATTGAAATTGTAACTGTTTGCTATCCTGAGTAAAAGACATTAAAATAAATCTTCAGCACTGAATTCTTACATGAACATGGATCTTCTAATAAGGCAAAAATTTACAATAAAATTAGCATACCCATTTCTTAAGAATTCAATTATCTTAAAGAAATATATGGTTTTACACAGATCACCAAAGATCTATCACTTTAAGGAGCTAAAAACCCTTTTTCATTTACCACTAAAAAAATCAAACAGTATATACCTCAGGCAATACCGAAAGTCCAAGAATATTAGCCACATCCTTATGGATGTGTATTATCTTATGAAATAATAATTTCAAATCTTTTTGTGGAGTGGAAGGAGGAGAACCTTTGGTAGAGTGAAAATAGAGGGATGGGTCAGGTCCTTTTGCATGGTGTAGGCAGAGCTGGTCTGTGTTGGTTGCCTGAATAGCCCTGGGAGATTCAAGTCACCACTCCTTGAAATGGAAGCACAAGTCGAGTGAGATGTTCTGCAAATGGATCCAAACTCTTGGACTCGAGTGGTGGAAATACAGAGTTTCCTGTTTGCTGCAGAGAAAAACACCCAGGAAACTCAGCAGACTGCAGCAGGGGTTAAAAAAATGGGGTAATGGAAGTAGGGAAAGTTAAACCATAGAATCGTAGAATGCTCTGGGACATTGGAAAGGAAAATAAAGATCCTCCAGTTCCACCCCTCTTCCATGGGCAGGGACACCTTCCCCTATCCCAGGTTGCTCAGAGCTCCACCCAGCCTGGTCTTGAACACTTCCAGGGATGGGGCAGCCACAGATTCTCTGGGCAACCTGTCCAGGGCCTCACCACCCTCACAGGGGAGAATTTCTTCCCAATATCTAATTAAAACCTACTGCCTTTCAGTGTGAGGCCATTCCCCCTCGTCCTGTCACTGGGCTCTGTCAGTGCTGTCCAGCCAGTCGAGGGCTCCCACTAGCGTTGCTCTTTATTTCAGTTCCACTGCTTGAACAAGGAGCTAAAAGCAGAGGATTATTAAAGAGAGGGAAAAGCACAGTAAGAGAAAGAAGCTGTCATAAGGGTTAGGCTCACAGATACTTTCACACTCAGTTGTAAACCTGATCCATGCTGTCAATTCCTCAAAGCTTATAGAACCTGGAAATTATATAATCTGGAAATCTTGTTGAAAATATTCAGTTGCCATTGTCAGCACCTAATAAAGAATTGAAACGCTTTTTGAGGAGCACAGCTGGAGCTCTGGAGAAGGATGGAGGTCACAGGGTGATCTGTCACTCCTGCAGTTCCTTTTAGGAGCATCCATGGGCATTTTACACCTGGTACTCCAAATTCAGGGTGCCAGGACAACAGAAGGAAAAACCAAGAGGACACCAATTTAGTTAAAATATTTAGTGGGGGAGGTTTGTTTGGTTTGGTTTTTTTCTTTAAATCAAAGCTGCAAGTTGAAATCCTCCTCTCAAAAATAAATCATGGAGGACTGACTGTAGGATGAGGCAACAGCAGATACCACTGCGAAGTGGAAGTCTTGGAAACAGAGTTAAAGCTGGCACATCTGGAAGCAGATATTTCCATAAGTAACAACTTAAGCTGGTTTGTATGAGATAGAAATTTGCATGGCTTAATAATAACAAGTGCTTTTCACCAGATGACATTTGTGTAGAACTCAGAATTTCTAATGTTGGAACCTTTTGGTACTATTCCAGCCAAGTTCACATCTTTTGAAATATATCTTCTAACACACAAAAGTACACCCCTGACTTGGATTTTTTTTTTCTAGCAAACCTGCTGAATATGCATTAATAAGAGCTACTTATTGGGGAACTATGAGCTTTTTGGCCTACGTGTACAAGAATTGGATATCTAAACAGGAAGGGGCCACAGGAAGAAATTTTTACTTTTGGATTAGATAAACACATAGGACACAAATAGTATCTTTGTATTTTTATTGAAATTTGCATCTAGGCTGGCAATTTGCAGGCTCATATCCTGAATTTGTTATTAAATAAATACTTTATATTTGTTTCCTGTGTATCATGATTATGACGACTTGGGGGAGCAACCAGACTTTCTGCTGGTACTCAGGAATCTACTGAGAAAATTGTAAAATGCCAAGTAGGTTACATTTTTAAAGTGTGGAAAAATAATTATGAGGTAATTCCACTAGAGCATATGATAGAGATATTTGTAACTCTTCATATCTCTTGGCAGAAGAGTACAACAAAACATAGAAAGCCACACAAATCCAGATAAGAGACAAACCTTTGATGTGGAAACATGCAGCAATGACCTACTTAAGATATGGTCCATTTTCTGATTTTTTTATTTTGTTAAGACTTTAATTCAGGCTTGTGAAAATATAGATTTTTAAGTATTTGCTATTCACCAAATATATTCAGCCTGATTACCTGTGGGACAGCAGTTATGTAAGAAATAGGGAAGAAGTTGTGACTTTAAAACCCTAATTCCCTTTCTCAGTAAAAAATGGAATTCCCCAAATAAGTGTCACAAACTGCACAAATAAGTTATACCCTTGCTTTTCTGGAAGCTGTCTTAGAAAATAAAATAAAACATATAAGAAGATTTATGGATATATGTAGAATTACTTCCACTAATGAAATTCAAACTCCCATGTGCCTCCAGGACTACCATACGCCAAGTTTTTCATAAACAAATAGTAGTTTCTTTTTAAATCTTCCCAGACTTGTGTCCATTTAAATGTATCCACTTTATCAAAGGTGAGATATCTGCCAGCTTCTTTTGAAAAAGTTAAAAACTGAGACAAAAAGGTGATATCTTTGGGTTTGATTTTAAAACGAGAAGGAGTAAAATATTAAGTTGAACCTTCATGAAAATGAACCTGTACATCTTCAAAATCTGAAACTTTGCTGTTTCATATGAACAGGTGCCCCTGCTTTAAGAGATTGGATGCCCCTGACACTTCCATGAGTGTTAAAGCCACAAGTAACCAGCTGTGTTTTATATATCTGTGCTTGAGTACTCACAGGTTACTAAAAAGAAATTAGAAATAACCTGCAAAAGTGATGGGCTGTTATTTTAGGTATAAATTTTCATTGTCATTTGACTGATTAACTGAAAGGGGTGAGGTTATTACTGAGCCTGATCAATCCTACACTGTTTTCCTTTGTCCATATTGTTATAATAATGCATGCATCTGCTTTCAGAACAGATACTGAGCTCTTTCTTCTTAAAAGGGAATCACCATCAATTACCCTTGAACTTTAAAATCACTGTTTTGCAAACTTTAAAAGGATTTTTCAAGTTAATGAAGGCAAAGGTATTTTCCTGTGACTCAGAATTGAACTTCTCTATTAGGTGCACTCAGGGTTTCTATTTCCAGCACCAAAACAATGCCGATTATCACCACTGAACATTTCAACACAGCAACTGTGGGCTTTGATGACTGGACACCAAATGTTTTTCTAGCAGAGATAAAAAACATTGCCATAGCAGATTTCATCCTGCTTCCACTGGCTTGATTTCCGAATCACCTTGCCCTTCACAAGCTCTTTAGGTAAAGCCAGAGGTATCCAGAGTCAGCAGTTAAAAAACAGTTCCACACTGGAGCACGGAGGGAAGGAAAATCCTCTGCCTGCTCCTGCCCATGCATCCTGTCCCCAGGAGGGGGAAGCCGAGCTCCGCCAGTTGCAGAATAAAGCTGCAATGGATTAAAGGGAAGTGTGGGAAGGATCTTTTATTCTTTAACATCAACCATTCTTATGCTTGTTCCCAGGAATGAAGTTAATATTCTCCAAGCGTCTCTTCCCACGGCTCCCCACTGTGGACAAGAATCTTTCTATCCTCACTGAGAATGATGTAAATCTTGGGTCAAATAGGATTTTTTTTCTTTTATTTTCCTAGGCAATTTTGCTCTTGAGCAATAGGAAGATGAAGCTGACATGAACCACACGGCATTTCTGGCTCTCCTCTCACCCACACAAATGTGCTTTAACAAGGAGTCCCGAGCCCAAGCATCAGTTTCAATTAACACAAAATGCAACTGTTCTGTTATCCAGGGCCAGCCCCTGTCTGGAGGGTTCCTCTCCATAATGAGGAGAGGAGCTACTTTCACAGAAGGCCATTTTCACTGCTGGAAATGAGGAGGGTGAGTCAATTGCCAGAACACTTTCGTGCCATTGATGCCTTGTGCAGGCTGCCCTAGAGCAGAGGCTGGACAGAGCTAAAGGATAAAGCAGGGATTTATGAAAAGGCCTCCATGGGTGCACCTTGGGCAGCACAAGAGCCCAGCCAGGGCTGCACCCAAGATGAACCCAAATGGTCCCAAAATGCACGAGCGCTCACGGGGTCTCTCCCTGTGATCAGTTCTGCTCCATTTGCAGATTGCTGTTCATTGTCCAGTTATAGCTTTAAGTTATGAAATTCCATCCTTCTTGTTTTTGTCTCTTCAGTCCATGCTGTTTATGCTCTTGGTCTTCAGATCTGGATCAGTTGTCCTTGCTGCCCAGCTGGAGCAGGAATTGTTTTGTCTCCCTACTCTGTGCAGAGAACTCCCATCCCCTAATATGAAGCTCAGACCCACACACTAAAGCAGCACAGAATCTGAAAAATAGAAAAGCTAAACTCTGAGGCATCACCATTGGAGACATCTTGGTCCCAAGGTGGTTCCAAGCTTCCTGTAGGTCCACATTGCACCCCCACATGTTCAGGGTCATCTGTCCTGGCACCTCTGCCCTCCTTTGGGCACCAAATCCTCCACTTGGATGTGCTGGCTGCCCACCCTGCAGGGCAGGGTTTGGTCTGTGAGCAGGTGTGAGGTGTGAGCAGCAGGATGAAGTGTGGGACTCAGAAAATGAAACCTTCCCGTGAAGCACCGTGACCACCGTGCAGTGGTGGCTGGGTGTGTGTCTGCAGCATGTAAAACCATTAATTCTGCAATCATTACCTACAGTTTCAGCTACTCCAAGGATACAAAGCCCACAGAACTGTTTTATGAGCTGGATGAGGAGCTGGGGTGACAAAGGAACACGAGTGTTGGGTGGATCATTTCTTTAGGGAGGGCAGGCTGCAGGCAGGCAGTGATTTCCACAGCAGAGCAGCAGCCCTGCTGCCGAGCAGTGATGCAACATCCACAGCAAGCACCACCCCAGACCTGTCCCCCTGGGAAATCAAAACCAAAAGCTCAGCACAAATAAGTGCAGTTTATTGTCCTCAGTGGATGACTTCAAAGACTCGGACAATTACATGAAGCAATCTTTTGATTCAGACAGAATCATCCGGTGAGGTACCTATCTGCCTGAGGGCCCAAACCAGTGTCCTTTCCCTTTTGAAAGGGGAGCACACCTGACAAGCCTTAGGGTCAGCAAACAAACACGCTATGGATTCAGGGATTAACCAAGCACAGTCTGCCCCACTGGTTTTAATGAGGAAACAGCACATGCATTCGAAGTAGATCTTGCTCCTGCTACCCTTTGGTAAGCACACAGAGCTGCTCCCCTTCTGATGCCTTACAGTTAGCCTAAAAACTTGGACGAAAAATCAAAATTTTTTTTTTTTTAATTACAAAATTTTTTAGCAAAAGATATTCAGGTTCTCCTGCAATATAGTATTTCTAATAGGGTGTGTTAGCCCTGAAGTTTTAAATCATTTTACTTTCCAGCCTTCCTCAAAATGACCAAAACCAAGCAAATTAAAAAAATATAATTTTTTTTTTTTTACATTGAGAAACATGGAGAATATTTTTTCATCCTAGTTCTTGGCTGTGCCTTTCTGTGCATTTGTATAATGTACAGACTTTTGGTTCTTATGGGAAAAGCAAGTACACAAGCAATATATAGCATTGTTGGCCCAGAATTTTTGGAGTTTCCTCCTAGAAAAAAAAACCAACTCCTTACTGAGTATGCATCCTCAGGGAGCAGAAAACTGATTCTGTGCATGCCAATTTTTGTATAAAAATAAATAAAATTTGGCACTATGATTTATATCTCCAGTATAGAAGAATAAAAGAGTTTGAATGCTTGAATAAAAGAGTTTCTAAGGGTATACATGGTTTATATACAAGACTCACTGCCACTTTCTCCATTCCAGGAGGATATATTTCCCATCAGAAACTGCTGAATATTTGAATATTTTCTTCCACATTAATGCAAATCAATACAGTATAAATTATTCTGTTAGACTATTTTTTTAATTATGCCTGCTGGAAAAATCCTTATCTATATGAAAGCTGTGTTAAGATTGCGCAATTCAGTGTCTGACTGTATCCATGCTCATTTCCCTGCCAGTGCCAGTGCCAAAACCAGCTCTGTGGTGTAAACCTTGTGCATTTCTGGGAAGAGCAATTCCAAATCTGGGGCTCTGGGTAATGGAATTTTTTTTCTGATGGTCCTTCTACCTGTCCTCTTTTTTTTTTTTTTTTTTTTTTTTATTACAAGAGGGTCAATTTAGATTGAAATACAAGGAATAAGTGCTTTACAAGTGGCTTAAAAGTGGATTTGTGTTCAAGAAATTATTGAACATGGCGCTCAGCCACAGAAAACTTGGTTTGGGGTTGGCACCTGTGGGAACAACTCCAGAGCTACAGCACCCAGTGCCCTGTCTCCCTTCATTTATTTTCAGGGTGACTCTGGACTCACTTCTGTACAGGCTTGATTAACCCCACACAAATTTTAGTTGGTGCATTCTTTTGCATTTGGATTTGTATAAGTCCTTTTTATTGGTGTGCCTGTAGACACCACCAGACTCCAAGAGAGGGTGTGCTTTCTGCCACAGTGCCTCAACTCAGGGACCCTGTGTCACTTACAAGTATGGAGCACATCCCAAAATTCCTCTCAGCGTGTTCCTGGACCTCATCCAACCCAGGGTCTGAAACAAACCTGGTGGAAGAGGCTGCTCCATGTGGTCTGGGGCCTTGTGCTGACCCTGAGCGTCCCCCAGCATCCTCTCTCCAATACACATCATCGAGCTGAACCTACAAAAATCTTCATACATGTGAGAAGCAGCATATTCCCTCTCAAACAGTTTCTACTGCCATGTCTTCCTTACTTAAAAGAGAGAATTTGGGAGCCTATTTCAATGAGCTTGGGCCAGTGGGGCCTTGTGTGTCCATTGTCCTTCCTGCATCTCCCTCCTCCTCCCCATGGCCTGGAATGTCCCCCAGCTCCTGGCAGTGTTGGGGGTCATTCCTGTGGTTAGATGTGGATAATCTTGATTTAATGAGCAACAACAAGCAGTTCCTTGCCTTTTTTAAGACCTTGAAAGTTCTCAGAAAAGCCACTGCTTTACCTTATTACTCATACTCATACTTTGGAGTCTAGGTCCTTCCCGACTGAAACACATTTTGTCCTTCAGAATGACAATGCTTTTGTTTTCTTAAAGGCTGCCTCAGTTTACTTCCCTGCTCTTTAAGCCTCTCAGCTCTTGGTCTGGGTGGCTGAAGCAGCCCCTGTAGTGTCTCTTCAGCCAAAACAACAACCACTCCTCAGCTTAAAAATGAAGGTAGGGTCTCAGCTTGAGCCTACCCAGAGTTTGAAGCAGAGGTCCTACAAGGGTTAGAGAAAAAATAAATGGCTGATGTTGAAAGCTTGGAATCCATCTCGCACAAATTGATTTCATATAACACTGGGATTCACATCTGAACATCCTCAACTGTGGGAAGTCTTAAACAAAGTTTTTGGCCTAAGTTTGTTATGGATTAATGCTAAATTACTTTAAAACACCACAAAAGCAACCACGGAGTCTGCATGCCACAGGCATCTATGTTTCTAGTTTTGATGCACTAATATGAACTAATAAAGTGAATACACTCAGATTTATTCTGCTCTGTGTTTATCATTTTCCAGCACCTGTTTCTTCAAGAATTTCAATGCTTTTATGAGAAATAGGTGTTCCTAATAATAGTTCTTCAATACCAGAAACAACACTGTATCTGATATTAAAAGAACTATAATAGTACATAGTATTATATATACTATATTCCATTTACACAATTTAAAGCACCATAGATTTATCACTGGGATTACAGTATTATTTGTTGGAGAAGCCCATTCCCACAGAGTTGAGATGCTGATTCTTAGAACGCATGAGAGCCATGTGCTCGTGGTGGCCTCAACAGAAATCTCTTCACCAGAGAAGGGAACTGCCCTATCCAGCCCACAATAAAAAGATATGTCTAGTGCCCCTCACGATATTAAAACCTAGCTGACACTGTAGCCTAAGAGTTGCACACAACTGTGTAGTTTTCTCTTTTAAAAGACAAAAGCTTTGACCATACAGAGATATCACACAGAGAGCATCCAGAACTGGATAATCACAAGAAATTACACTGCTCATCATCTGCTCAAAGGTGACCACCCAGGGAGTTTATGTAGGGTCAAGAGTTCTCACTTCTGGCCCTACTTTTTCTGGTGAAGCAGCCAGCTATTCCTATCATCTCTTAGGTTACTACTGAAGAATAAAGCCTACCCTGTCATCTGCAGGTACTTTGGCACCATATTAGGATCTGATCATCTGGTTGACCAGTGGACTTGGCTTGAGGCTTTTAAATGAATTTTTCTCATCTTGTCTGCAACTTTGTAGTATTATGCTCAGGCTAAAGAACCAAAGGTATTTCTTGAGATGGCAGAGATATTACTTAAATTCTAGATAAGACTGCATTACATTTCCTGCATTCCCAGAATTCATGGGGATTTCTTTTTGAGAGCAAGTTTCTTCCCCTAACTACATCTCATAATAAATGAAATTATCACAGAAACTGCAAAGCGTTTCCTCTTTACTGCCCTAAACTTGGTATACAATGAAAATCCTATTAAAACATTTTGAACTCTTCCTTTGATAAATAAAATGTGTTTATTTTAATTCTTCAAAGCTGACTTAAGACAATAAGGTCACATTTTTATTTAGCTAAATCACAAGCAGATAGTGCTTGTTTGGGTAAAATTATGACTAAGTTTGTGTCTATGTCTATCACAGTCACTATGTAAACATTCTTTTAAAATGCTTTTTAAAGGATAGTAAACATTCTTAATACAATAGAGTTTTGATAACACTATTTGCTGGCATGCTTAAAATATGGACCTAACAAATTCTTCCCTGGCTTGGACTAATATTCCCTCTAGTGCTACAAGAACTGCTCAATTAACATTTCCAAATATATAGCAGATATGTAAACTGATTAAAACAGGTTGTCTCCCAGGTCAGGGATTACCCAAAATTTATGAGATTTCTGTGTTATTTTTCTATTAAATCCTGGTTTAGATTTCACTTATGTAAATAAGATCTTGTTGACTCTTAATGACCTTGATTCAGATCTAGACTGCAACTTTCCTTCTTCATATTTCTTCCACAGTACATAAAAAACCACACACCTTTTTTTTCCTTCCACAACCACATTATTGTCTTTATTTGACATCAGGATGAGATTGGTTTTATGTTATTTCATTGGCTACCCAGAGACTGTTTATGCTGGCCTTTGTGGTGACTTTGTAGAACACTGAGGCCTTGATTCTGTAAATCCCTGTTGAGGCAGTCCCACTGTGTGACCTCAGCCACAAAGCCTACTTGCCTGAAGGGTGGAAATCTCCATCACTATCCACCAGGTCTTTTACATAAACACTAACATATAAAAATATTATTTCTCTTTAACCCTTTCAAACGTTTACCAAAGCAACAATTATTTACAGGTTAAAACAGTAAAATGTTTCTCATTTTGAGAAAACTGTACAGGATTGTGGATCTGAGAAAAAACCAGGATTTCTTAGTCCGCAAGTTCAAAAATCATCCTGTAAACATACTTGAAAGTATTTTATCTTGCTTCTAATGGTGTAATTGAAAGGCTTTTCACATCTGAATAGAAACAGGATAATAATCAGAAAATATAAACTCCTGAGTGATGACAGGAAAACAGAAAATAAAGTCAATGTAAGTGGTACAATTCCATCTGTATGTTATTGTTTTGTTCTGGGCAACCTCAACTCACATCCAGTCTGGCAACAGATGAGAAGCAGACACAGAACCAAAGCAATCACATTAAATTACAGCTCCACTATTATTTTACAGGGTAATTATTAGAGATAATTGCTTCCAGCACTTGAGGAAAGGCCATATAAAACACTCTCAAAGCAAGCACCACTGCCAGCTGGGAGGAGACAGAGATCTGCTGCTGCTTCTCGATGTTTGCCTCAGACTAATTCACCTCACGGCCCTGTCCCTGGCTCAAACCCATCATCACCTTTTGGCAAAGGCTGCTGCTGAGGTGTGAGTGCAGGCAGTGACCAGCCTCACAGACCTCTCTCTTCTCAGCTACACCCCCTCAGCAGAGCAAAAACCCTGCCTGCCTCTGAACACAGCGCCAAAGGCAGCCCAGCCATGCACCTGTGCTCAACAGCTGGACCTCAGCACAACCCCGTGAAACCCCCCAATCTCTGTAGCAACCTTAGACACCCTTTTTAGGCAGTTTCTTAGGCTGCCCAGTGGTCAGCAGAAAGTTAAAATTTTCTACAAAATATGACTCAGAAAATACTGGACTGGCTTCACACAAAGCCATAGTCATGAACAAAAAGATAAGATTCTCAGAAACAATTAAAACACACTGTTGGGGAGTAATACAGGAACAAATACATTTAGGAGCCATGAGGACATAAACAGTCCAGATAACTTACTGGAGTCTGATACTGGCTGGGGAAAAAATAAAAGTTACTGGTAAGGAATCTTATTTAGAAATCAATAGACTTGATTAATCCCAAGGAGGTAGTAAAGTTAAAAACATTTGTAATATATATCAGATGTGTGTCTGGTACTGTGGGTCCAAATTGCAGATTTAAATTAAATTCCCCAAATTTCAAGGACAGAATTATCCCAAATATTCTTAAATTATTTCCACTGTTAGCAATATTCCCATTAAGAAGGGATGCCCTCCACGAGTCTCACCATGGACGATTTAGGCACTTGCACACTTTCCCACATCCCTGCAACTCCTGGCCGTGCTTATTTAGAAGTGCTCCATACCCCGTAGAACATTTTCCATTGTGTCACTGAGTAACTGCCTCACCATCTCTGCCTGTTTTCACAGCTTGTTCTGCTTTTGTGGCTGTGTGGGTGGACGCGCCTGGGCAGCCCATGCGAGGAGCCGCAGGCACAGGAAGCACCTCTGCGTGCATGCTCCACTGAGACCCTTCCAGCTGTGATTCCAGGAAAAACAGGTGTTTGGGTGGGGAAACCAGCACAAATGGGGAAATTGAGTGCTCTTATCTCACATGCGCTCGCATTTTTTATTCCAGCAGACTGGAATCTGGGTGAAAATCTCTGCATGGAGTGCAGAGAACAAAGTAAAAGATAAATGTCTGCTGGATTTTGAGTTGCCTCGGTGATGTGTGTTGTGTTCCAGTGTATTCATTCAATGTGGTTCTCATCCCCAGTTCTTTCTTTCCTAACCTCCTGTGCTCATGGGTGGAAGCTCTCAAAAGTGAAATGGTCAAAGGAAAGATACAGGTTTTTAACAATGCCATCTTACATTTCTTGTGGATCCATGCATATGTGAATACATACATGCATTTCTTTTGCCATGGTTTTGATATTCTGAAAACAGTGCACAGTATGGATTGCATCTGCTGTGTAGATACATGAGTAGCATGCAAGAGAACAGGGATTCCTTCCCTCCCCTAAAATTAAATGAATGCCCAATCTGGTCCATAAAAAAAAAAAAAAAATTAAAAA